>NC_066518.1:14073856-14408856 GCF_024679095.1 Eriocheir sinensis
TATTGCATCAGAGGAACCATAACAAACAGCTAAGTAACACAAAACACAAAGTCATAACAAGCAATAAAGTTAATAACAGAAGAAACCGCGTAATAAAAATAATACAATCTTTTTTAATGTACTTCGGTGTCCCTTATTCACTCTCCGCTATCCATAATTACATCAGAGGAACCACGACAACAAACTAACTAACTAACTAACACAAGAAAAACAATTACCGGACGCCGCACCTAAAGGCCACTGAACAAGGAACAACAACAAAGTAATTTTCTTCCTGGGTGGGGGACGATCGGACGAGCGCGTTTCTTCTAAGGTTCTGGCGGTGTCTCGGGAGCAAATGGAGTTACCGGCCCCCAATCACGGCCCTAACACGGGAATTTTCTCTTATTCATTACTTCTCCGCCACCGCCTCCGCCTCACTCGCCTTCCACCCCCTCCTCCTCCTCCTCCTCCTCGTCTTATCTTATTTTCTTCCTCCAGTGTGCAGATCTATTCCGTCCTCCACCAATTCCTCCTCCTCTTATTATACCTTCCCCTATACTCAGACCAATTTCGATGTTGTTTATCTCATAGGTGCTGGATGGAGGTCTATCTTATTAGCTTGTTGGTGGCGCAGGCGAGTTTATTTTTAAAGTGACGCCGATTTTGATGCTTAGTTATCAAGGTGTATTTGAGAAAGGTATGGAAGGATGGAAATAGGATTAGTTAGAGGGAATGTAATATCTGTTTTCACACTAGATAGATAGATATAGCTAGATAGATAGACATATATAGATAGATACAGATAGACAGGTAGGTAAGTAGACAGAGTACAGCTAAACAATATAACCAAAACCTACAGCAAGAGAGGGGAGCAAATTCATCTAAGGACAGAGTGACGTTATGCGATCACTGAAATGGATTGCTTTAAGGGAATGAGAACGAGGAGATAGAGGGGAGGAGGGAGTGGAAGAGAAGAGGGGAATGGTAGGGGAAAAGATAAAAAAGGTACAAGATTGATATAAGCGGCAGAGGAAGGGAAGAGAAGGGAGGAGAAAAAAAAGCTAGAGATGTGTTTATAGAGGTGGAAGAGGGAGAGCAGGAGAGAGGAAAGGAGGAAGGGGGAAGGAAGAATGGAGGGGCGGAGAAAGAGAGGACTATTCTGTGTGGTGGGGAAGGAGAGGATGGTAGAGGCCTGTCCTGTGAAAAGGGATGGAATGAAGGAAAGCACGAGAGGGAGGAAGGAAAAGGGAGAGGAGAGGAGGAAAAAAGAAGGGAGAATGGAAGAGGAGAGAACATTTTAAACACAAGACCACCACCAACACTACCTCAAACGGCAAACTATTATATGGGAAACAGAAGGAGGAGAAAGTGGAGACGGGAGGGGAAGGGGAAGGGGAAGAAGGTACTGACACGTATTTTGGGAGAAGGGGAGAGGAAGAGAGAAGGAAGAATGGAAGCGGAGATAAAATTTTAGTCCCAAAGCCATTACCAGCATCACCACAATCGTAAACTCTCTGAATCTATCTATCTGTCTAGGGTGAAAACAGATATTGCAGTCCCTATAACTAATCCAACTTCCATTATTACCTTTCTTAAAAACACCTTCATCACTAAACCTCAAAATTGGCGTCACAAAAGGGAAGGAAGAGAGGAAATTGAAGTGTTAGTGAAGGAGATGAAGGTACAAACAGACACGTATTAAGGGAGTAGGGAAAGAGAGGAAAGGGAGGGGAATAAGAGGATAGAGTATATTTCAATCCCAAGACCACCACCAGAAACGCAAACTGTATTAGAGGAAAGGGATACGGAAGAAAGTATAAAGGGGAATCCATGGAAAGGGAGATCATATAAAATTACAGTAGAAAAGGAAAGGAGAGAGAAGAGAAAAAACTCAGATATACTCAATAGGAAATAGGAATAGAATAGACGAATAAGCAGAGGAATTCATGCAAGAGGAGGGTATCTGGACACCTCTCCTCCCGAAATTGACCCCTCTTTCGGCCACCTCTTTGGATTCTTTTTAGGCGCAGCGAGTAGCGGGCTATTTTTTTTATTGTTGTTTCCTTTTTTTGTGCCCTTGAGCTGTCTCCTTTGTTGTAAAAAAAACTGACACAATACAAATCCACAACAAGTAAAAAAAATCAAGTACGTAACAGGAGGAGGAAGAGCGAGACTAGCATCAACATTCACTCCTTCCAAAGCCCAGTAACAATACAGGACGTGGCGGGGAAGCAAAGAACCCTCATTAACATCTCCACAGAGGCAATAATAATGCAAAACAGTGGAGGGAAAAAGGGAAGCCACCACCACCACGACCACCACCACCACCATAACCACCACCACCACCACCATAGCCAATAACACACGCGTGGCAACAACACAGCAACACTTTTAACCCGTTTTCATGCATAGTGTTTCCCAAGGGCGACTTCCATACGCTTAAAAGTGCCGCAAAACAAGCCCCTAAAAGAGAAAAAGTAGAGGAAGGAAGAGAGAAAGCGAGGGTAGAAGATAAGAAGTAATGTTTTCAGAGGTTAATGCCGTTTAGCTAACCCTTAAAAGTCGGCCACGGAATAAGATGATAAGATAAAAAATAAAAAAAAATAGAGAAAGAAATTGAGAAAAAGAGAACAGAGGACGAAAAGTAGTATTGTTTTCTAAGATTAATGTCGCATGGTTAACAGTTTAAAATTCTTGCCACTGAACGAGAGAATAAGAAATAAATGAAAAATAAAATAAGGAAGAAAAGAGCAGCAAGTTAATAGAGAAACAGAAAAAAGGTTATGGATAAAAAGTAATGTTTCTTAAGGTTAATGCCGTTCAGTTGACCCCCTCAAGAAACAAGCCACAGAGGAGAATGGGAAACAAATGAAGAAACAAAAAGGAGAACGTAAGTAGAGAAGAGAAAAATAAGAAAGAGGATAAAAGAAGATTATGCATTCCAAGGTTAATGCCGCTTGGCTAATCCTTAAAAAAACATGCCATAGAAGAAGATAATAAAAAAGTAGAGCAAGAAACAAAGAAGCAGAGTATTGTGAGTGTCTTTTTTCCCCTCTTTTAAACTTTCCTCTTATACGCATCCTTGCACTGCCAAAAAATGAGGTACTTAGGAGAATAAAAAGGAATAAGAAAGAATTAAAAAGAAATAAGGGAACAGAAGGTTGTGGTGGGGTTTCATTTTTTCTCTTTTATATACACTGAAGTCTTTGATCCTTACTTTTTTTTACGTAGGAGACAAAAACAAAAATAGTTGTTCCCCTAAAGAAAAGATCAAATAATAATGAGCAAATTTAGTCTCAGCGCTTGTTTTTCCTTTGATCGTAAACTAATGACAAATCGAGGCAGGGAGATTAATCGCTAATTGAGTCGTATTATTGTTTCTCATCACGCGTGTTAAATACAGTAATTCCGGGCCAAGTGGCGGCAATGATTGGCGTTGCATTACCGAGGATTGCTGCCACGCGTCAGCCTACGCCGGCATAATTGCTTTGACAAACGGCGAAATTCTATATCATACAGACTCAACGCTCAAGACAAATTAATGTTTCCGATGCACTGTTGTTGCGAGACGTGACCTGTTGTGTTATTGGTGTTAGTGTTAGTGAACGAGGCATAAGGACGTCCGTGTGTGTATCAGGGGTTGATAGTTCTACATCATACAGACTTAACGCGAACTATTGCGGCCAAGACAAGTTAATGTTTCCGATGCACTGTTGTTGCGAGACGTGACCTGTTGTGTTGCTGGTGTTAGTGTTAGCGGACGAGGCATGAAGACGTTCGTGGGTTTATCAGGTGATAGTTCTACATTATACAGACTTAACGCGAACTGTTCCGGCCAAGACAAATTAATTTTTCCGATACACTGTTGTGCGAAACTTGACGAGTGTTGTGTTGCTAGTGTTAGTTAGACTGGAGCAAGGGACGAGGCATTAAGAAGTTCGTGTGTTTATCAGGAGTTGATATTTCTACATCATACAAAGTCGATGCGAACTATTCCGGCCAAGACAAGTTAATGTTTCCGATGCACTGTTGTTGCGCAGCCTGTAGTTGTTTTCTTGTTAGTGTTAGTTAGGCTGGAGCAGCGGACGAGGTATAAAGAAGTTCATGTGTTTAGCAGAAGAAGAGTTGATATTTCGGAAGACATTCAAGGACGGAAAGTAAAGTTAAGGGCATTCGCTATGGCTGCTCGTGACCTCGGTGCTCATCTCCGTCACATTGGCCCTTAAGCATAGTCGATGGAAACTAGCTTGAGGTCTTACTCTTTACCATAACAAGGCTTCTGGTAACACACACAAAAAAATAAAAAAATAAATCGTTCTAGGCTCCACTTCTTCAGGCCTTAAAATATTTGCTTTACATTGCCTGGTCGACGGATACTAGCTTGAGGCCATACTCTTTACTCCTTACTTCTTTACTTTACTCCCTATCACATCTTAGCCTCAAAAAATCCATAATGCGTCCTTGACTTTCTCTTCAGGTCCTCAGACATTTGCTACACATTACTTTCCTACCCTTCCTTTTGGACTTTGAGGCATAAAGGGAAGGGAACGAAAAATGGGTCAAAACTTCTCGCCAGCAATGTCACTCAGGACCTCGAGCGTTGAAGGTCTGCACTCGACTAGACCACAAGGCTAACAATAATTTCCTGGAGAGCCAACAAGCGGAATGGCTCTGAAACAAGATACCTTTTGTTGTTTCTACACCTTCGCCCGCCCTCAGAAGCAAACACCCCCTCATCACGCCCCGCTTCGTGAGGCAAACATCGAACTCCCTCTTCTCCTCCTCCCCCTTCTTCTACTTTCTCCTCCTTTTCCTATTCCTTTCTCCCTTCCTACCTTCTCCATTTTTTTCTCCTTTTAACCCTCTTCTTCCTTGCCTATCCCCTTCCTCCTTTTCCTTCTCCTCCCCTCCTTCTCCTCCTCCAAACATCGAACTCCTCCTCCTTCCCCTTCTTCTACTTTCCCTTCTCCTATTTCTTTCTCACCTCCTTCCTTCTACTTTCTCCTCCTTTTAATTCTCTTCTTCTTCGTCTATCCCATTTCTCGTTTTCCTTTTCCTTCCCCTCCTCCTAAGCAACGAACTCCTCCTCCTCCTGCTCCTCCTTTTCCTTCTCCTATTCCTTTCTCACCTCTCTCATTATCCTTTCTCCTCCTTTTCAACCTCTGTTTCCTCGCCTTTCCATCCGCTGGGTCTTTGGGGTAATTTGTCATCATAAAGGCACTTCTCGTTTCATTGAAGATTAAATTTGTTTAGATTTCCTTAGAATGCGACGTAAAAATCTATTATCTACGAGCTCTTTTTCCTTTCACTCATTCTATTTATACGCCTCCTATCTTATCTTCCTTCTTTTCAGCCTCATCGCCATAGCCAGCACCTCTTCTTCCTCCTCCTTCGCTTCCTTTTCCTCCTTCTCTTTCTCCTCTTACCTCTATGCACCACAACGAACTCCTACTCCCGTTTTTCATCTTTCCTACTCTTCCTGTCTTCTCCTTTTCTTCTCCTTTTCAGCCTCCTCACCATAGCCAGCTCCTTTCCCTCCTCCTCCTAGTCCCCTTCTTGTCAACTTTCTCTACCATCACGAGCTCCTCCTCTTCCTCCTCCTTCTTCTCCTCCTCCTCCTCCTCCTGCGCACCCTTCCCTCCTTCCCCACTACCATCCGCCCGTCTGTCTGTCCCTCACACTCTCAACTCTCCCTTGAACACCAACAAGCTATTGAAAACTTTTTTGTTGTGTTGCCGGGAATCAACTTGACATGTTTTGCTTCGTCAGGAAAAATAATAAAAACGTTTTTTTTCCCACTAATGCGGGAAACGAACGTCAAACACAAACACAAACACACACACACACACACACACACACACACACACACACACACACACACACACACACCCTCACACTCTCTCTCTCTCTCTCTCTCTCTCTCTCTCTCTCTCTCTCTCTCTCTCTCTCTCTCTCTCTCTCTCTCTCTCTCTCTCTCTCTCTCTCTCTCTCTCTCTCTCTCTCTGTCTCTGTCTCTGTCTCTGTCTCTCTATGTCTATGTCTATGTCTATGTCTATGTCTCTCTCTCTCTCTCTCTCTCTCTCTCTCTCTCTCTCTCTCTCTCTCTCTCTCTCTCTCTCTCTCTCTCTCTCTCTCTCTCTCTCTTTCTCTCTCTCTCTCTCTCTCTCTCTCTCTCTCTCTCTCTCTCTCTCTCTCTCTCTCTCTCTCTCTCTCTCTCTCTCTCTCTCTCTCTCTCTCTCTCTCTCTCTCTCTCTCTCTCTCAATTGCTAGCGTATGGACACGTGTTCAAGTTACGCCTGGATTATTTACGGTTGGAAAGGCAAGGTGATTCATGTGGTGGTGGTGGCGGTGGTGGAGGTGGGGTCGCTCCTGCCCACACCGGTGCCATGTCCACGCGGCCCGTTTGCATTTTTTCAATTAAGGCTGGAGGCGAACAAGCGTGCATCTATACTAGCGGCGGGACCTACCCCTCGCCTCTTCCTCCCTTCCTCCCTCCCTCTCCGTCTCTCTCGCCCTTCTTTCCCTCTCTTCGTCACACATAACACCCCCGACACTCCTCAATCAAAGTCTTCCACTGCCTATCTTTACATGTTGTGGCACTCTCTATCTTGCCTTTTTCTGGTAACACGGTTCTTTTTACCTGATCCTCGTTTCTCGGCCAGTCTACATGCCTTCTCCCTGGCCTTCCCAAAAACATATATCTTTACCTGACATTCACCTTCTACCTTTTCTTCCTTCTTCAGTAATCTGGCCTTTCATCCCTACCCAGCCTCCCTCCTCCTGCCTTGCCTTTCCAGTACCATGTAGCTATACAAGACCCTTACCTCCCTTCCCTTCCTTCCTTTCCCCTGTCCCTTCCTCCTCTCCCTTTTGGTCCTTTTTATTCTTCCCTAGCATCCCGGGATAGGACCAAACCTCAGCCCACCTCTGCCCTATTCTTCTCTATCTTCATCCAGACAAGCCCCATGCCCTGCCACCCCCAGCACCACCCATACCATAAGACAAGTAACCCTCCTCTCCCTTCCCTTCTCCCTTCTCCCCGCTACACGCATGCCATCCAAACTCCTTCTGTTGTATACCATCCACACCCTAGACCAGTACTCTCCCTCTCGACTCCCTTCTTCCCGCTCCCCTCCCGCCATCCCAGCATCACCCATTCCCTCTCCTCCCCAGCATCACCCATTCCCTCTCCTCCCCAGCATCACCCATTCCCTCTCCTCCCCAGCATCACATACCAAGTCCCCTCTCCCCTTTCCTTCCTTCTCCCCGCTCACCGCCCTACCGAGTCACCCATATTGTCCCCACCTCGCTATCCCCTTCCTTCCCCTCCACTACCCATATCAAGGCCTCTCCCTGCTACCCTCCCGCACCTTCCCGAGTCGCCGCCGCCACGCTAGTTGGAAAACATTTATGCAGGCAGCTAACGCCCGCCCCCTTTAAACACGACGACTCTCGGACAGCAGAGCGAACCCGAGTTGTAATTTTGTTTACCGCCCCGAATTAATTCTTCTGTATCATTACTCGGCCGTCGCGGAATTGGATTAAACAACACATGGCATTCCGGCTAATTTGGTGTCCGGTCTCAAAATTGTTGCGCGCATCGGATTTGGCCACTTTCCGTAATAGTTTGTTTTTATTTACTATAGCGTTTTGTGTATTATATTATTTAGAGGGAATGGGGTGAGAGGAGGTAAGAGGGAGGTGGAGAGGAAATATAAGCAAAGAGAGAAACCAGGACGGCAGACAAATTGCGTTAGATGTGGAGGGAGTGAAAGGAGAAGGAGGAGGAAGAGGAGAAACGTAGAGAAAGTGAGGCACAGGGAAATTAGATAGAGGACAGAATAAGAGAGAAGAGGAGCGAAGAGATGATAAATGGGATAAATAATATTGTGCATTGGATTTTGCCATTTTCTTAAGCGTGTCCTCGGTGAACTGCCTTTAGTTAGGAATCTGCGGGTCACTATTTTACCGTGTGTGTAGAATTAGTTACCTTTTATGCTGCTGCTCTTCTGAACTTACTAACTGCATGCCTCCCCCCCTTCCGTGGCCCCGCTGCACTCGACTTTTTACTCTAGCTCATCCCTATACTGTACAAACCCCTTATGCAAGAGTTAACCAGCATCTTCACTCTTTCATCTCTTGCACTGGTAAACTCTGGAGCAGCCTTCCTTCGTCTGCATTTCCTCCTGCCTATGACTTTCCCTCCTTCAAGAAGAGTGTATCAAGACACCTCTCCACCCGAAATTGACCTCTCTTTTGGCCACTCTTTACTTTTGTCTATTATGGGAGCGGTGAGTAGCGGGCTTTTTTTCTACACTCTTTTTTGTTGTCCTTGAGCCTTCTCCTTTGTTGTAAAAAAAAAACACTTATTTGGAAACAATACCATCAAGCGCCATTGGTAATATACGATTCTCTGGAGCTGCCATTTATAAATCTAGTTTCTAGCCTCAATGGCTCCTTACTTCCTTGAGAACTTGCGTTCCTTAAACAAACAGAGCATCTTCCTTTTGCCATTAACCTTGTCTTCTTTTCTTGTAATCTCCTTGTATCCTTATTAAAGCGCGTTACTTAAACAGAGACATGGAATTTAGGAAGAGGAAAAAGGACGGAAGAAGAGAAGGGAAAGAAAAAAAAGAGAAAAGAAAGATTAAGGCGCATTATTTAAACAAAACAGCGCTTCCTCTTTCCCCCATTTAACCTCGTCTCTCCTCTGGCAACACTAAACATGCATAAAATTTCGGGAGATTAGCCTAACAGGGAGCTCGGTCTTGTGCCTTTGGTGGCGAGGGTTCACAAAGATGGGCCGTGGACTCCCGCCGCGAGAGGAGGGAGCGAGATGAATGCCGGCCAGATGTCTGTGAGCGCCAGATTGGAAGGGATGCGGAGGGAGAGGAAGGAGGCGAGGAAAGATAAGCAAAGAGAGAGAGGACGGACGGAAGGAAGGAAGGGAGATTGGGTTAGATGCTGAGGTAGAAGGAAGAGGATGAAAAGGAAGAGGAGGAGAAGAGAGTGGAGAGAAGGTGAGGGAGTTTAGAGAGAGAAAGAAGGAAAGAAAAAGAAAGAGAAGAGGAGAGTGTAGAGATCAAAAAGAGAGAGAATAGAGAAAAGGAGAGAAGAAGAATGGAGAGGAAAGGAAAGGAGACATGAAGGGAGGAGAAAACGCAGAAAGACAGAGACATGAAAAGATCTTATAGGGGAAAAGAAGGAAGAAGAGAAAAAAGGAGAATAAATGACAGATAAGGAGAGAGAGAGAGAGAGAGAGAGAGAGAGAGAGAGAGAGAGAGAGAGAGAGAGAGAGAGAGAGAGAGAGAGAGAGAGAGAGAGAGAGAGAGAGAGAGAGAGAGAGAGAGAGAGAGAGAGAGAGAGAGAGAGAGAGAGAGAGAGAGAGAGAGAGAGGGCAGGAAGGGAAGAAGAGAGGCAAGAAAATACTTTTGCGGAGAAATACACGAGAAACATAAGAAAACGGAAAGGAGGGAGAGAGGAAAAAAACATGAAAAAGTTAAGGAAAGCAGAGAGATAACACACACACACACACACACACACACACACACACACACACGCACACGCACACGCACACACACACACACACACATATCCCCCTCCTCATCCCCTCCTTTTTCCCTCTATGCCTTAACCCTTCCTCCCCTTCCTCCCTGCCCTTCGTTCTTCCCAAAGCCCCTCCTTCCTTCCTCATTGCCTTAACCCTTCCTCCCCTTCCTTCCTGCCCTTCGTTCTTCCCAAAGTCGTACCAACCCCCAACTCGTTCCTCTCTTCCCCAGCATCAGCCACCCTCACTATATAGCCCCACCCCGCCATCCCCCATCACTCCCCAGTTCCCTCCCCTTCCATCCCCTCACACAGACAGATACACAGACAAAGTGATCACGCGAGGTAAAGATCACGGTGATGAGGGCGGGGGGTCGGGTCTGAAGCCTTTGATGCCGCCTAATACAGCCCTAAAACTGTCTCATTTGCACGTCGGACAAAAATGCAATACTGGCGTCGAGTCAAGCGAGCGTTCATTGTAATCACCGGTTCATGATCACTTAGTTTTTCACTCTCCTGTTTTTTTCAGTTTCTTATCCTGTTTATTCTATTTTTTTCTATCTTTTTTTTCTCGCTTATCTTTTTATCTTTGTTTTTATCCTGTGTTATCGTATCTATTAGGTTTTTTTTATCTTTTTCTCTCTCCTATCTTTTATTATTTATTTTCCTATCGTATTCTATCCTATCTATTCCCTTTTTTTTCCGGTCATTTACCTTTCCCTCTACGTTCTTTTCTCTCTTATCCTTTCTTATCCTACGTACTCTCTTTTTTTCCGACTAGTTAGTTTTCTCTCTACCTTCTTTTTCTTTCCAGTCCTATCCTACCTATTCTATTGCTTCTATCTTTTTTCTATCTTATTTTCTGATTCTCTCCGTCCAAAAGGTTAATTAAATTCAGATCAAGAAGGTTGAAATGTCCGAGATCATAAGCGAAAATCCCATATATAATGTTGGTCTTAGAAATATTTGTCATCACCGTTGTCTCTTTAAAACCTTACTTGTCCAATGCAGACCAAAGGCTTTCCCAGCGTCCTCCACCCACAGAGTTATATACCTAGTGCTGGTGCTATGCCTCCACCTCTCTTTCTCTGTTGCTAATGTACTCCAGCCTGCGTTGCTAGATTGTCGTACTCAGCGTCTTATGTTTTCCAATTTCCAACCCATAAACTGTCTCCTCTACCCAAATAACTACATTTATTTATAGTTATCGTTGAAAGGTTTAATTATTAGTGTCTTTTTGCTATAGTTAAGTGTCAAAACAACGGTAAATACAAGGGTTGATACGATAATCTGGCATCACTGACTCTAGCCCACATCCACATCTACTACAGAGAAACAACAATTGCAACTACGGCTTTTTGGGGCAATGTATCTCTCCCACCTCTACTATATTTGTATCGTCCTTCATTAGGTAAATCACAAGTTGAGTGGTGAAAACTTAGTCCATTACATCTACACTGAGAAAAAAAATGCAACTATAGCACGATGTTTTGGGGCTTAATGTTTAGTAATACTGTAGCTTAAATCTCTTCCAGTTCAGTGTCATGCCCAAAAAGAAGAATCAGCCAATGTAGGCGTGAAACTTGGTCCTGCAAATCCACACCGAGACGGCCCAGAACGAGATTTCACGGCAATATATTCCTCCGCTACTGCACCGTCCATGGCCTAAGGTGGCAGCAGCACGGCGGAGCTTTATCAATGGACGCGCCGGGCCCCGCAAATGAGTCCACCCCGAGTACTTGCCGCTTGAGAACGAGGGAAATAGTCGTCTGGCCGCTGAGACACGGCTCGTTGGGGATCACCGGAGGCAGCGGGGCGAGGCGTTACGACACCCGCCCAGGCAAAAGGGTCGTAACGGTGATGAGACAACGGCGGACTCAAATAGTAGGCCGGGGACGTTACCCGGGGCCTTCCTCCCTCATTAGGATAATTAACGGAGGACAATCTCAGATAAATCACTCCTGCACGCGACGGAATATGGACGGTGCCGCTGCTGCTGTGTCGTGTGTAGGGACGGGGAGGACGGCAAAGAGGGAAGAGGAGGAAAAACGGAGAGGAGTGTGTCGCTGAAATATCGCCGCAGCGTAGAAAATGGGAAAGGAAGGAAGACTGTGCGGAGATAAATATAACTTATGGGAGAAAGAAAACGAGTGTTGCAAGTTACCGGAGTATCCCAGCGGCCTGCCGGGGCTGGGTCCACTCGCCCGCGACGGACTCAGTGACAGGAGGAGGCTGAGACTGGGGCTGGGGCGGGGACGGGGACGGGGGCTGAAGCTGGGGTGGGGGCGTTGGTTGGGGCTTGAGTTGGGGTTGGGGCAAGGGGATGGAAAAAAAGGCGAGGGAAGGGGGCGAGACAGTTGCTGGGGTGGAGACAGTGTTGAAAGTTGGGGCAGGGGCGGGGGCAGAGGAGAAGGCAGGAGCGAGGGAAAGGGGCGAGACCGTGGCCATGGTTCACGCCTGCCGCGGTAAATCACCTCGAGGAGTGCAGGGCAAAGATACAACGGAAATTAAGTGAAGTCGAGGCGGGAAGTTGTCCATCACGTTAGAAGATTGAAAAAAAAAAAAGATGCAAACCTCAACGCTGGCTGAGTAATTATGATTTGAGAAATACAAAAATATTCTACTTTATAACAATCACACAATTAACGGAACACTACACATTTACTTTAGCAATGAGATCCAACCTTCCTTTCTCCCTTCAGTGAACCTCATTACGGGGCCGCTGGACTAGATACACACACACACACACACACATATAGATCGAGTTAACTTATGATGATGTAATGAAACGCTCCTGAATGTACGTAGGGGCGCATGAATGGAATGTTTTAATCAAGGGAAGTCCGTAATATACCAATCACTCGGACCTGGCAACACTGCAAGGGGGTAGGGGGGAGGAGGGGTAGGGGAGAAGGGGGGAAGGAGGGAGTAATTAAGCGTTATGAGAGAGAGAGAGAGAGAGAGAGAGAGAGAGAGATCTACTCACCGAGGCAAAGGAGTAAGTCATGGAAACGAAGATGAAAGAGAATAGAGAAAGTACAAGGAGGAAGGATGAGAGAGAGAGAGAGAGAGAGAGAGAGAGACGTAGAGAGAGAGTACTACAAACAACCTTTGTATTCTTGCTACAGATATTCCTTGGCGTCCCAACCAGGACTTTAGCAATATGATTCCATGTAAATCAACTGTCAAGTTTAAAGAGAGAGAGAGAGAGAGAGAGAGAGAGAGAGTCAGAGAGAGAAATATGAAACGAAATGAACGGGCACGGATTTGCACCTCCAGGCGGGGAAGCCCTGCTGGGGACGCCCGCTGCAGGGGGTGGCCAGGGGTCACGCCCTAAAGGGGGGCCCCAGGGAGGGGCCACGCCCAAAAGGGGGGTGACGCCCTAAAGGGGAGCCCAAGGGGGGCTACGACATAGAGGGGGGCACTAGGGGGGCCACGCAATAAAGGGGGGCCCCAGGGGGGCCACGCCCTAAAGGGGGGCCCCAGGTGGGCCACGCCCTAAAGGGGGGCCCCAGGGGGGCCACGCCCTAAAGGGGGGCCCCAGGGGGGCCACGCCCTAAAGGGGGGCCCCAGGAGGGCCACGCCCTAAAGGGGGGCCCCAGGGGGGCCACGCCCTAAAGGGGGTCCTCCAGGGAGGCCATGACCTGGGCGGGGCTCCCCCAGCCAGGGGCCGCCATCTCTTCCGTGCTCTAGCGTTGCCGCCTGGTACCTGGACGTCTTAATCCTCGTCCTCCAGGATGAGTTCCCGGAGGGAGGCCTCAATAGCGGCCTGGACTCTGTCAGCCTCCTTGCGGAGGGTCTCCTCCAGGATGAGCTCCTGGAGGGAGGCCTCAATAGCGGCCTGGACTTTGTCAGCCTCCTTGCGGAGGGTCTCCTCCAGGATGAGTTCCCGGAGGGAGGCCTCAATAGCGGCCTGGACTTTGTCAGCCTCCTTGCGGAGGGTCTCCTCCAGGATGAGCTCCTGGAGGGAGGCCTCAATAGCGGCCTGGACTTTGTCAGCCTCCTTGCGGAGGGTCTCCTCCAGGATGAGCTCCTGGAGGGAGGCCTCAATAGCGGCCTGGACTTTGTCAGCCTCCTTGCGGAGGGTCTCCTCCAGGATCATCTTCAGGAGGGAGGCCTCGGTTGAGGCCACGACTTTGTCAGCCTCCGCAAGGAGGCTGACAAAGTCGATCTCGAGAGGGCCGGCAATGGGCAGCTCCCGTCGGTGTCGAGGAGACACCTTAGCCGCGGCGTAGGATCGAGCCTCGTCGCTTCCACGGGGGGCTGCGGCGGCTCGGGCCTCAGCCACACTTACTGCCCGGTGATCGCGCTTCATCTTGTGGAAGGAGACAGTGTGCATCGTCATTATATACTTATTTGAGTATATAAAAAGATATGAGAGAGAGAGAGAGAGAGAGAGAGAGAGAGAGAGAGAGAGAGAGAGAGAGAGAGAGAGAGAGAGAGAGAGAGAGAGAGAGAGAGAGAGAGAGAGAGAGAGAGAGAGAGAGAGAGAGAGAGAGAGAGAGAGAGAGAGAGAGAGAGAGAGAGAGAGAGAGAGAGAGAGAGAGAGAGAGAGAGAGAGAGAGAGAGAGAGAGAGAGAGAGAGAGAAATAACAAAAGCGGCTTAAAAATGAACGATATAATTGACAATGACAAAACTGGCTGAAAAATAGAGAAATAATTGGCGGAATGACAAAACTGACAAATGTAAACGAAATGAATGGAAAAATGGCACCACGACACCACTCTACCCAAATTTGACCTCTCTTTTGACCTCCCGTTCTGTTTTCCTTGGTTTGAGCAGCGTCTAGCGGGTCTTTTTCTTCCTGTTTCTGTTTTTTGCCCCTTTGAGCCGCCTCCCTTGCTGTAAAAAAAAGTCTTAAAAAAAAACGAAATATCTTAAGAGGCGAAACAGCAGAGGTTGAAACTCTGCACACCGGAATCTAATCTTAGGACATTTTGGGTTATCGAGAATCAAAATACGATTAGAAAGAGAAAAGTTGGACCCGAAGTGTTCTGTTGTGCTTGGGCCGCCGCGGAAAGAATGAATCCCCGAGGTGAAAGAAATCTGGCAATCTGGAAAACTTGGCGAAGAGAGTTTTTCAAGGCCGGGGTCTCCTCCGCCCAAGACAACTGCCTGCCTCGTCCTGGCCTGAAGGTGACCGACCAGCTGGAGGGTTTTGGAGCCTGACGGGAATAAAAGGATGTGATGGAAAGTAATGATAACGCTTCTACTACTGCTACTACTGCGGCGGCTACTACTACTACTACTAATACTACTTTTACTACTACTTCTGCTATTAATAACAATAACAAGAATGCTAGAAAAAGGAGAAAAAGAAGGAGTAAGACGATGACAAGGGCTAAGATACTGATGACAACGAAGAAAATTGGGAGAGAAAATGATGATGTTTAGCTTGAAAATTATATCTAACCTCTAGTCTTTGCTCATCAAGATTTCAGGTGGATACAAAGACCCCGAAAAGCGCAGCCAATGACAGTCGCTTAAGACTTTCCATTTCCGCTGTCGTAGTAAAAAATCTAATCATGCTTCCAGTGCGATCTAAAACACGAAAACTTTTCCAATCATACTGAAACTTTTTCTTTATCGTCTAAGTATTCTGCGCCACCTCAGCCAAGTGTAGATATTATACTTTCTGCAACACCGAGATTACACCTGCAAAACCAAAAGGATTGTAGCGACTGGCACTATTTTCCACTTGGATTTTAATATGCACATGATTATGCTTAACCAGACAGGCTAAATCGGCGCCAAAATAAAAAATATGCGACTGCGGCGATAACGGACTGGGGCAGAGCACGTGTACCCCCACAAGGTATAGTTAAGAAAGGCCAACATATATACTAAGCAACCCTAGGCCTCGCTCTGAAGGTTTATGAAGCACTACTCAATGGGTTTTACATCTCTCTCGGCAGCCGGCCACCACCACTACCGCCACTACCACCACCATAAAAAGAATAACTTTGTCTCTGAACTTTCTATTAGTTCTATTAGCCTGAGGGAAAGATGTTGTCAGTAACTCTTCTGGACTCCGGCGGTACCTTAAGATGGATAAGACATTCCTGCAGAGAATTGACTTGGCAAAAAGCGGAGTAGAGTATCATTCTTTTAATGTAAAAAGATGAAGATTTTTATAAATGCGCTTGCTGGAAAAGTACTTAAATTCACTTGTTGAGGTCACTTTTTCTCCCGTCATTAAAACATGCTAATAACGAGTTTCATGAAGTGTTTACGAACCGAGAGTAAATATTTGGGTTTGCGAGACGTTCTTGTTCTTCAGATGTTCTTGCTCTACCTAATAATCGCGGAGAGAACGAAAGAAAACGATTATGCTTGACAAAACTATGACAAAACAATGATAAAACTAATAAAAAACTATGACAAAACAATGATAAAACTAATAAAAAACTATGACAAAACAATGATAAAACTAATAAAAAACTATGACAAAACAATGATAAAACTAATAAAAAACTATGATAAAACGACGATAAACCTAATAAAAACGTATGACAAAACAATGATAAAACTAATAAAAAACTATGACAAAACTTGATAAAACTAATGAAAAACTATGACGAAACAATGATAAAACTAATGAAAAACTATGACAAAACAATGATAAAACTAATAAAAAACTATGACAAAACTTGATAAAACTAATCATATTCTTTCTATATCGGAGGCGAATGACAACAGCATAAGGACCGCCACCACATCAGTCACATCCGATGCAAAAGACACAAGAGCTTCGATGCAACTCCATGGTCGGCGAAACAAAAATGCTCCCCGTCATGTATGTGAAAGCCGCATTACCGCCGCAGCTGCTGATTCCCGTGTTGCAGTGCTGCCTAAAAATACCCCAGCTAATGCATACAGCACCGGTCTTGTCGCCAATCCACGCGTGTCGGCGAGGGCTGGCTGGCAGGATGACTAATGGGAGAATGCACACCGCCCTTGATAGATGCCATATATTTACTGATGCTGCTGATTGCCTTGTTACAGCTGCTTCCTTATCTATTCCTTCATTAATCTATTTATTTACTGATTTTTTTAAAGTAACGGGGATAAACTTATATGAGGGGAGTATCAGGACACCTCTCCTTCCGAAATTGACCTCCCTTTCGGCCACTCCTCTGAACTCTTTTTTACAGGAGCAGTGATTAGCGGGCTTTTTTTCATTATTGTTTCCATTTTTTTGCCCTTGAGTTGTTTCCTCTGCTGTAAAAAATAAATAAACAAGTGACCTATATGAAAAGAAAAAGAATACAAAAAACACGCTACATGTTACTACCATAAAGAAAAGATTGATATGTACTATGCTCCCCCTTTTCGAAGTACCCAAGCACTGTCCAATACTTGAGATTAATCGATTGGGGTAGATAGAAATGACGCCTCAACTGCTTTGGTACCAAGATCTAGCAGGAGGTGAAGAGTCGAGATTCGCCGCTTCTTGGAACACGGGAGGAGCAATGCATGGTAGTGTTTTAGAAGGTCGCTGCCCCGCTCGCTGTATTTATGATGAGGAAGGGCTTCTTGGAGTCCGCCAGTCTGTGGGCCGCTGACGTCTGCCTTCGTGGCGTGTATGTATTAATTTTAGAGCTGCTGGTGCCACCGTAATTTCACTTAGTTTTGCGTTTTTCTTTAGTTCCCGCTGCTCACCCCGAGAAGGAGGAGGAGTTTTATGAGGCGGTTGTTGGAAAAGTACTTAAAATCACTTCTTTTGGTCACATAACGAATTTTATCAAGCGTATATGAGCCTAGTTTAAATATTTTGGGTTGAGAGAGAGGTTCTTGTTCTTCAGATGTTCTTGCTCTACGTGATAACCGCGGAGAGAACGATAGAAAACAGTGGTGGTTGAGAAATGTTCTTGAGTAGGAGGAGGACGACCAACTTGACTCCCAGCGACACGACATCGACCTCGCCTGAAACTTCCACCATCCCCCGAGTTAGGAACATCCTCGACGCCGCCGCCACCGAGGCTGCTAGACAAACTCGCCTACACATTTAAAACTCGCGAGGACGTCCTTAAAAACTTGCTTAACTTTGAGTCATTTATTTTTCACCTCGAGGCAAGTTACATCAGAGCTCCGGGACTTACTTTTCGATGAACTACACTTGGAAATCACGCTGGAAAACTACGTCCGTGTGTGAGGATGATATTTGTAGCGACCTCCAAGTTGTTTAAGGAGTGTCTGATGAAAGTCTTGCTTCCTCTGAACAGCGAATGGACAAAAAAAGACAAGAGATGTGTGAAACTCAAGGACCATGGAGAAGAATATTACCTCTAGTGGCGTTAAAGTTGTCTTAGGAGTATCTGATGAATGTATACCTCTTTCTGAGCAACGAATAGACGAGACGTAAACCAAGTGGTAAGGGATATGTGTGAAATGTAAAGTGCATGAACAAGCATATTACTTAAAGGGATTAATTAAGAGTTATCGGAGGAGTATCTGATGAAATTCTATCTCTTTCTGGACAACGAATGAACATGAAGAGCTGAGGCAACCCAACTGGTGATTGAAATGCATGAAATTCAGAGTACATAATTGAAAGAATAAATGAAAAAGAGACTGAATGGGCGATACTGAATGACGCAGTGAATATATAGAGAGAATGGTTTGACGTTGCATTGATCTTTTTTTGTTATTGTTATTATTATTATTATTATTATTATTATTATTATTATTATTATTATTATTATTATTATTATTATTATTATTATTATTATTATTATTATTACTGTTACTGTTACTGTTACTATTACTATTATTATTATTATTATTATTATTATTATTATTATTATTATTATTATCATTATTATTATTGTTACTGTTATTGTTATTGTTGTTGTTGTTGTTGTTGTTGTTGTTGTTGTTTTTAGCATTACTACTACTACTGCTACTGCTACTACTACTACTACTGCTACTTCTACTACTACTATTACTACTATTGTTATCATTATTCTTATTCTTGTTGTAGTTATCCTTCTAGCTTTTCTTTCTCTTCTTCTTCCTCTTCTTCTTATTATTATTACTAGGATTATTACTATCATCATTACTATTATCATCATTCTCACCATTACTCCCGGGCGGTGAGCGGATAATGTCTGCTCACCTCCGCCGCCGGCAGAGCAGACGGCCCCCAGGCGCCTCCCTGACACAATTTCCGCCCCCTAATAGCAGCGGTAATAAGGTAAACAGTTTAGACTCAGCCGCTTTCTTCCTCAAAAACTTTCACAACTTCTAATAAATTCCACAAGCAACTGGGGGGGCAATTTTCTAAGCTTTCCAGTTCGTATTTGATATTGTTTTGCCGTCTGTCAAAACTTTCACAACTTCTAATAAACTCCACAAGCAACTGGGGGTCAATTTTCAAAGCTTTCCAGTTCGGATTCGATGTCGTTTTACCGTCTGTCAGTCAGGAAGTCAACCACTATCATATCAACGGTACAGAAGAAGGGTCAAACTTTCACATCTTCTAATAAATCCCACAAGCAACTGGGGAGCAATTTTCTAAGCTTTACAGCTCGTATTCGATATTGTTTTACCGTCTGTCAGTCAGGAAGTCAACCTCTATCATATCAACGGTACGGAAGAAGACTCAAACTTTCACATCTAATAAATCCCACAAGCAACTGGGGAGCAAATTTCTAAGCTTTACAGCTCGTATTCGATATTGTTTTACCGTCTGTCTGTCAGGAAGTCAACCTCTATCATATCAACGGTGCAGAAGAAGGGTCAAACTTTCACAACTTCAAATAAATTCCATAAGCGAGAGAGCATTTTTTGGGGGGGTCTTTTTTTTTACAACAAAGGAGACAGCTCAAGGGCACACAAAAAAGGAATCAATAATAAATAAAAAAAGAAGCCCGCTACTCGCTGCTCCTAAAAAAGAATCAAAAGAGGTGGCCGGAAGCTGGTGGTGTCTTCCTACCTACTCCGTATTCGTCTGTGTTTGTCCGTCTTTCAGTCAGGCAATCAACCTCTATCATGTCAACTATTTATAAAGGCCGAAAAGAAGATCGATCAGGTGGTAGTAAGTGCTTTTTTAGGTCACTGTACAGAGGAAGAGTCAAACTTTCACAACTCAAAAATTCCATAAGCGAAAGGAGGCAATTTTCTAAGACTTCCGGTTCGTATTCGTAATAAGTCGTTCGTATCCGTCAGTCAGTAAGTTAGTTTCTTTCTGTGGGTGTGTCTAAAGCGCTTAAATGCGACAAATGAAGACCAACTTACCACCTTCTCAAAAACTTCTCCTGATTCTAATAAACTATAAACAACTGTGGGCCAATCTTCTACTAAGCCTTCCAGTTCGTATTCTTATGTGTTTGTCCGTCAGTCAGTCAGTCAGTCAGTCAGTCAGTCAGGCAGTCAAGTTCTGTCTGTGTGTGTCTAAAGCGTTTGAATAGGCCAAATGAATACCAACTGAACACTTTCTCAAAAACTTTTCCAATTTCTAGTATACATTTCATAAGGAACAGGTGGCATTTTTTTAAGCTTTTCCTATGTCCATGTCAGTCATTCAGTAAGTAACTCAGCTACGCTCTGTCGTGTGTCTGTCTCTAGAGCAAGTAAGAGCAACGATAAAACACTACCTCAACATTTCGTCTATTACAAAACATGAGCCCATCACCTTTTTCACCCTATAAGCTTTTTTACACACCCCAGGCTCAAAGGCTAATGCGTCGGGGATGAGCACTGAGGCCACGCGCAACTATAAGAATGCTATAAATTAAGGCATTAGCGAATCTAGCGGAGATCTCAATAGCACAACACTCAGTATACGCTTTCTATACCACAACACAGAGGCAAGAGAGAGAAGGCGAATGCAAGAAGAGAGGGGGAGAAGAGACAACCAAGAAGGAAGAACAGAGGGAGGAGGAGTAAAGGAAGGGCCGGCGTTGGTGGAGAGAAATGGAAAGAGAAGTGACACAAGAGAACACCCATTTCAGACAACCTCCACACAACCCGATCTCCCCAAAGCGTTGTCCAGCACGTGTGGAGGCAACGGATGTCGTCCATAAGGGAGCAAACACGATAGCTCACCGGGGCGGGTCAGAGATCATACGGTGAGTCAGTTCAAGGAGCCTCAGGGGAAGGGATCGGTCGGTACTGCACAGGGATAGCGGCCAATACATGAAGGTTGCAGTGTTACCAAGAAAGGGAGAGGGTTCTACAGAGGAATGGTAGTAGCGAATATATGAGAGATTTAGATCGTTATTGACAGATCAGATCAGATGTAGTCCCAGGATATGCCTTTGCAACGGCTCCCTGATTTTCTTTTTACTTAATGACAATGTTCTCGTGCTTTAACTCTTATTTTCTTTTTTAATATTCACTTGACATCTATTTTTTTTTTCACTGGCTTTGCACTTGTGTTTTAGCTTTCTGAATTCCTTGTCTTTCCTTCCAGAGTTTTTTAAAGTAATTTTTCCTTTCTTCTATTTTCTCACTTCTTTTATTGCTACAAACAGACGCTTCCACCATCTTACGTCACCTATTTACAAAGGCCGAAGAGGAGATCAGTCGGGTTCTAATGCGTGTTTCTTAGGTTCAAGATACAGAAGAAGGATCAAACTACCACCAGGGCAATGAAACCACCCCTGTAAATGCCTCAAACTCCTCTTACGAAATCCTTGTCAATTGTGTGTCAGCTATTTCCAAAGGCCGTAATGGAGATCAATCGGGTTCTAATGAGTGTTTCTTAGGTTCAAGATACAGAAGAAGGATCAAACTACCACCAGGGCAATGAAACCACCCCTGTAAATGCCTCAAACTCCTCTTACGAAAGCCATGTCAATTGTGTGTTAACTATTTCCAAAGGCCGTAATGGAGATCAATCGGGTTCCAGTGCGTGTTTCCTTTGGTTCACGGTACAGAAGAAGAGTTAAACTACCACCAAGGCCACGAAACCACCCCTGGAAATGCCTCAAACTCCTCTTACGAAAGCCTTGTCAAATATGTGTGCTTGGGCGCCGAAATGATTAAGAATGTGACCGTTATAGTGTTGCCAGAAAAGACACACTGGGAGGACTTCTTTTCTTCGTCCCCTCGCGCGCAGACAACGATGAAGTGCCGTGTTTCGAGATGTATGGGATCCGAGTTCTTTTTCCGCAAGTCTTGGAGGTTTTTCAAAGCGGAATGCAATACCTATATTTCGATATTCATCTTTTCCGCCGTCGTCTGTTTTTTTCTTTTTCTTTTTCTTTCTTTGCGGAGAAGAAGAGGAGGAGGAGGGAGACGAAGCGATACACAAAAATGAAGAATGTTCGCAAAAGAAAAAAAAGAAATGGTCCAAAAGAAAACGAAAATTGTAAGAAAATATATTGAACTTTATAGCATTCTTGTCATTATATTTTTATCATTTATAGTTTTGCAGGAAACTTATATGGCAACAACTATTTAGCTTACTGAGTCTATTATTAAACCAGCAAAATAAACTTTAAAATATAGTAAAAAACAACGCAGCTAACAGTAAAAAACATAGAACAAACTATAAAGCTCAACAATCAAATTAGATAGTATAAAGTTACGTTGACAATCTAAAAAAACAAATTCTTCAAAAAAAAACAACTCATGAAAAAAAAACTCTTCAATATAGTAACCAACCACAACAACAACGTGACAGTGAAAAATAAAAAAAACTATATAGGTCAACAACAAAGTGGCTATAAAGTTCCGTTGACAATCTAATAAAATAAAGTCTCCCAACAACCTCCCCCCCCCCCAAAAAAAAAAAAAAAAAATCCCGCGCAAGAGTTATAGAAAAGACGACTGAAAAAGAGTAACCGTAGCGGAAGATTGATCGGCGGCGGGCGTGAGGGAGTGTTTTTCAAGACGGCCAAGACGGAAACCTCAGAGCCGTGAGCTGAATACGACCACAGCAGCGACCGGCCTGATGGTGGCTGGAGGCTGGACGGGCGACGACAGGCTGAGACGGGGTTTGTATGGGCGGAAGGGGAAGGAGGAGGAGGAGGAGGACGGGAATAAGAGTGGAATCGATAGCCGCGTGAAGGAGATGGGTTTCAGGTCAGGACGAGGGGACGGGTCACTCTACTCTGGTCTGATGGAAAACCTGTGTTGGATACGGAAGCCTCTCCTCTAGCGGTATATTGCCCCTTCGTCGAGTCGCCCCTGCTATGTAGGTATCCAATCTGCCTGCCTCTTCCAGCTTGCGTCACGGCCCTTTCCCATCCAGCTGCTCCACCGCGCGATGTCTAGCCATGGTGCCGCAAATACAAATAGACACGCAATATAGAGTAGTATGTGAGTGTGTGGGTGTGGGGGTGGGGGTGCTTGTAAGTGTGTGTGGGTGTGGGTGTGGGGGTGCTTGTAAGTGTGTGTGTGTGTGTGTGTGTGTTGGGGGGGGTGTAAAAATATCTTCTCTTCCTTCCCCTATATCTTTTTAACCTTTCAATTCCTTACCCCTCACCTCCTTTCCTTTATTCTTTACTGTCTCCTCATCCTTTCATTCCTTACCACTCTCCTCCTTCTCATCCTTCTTCTTCCCTTTTATCTCCTTACCGTCAGTTTACCTCTCGCCTCCTTTCGCTTCGCTTTATCATTCACTTCTCTTCCTTCCTCTTTTATCTCTTTACCCTTCAATTCCTTTCCACTCTCCTCCTTACGCTTCACTTTCTAACATTTTCACCTTCTTATACTATTCCTTTCTCTCCCCTTCTTCTTTCTCTTCTATTCACCCTTTCGTCTTAATTCCTCCTCCTCCTGCTTGTTCTTCATTCCTCAAGTCCTTTCATCCTAGACGGTCTCCTTTCTTAGCTTTCCGATTTCCTTTTTTCTTACCGTTTTCTTAGTCTAGTTTATTCTTGTCTGCTCCTATTTACCTGCTTTATTATTTTTATGTGTCTGTATATAGGCGTTTGTCCTAAAAATATATTCTTCTCGCTTAGTATCTCTTCTTCATTATTCTCTCTCTCTCTCTCTCTCTCTCTCTCTCTCTCTCTCTCTCTCTCTCTCTCTCTCTCTCTCTCTCTCTCTCTCTCTCTCTCTCTCTCCATTATGGCCTTCTTCTATATCTATCTTCCTGGAATTCCTTGTTTTTCTCTCCCGCATTCTTTACTTATCACCCTCCTTCCGTCCCTTCCTCTCTCAGTTATTTTCTCCTCTCATTTTTTCTCTTCCTTGAATCTTCACTCTTTTGTCCTTCATTCTTCCTTTCATCAACCTTCCTTTCTTCCCTCCTTCCTTCATTTCCTTATCTCTTCATTCTCTCACTTTCTATCCTGCCTTTCTTAGCCCTTTTCGTATTGCTTTTTTATTACTTCTTTTCTTTTGTCCTCTTCACCTCACCCTCCTCCTTCTCTTTTTTCTTCCTCTTTCCATCATTTATTTATATCTTCATTATCACTCCTATTCCTGTCTGCCCTGTTCACTCATCTTTTCCCCTCCCCTTCATATTTCGTCTTCTTTTTTTCTTTTCCCTATTCACCTCTCCCTCCTCCTCTTGCTGCCTCCCTTCCTCACTTCTCAATCTCTTCATTTTCACGCGTATTCTGCCTGCCCTGCCCTGCCCCCTCATCACTCAATCCTCTTCACATTCCTTTATTTTTTTTCCTTCCTGTTTTTCATTTTTCCCTATTCACCTCTCCCTCTCCCTCTCCCTCTCTTCCTCTTCACATTCAACCACCACCACCACATTCATTTGCATCGGACAAATATAGAAAGAAAAAAAAAGATGGACCTACACGTGATTATATTGGAGTGCCTCTGCATGGAATCTGAAAAACCACACACACACACAGACACACACACACACACGCACACACACACACACACACACCACCACCTTTACCAATATTTTTATCTCTTTCTCTATCTATATATCTCTTTTTTCCCACCCTTCTCTTTTTCTCTTCCTTACTCTATTCTGTCATCAATATTCTCACATCTACACTTCTTTTTTCCATTCTTTCTCCTTTCCTCTTGATCGTCCCTTTCTCACATCTTCTTCCTCTTCCTCTTCCTTCCTCCTTTTCTCGTATAGACTCGTCCCCTTCTCACCTTCCCATCCACTTATCTTCCTTCTTCTCCTCATCAACAACCTCTTCCTCGCCCCTATTCTTGTCCTCGTCCTTCCTCCTTCGGTCCTCGCCTTCGTCCCCTTCTCACACTTCTTCCCAATTACACGTCTTCCGTCTTACACCAGCAGCTCCTCCTTCACCCCTTCCCAAGCCCTCCAGCTGTTATCCTTACTCCTCGCGCCCTCCTCTTTGCCTCCTTAGACGGCTACACTTCACTCACTCACTCTTGGCCCGCGTTAGTCTAAGCAACACTTGGTAGCACTTGCCAACACTCGTGCCTGCTTCCTTTCCTCCTCCTCCTCCTCCTGTTCGCCGTCACAGAGTTGGCTAAGGTAGAAACACTCCTATAACTTGATGCTTTGATGTATCTGAAGACCGTTCGTTGATGGTCATTGATGCGGTACGAAAGATGTCTTAATATAACCTGTGATTAATTTCCATCTCGCCTTTACGGAGTTGAAATACTTAGAAATACATATTAATCTTTGTGGCTTATACGCCATGGTCCATATTCTCCAACACACCCATATTTGACGAGGCTTTCCTATAGGTTGTGTTGGTATTCCCATGGGTAGTTTAATGAGGCTAGTGATCATTTGACAAGGCTTCGACTCCATGAACGTGAAACATATACTCATTAGAACCTGAACAATCCCCTTCGTGGCCCTTGGAAATAGTTGTTGTGAGAGTTCTATTACTCTAGCAATAGTTTAACAAGGCTTCTACACCATGAACGTGAAAAAAAAAACATTCATGAAAACTCGACTAACCTCCTTTATGGCCACGGGAAATATTTGTAGTGAGAATCGAAAGCGTCCGAGAATACGGCCTCGCAGGAAAGGAAGCATTCGTGATCCTTGGGAGGTTGGGAGGCAGAGGAGGATCAACACCGCGCCTTCCGGAACGCTCTGACGCTCTGCCGCGGTCGGTCGGTGGAGTCGTGGAATAGGAAATGTCCCGCGAGGCTTACCAATGATGGCGGTTGTCGCGGCGAGAAGGTTTGCACGCCTTGGGGAATCTAGAGTGTGCGACGTGTGATGAAGGGCAAGGAGCAAGGAAGGAAGGAAGGAAAGGAAGGAAAAAAGGGAAAGGGAAAAGAAAGAAGGAGGAGGAGGAAGGGGAGAAGAAGGGAAAGGAAGGGAAGGAAGAAGGGAAGGGAAGGGGAAGGGAAGGAAAGGGAGAGAAGAGGAAGGGAAGGAAAAGGGAAGGAAGAAAAGGAAAGAAGAAGGAAGGGAAAAAGAAGAGGGAAAGAAGGAAGGAGGAAGGAAGGAGGGAAAGGGGAGAGGAAGACGAAAGGAAGAGGAAGAGAAGAGGGAAGGAAGGGAAGGGAGAAGAAAGGGGAGAAGGAAGAGAAGAGGGAAGAAGGAAGGAAGAGAAGAGGGAAGGAGGGGAAGGAAGAAAAGGAAAAGGGGGAGAGAAGAGAGAAGGAAGGGAAGGGAGACGAAAGGGGGAAAGGAAGGCGAAAGGAAGAGGAAGAGAAGAGGGAAAGAAGGGAAGGGAGACAAATAATCGCCCGCAAATTACGGCTCATATAAAAGCTGAAGGATAATGGGGATTTTAGGGACTTGAATAGACGTAATAATGCTCTCGTGGGCTCATGGGACAACGGGTTAACCAATTAAACTCTGCAATGCGTGGGTTTTCGAGATACTTTTAGCTCTATCTGCCTGAGGATGACTGTGTGGTAAACTAAATGATTCTGAGGCCTTTGCATAGCTGTGGATTTGCTTCGTGGACTCTTTGGGACAACGCTTCACCAACAAATTTCAGTGATTCAAGGGTTTCCGAGGCACTTTTCTTGGCCTGATCTACCTGATGACAACTGTGCAGCAAGCTATATGGTTATGAAGTCATTCTAAAGACGTGGTATTGCTTTGTGGGCTCTTTGGGACAACACTTCACCAACAAATTTCAGTGATTCAAGGGTTTCCGAGGCACTTTTCTTGGCCTGAACTACCTGATGACAACTGTGTGGCATGCTAAGCGGTTATGAGATCCTTCTATAGACGTGATATTGCCTTGCGGGCTCTGGACAAAGCGTTACCAACCAATCTCTGTGATTCAAGGTTTTCCGAGGCACTTTTCTTGGCCTGAGCTGCCAAAGGAAAATGGTACGTCAAGCTAAATAGTTTTGAAGCCCTTGTATAAGCGTGACATTACATGGTGGGGTCTGGACAACGCTTCAGCTAAAAACGTCTGCGAATCAAGGGTATCTCACTTTTCTTGGCCTAGGTTGCCGAAGAAAAATGATACGTCAAGCTAAATGGTTTTGAAGCCCTTGTATAAGCGTGACATTACATTGTGGGGTCTGGACAACGTTTCAGTTAAAAACGTCTGTGATTCAAGGGTTTCAGCGGCATTTTTCTGGTCTGGAGTGCCCGAGGACGACTGTGCATCGAACTGAGAGAATGAGTGAGCGGTTTTGAGGTGCGTGCGAGTTGGCCCCTTGTTCCCTCTGCCACGTGCCTCCCTTCCCGACGCAGTGTTTCTCTTGCTCAAAGTTACGAGCGTTCCCAGCCAGCCTCAGGACACAGACGGCTAGATAAATAAGTACTGCGCGGAACAACACAGCGCCGTGATGAATAATATGAACAGAGTAATCACGCCGCCAGTCCCAGTCACATTACGGAACGCCGGAGCTTATTCGGATGGTAATTCCAACTTTAAGAATTCCAATAATACGATTTCTTTCTTCGCCCAAATTTAGTGATGCACGCTCACGCTTGTGTTGATTGTGATTGCCTTCGTTAGCTGATGAAATTTGTGGACATCTTAAGCAAGCAAGAAAGAGATGGATAAGATAGATAGATAAAGACCAAAAGAAGGGATGAGCGAAAGTTGAACAATGAGAAGAAACGTGTTAGGGATAATGTATGATAAAAGACATAGAGTAAAATGAAGGAAAAAGAAGCAAAAGAAAGGTAAAATAGACCATAAAAACTGAGAGAGAGAGAGAGAGAGAGAGAGAGAGAGAGAGAGAGAGAGAGAGAGAGAGAGAGAGAGAGAGAGAGAGAGAGAGAGTGAGAGAGAGAGAGAGAGAGAGAGAGAGAGAGAGAGAGAGAGAGAGAGAGAGAGAGAGAGAGAGAGAGAGAGAGAGAGAGAGAGAGAGAGAGAGAGAGAGAGAGAGAGAGAGAGAGAGAGAGAGAGAGAGAGAGAGAGAGAGAGAGAGAGAGAGAGAGAGAGAGAGAGAGAGAGAGAGAGAGAGAGAGAGAGAGAGAGAGAGAGAGAGAGAGAGAGAGAGAGAGAGAGAGAGAGAGAGAGAGAGAGAGAGAGAGACTAGATAAGTCCTTACATGACGTTTCCTGTTCTGAAGAAGAACACGACCCTGCTATCCCTGCCTAAGTTTTTTTGTAAGACAGTACTTTATATTTTTCATTTGAAATATACGATAAGAAATGTAACCACACACATGCATCGAAACACTCCCCATAGATGCGACACTCTTGAACAATTTGTTCCGTAGAAGTGGCACCGTTCCATGGGATGTATTCCTCTGCATGATGATTCTAGTCAGATGGCGAGCCGTTCCTCTCAGTGTGTTTGTGGTGCTTCTTGGCACTCCTCAGTCACTGTTATCACCAATCAACGACAGTTACTGTTCAGCGGGAATTGAGAAATGCACCCGGAACGTACGTCACCTGTACGTCGCTGAACATTTGAGTTTGATCACGACTCTGTGTACTCGCCCTGTGCATCGCCATCATTCGGCTTTGCGCCTCTCTTGACACGATTTCTGCTGCGGGAGTTGGTGCCTAGATGTGTCTGTCTTCCGTAGAAATGCGTTGTTTCGTATCTGGGCGAGACGTGGCTGCTGGAGTTGTGATGGCGGTGCTGTGAGTGGCGGCTGTTAGTGTTGTTCTGTGCAGCATACCGGCCACTGTTTTGCTGAAAGGAGTCGTTGCTCCGCTGTGTCGCCCTCCCGAAGTGCTGAGGTGCGCCACGCAGCGAGTTAGAGGCGGATCTAACGTGCTGGTGGTGAGGCCTCGAGGTAAAGTTGTGAGACTGAGTGGCTTGGAGCGGCGCGGCGTATCTGAAGTAGTCGTGGCCACGGTACAGCTCATGTTCCTTAACGGGGGCGCGGAGGTTACCAAGATTGAAGCGCACATGTCTTGGACAGGTGGACCGTGGCATCTTTTCTTTCCTAAGGATACCTTTAGGACACTTCCCTTCAATAGTGGTATTCATCTGTGCACAGCGAGCTGCTCTAACTGTTTGCTGGTGTAGTGTATTGTGTTTGTTTACCGCGTCCTTTACTGGCCCTTCCTGTGGCTTTACTGCTTTCCAGCTCAGGACGAATGCTGTAGAGAGGGAAGCCATACTTGAAATAGTCGTAGCCACAATACAGTTCACGATCCTTGACGAAAGTGTTCAAGTTTTGGAAGTTAAGGCGGAGACATTTATGAGCGGTGCTGGCCGTCTTTCCTTTCTTGAGGATCCCTGTGAGATGATGTGGCTCATTGTTCTTGTTGTCTGCATCTGTTGCTTCCTCTGTTACTGTATTCTGAGTCTCTGGCAGTTTGTTTACTGCTTCCTTTGCTGGCTCTTTCTGTGGCTTCACTGCTCTTTCCTTTAGGTTTTCCAGCTCAGAACGAATGCTTGAGAGAGGGAAGCCATACCTGAAGTAGTCGTAGGCACAATACAGCTCACGAATTTTGACGAAATTGTTCAGGTTTTGGAAGTTGAGCCTGATAATTTTCTTGACCGGGTTTTGAGTTGCATCCTGCAATTTGAAGCTTCTGTTAAGGGGCATCTTTTCCGGTGGGCCGGTAACAGCCTTGCTCCAGCTGAAAGGAGCGTCCCCAGCAGTGCCATGGTGCCCGGAGGGGAGCTCATCGTATACCTCCTTTATATCATCTCACTTGACCATGAACAGAGTAATTACCAGAGTTTGAACCCTCTTGTCATGGCTCTCTCTCTCTCTCTCTCTCTCTCTCTCTCTCTCTCTCTCTCTCTCGCACCAAGTCGTAAAACCCACATGACTGCTAGACCAACGCTCCTCCTCCTCCTCCTTACAATTTAACCCGCGAACAAGAAACAACGGTAAAATAATTCTAATCCAGCGATGCTTTACGGATATCGGCAGGAGTTACTTTTCGAACAGAGTCGTCCGCCATTGGAACAACCTTCCTGCAGACGGGGTCAATGCAGAAACAATCAACTCCGTCAAGAATCGCGCTGACCGTCACTTTGCCGCGTCGGAAGTGAACTAAACGTATCCACGCGTACGTTCAGTAGAGCTTTAATCCTTCCAGCAAGCGACTCCTGTGGCTGACGGATTGATTAAATCTCTGAAAGCAGGCACCCTCGCAATGAGACAATAGGCTTAGACTGCCTGATCGTCCAAGTTTCCATGCTTCTTCTTCTCCTCCTCCTCCTCCTCCTCCTCCTCCTCCTCCTCCTGCTCCTCCTCCTGCTCCCCTTTCACTCACCTCTTCACCACCTCCCTCCCCCCTCCTTTTCCCTGTCTCCTATATCACCTAATCCCTCACCACCACCATCAACACCACCACCACAACCACCGCCACCACCAATACGATGCTCTTGTGTCCATTATCGTAACAATTATCACTCCTAACAAATTCCCTTTCGCAATCTCGATCCGCGTCCTGTGTGTGTGTGTGTGTGTGTGTGTGTGTGTGTGTGTGTGTGTGTGTGTGTGTGTGTGTGTGTGTGTGTGTGTGTGTGTGTGTGTGTGTGCGTGTGTGTGTAATAATAATAATAACAAATGGTTTATTCATTTGTAGGAAGCAATAAGGCTGAAAATACACAAAAATACCATACAATGTGTTTCATGTGGTGAGTAATGGGGGAAGTGGGGAAGGGTGATATATGTGTGTGTGTGTGTGTGTGTGTGTGTGTGTGTGTGTGTGTGTGTGTGTGTGTGTGTGTGTGTGTGTGTGTGTGTGTGTGTGTGTGTGTGTGTGTGTGTGTGTGTGTGTGTGTGTGTGTGTGTGTGTTTTGGTATAATTTTTCCTAGCTTTCGCATGTTTTAGTATTCTTCTGTCGAATGACTGTGTGTTTTATGCTTTTCTTAAATGTCTCTAGTACTTGTGTTTTAACGTTCCAATGTCGTGTATGCTCGATTCAAATTTGAGTTTTAGTATTCATAGTTCTTTTGTTTTTAGATTTTATTGTGTGCTATTGTTTTAACGTTCCAATGTCGTGTATGCTCGATTCACATCTGAGTTTTAGTATTCATAGTTCTTTTGTTTTTAAATTTTATTGTGTGTAGTTATTTATATTTTGGACTGCAATGTTTTCCTATATATTTAATGTTCATTCACTTTGTGGTCAATGAACTATCTATCTATCTATCTATCTGTGTGCGTGTGTGTGTGTGTGTGTGTGTGTGTGTGTGTGTGTGTGTGTGTGTGTGTGTGTGTGTGTGGAGGGGTCATGTGATCATGGAGGTGTTAATGGCCCTCACAAGCGTCGGTATCGCACTAAGCCGATATCTGTCCGTGCGAGTTTTGACCGGGACGAGAATATTGTGGTGTCTTGTGGGTCTAGTGGGGGGAGGGAGGGCGGGTGGGAGTAGATCTCTATGACGGGGGTTGTGGAGGAGGGACTTGCCGAATTTGGTTAGGTTTGTCTGGTATCGGTCCTGTAGGGTGGGCATATTCAGCTGGGTGAGTGCATGCTCGTAGTTAGTGTAAGCACTGCCCAGAATCTGTCTGCAAGCACGCCTTTGCACTCTCTCTAATTGGCGTTGCTGGGTCTTGTTGATGGAGGAAGCCCAAGCAGGAGAGGCATAGAGGAGTCTGGGGAGGATGCAGGTGGTGTACAGGTCCTTAAGCGTCCTTTGGGGGGCTCCAAGTGCTTTCATGCGCCTCAACATGAAAGGTTTGTAAGAAGCCCCCCTGATAATGGTGGTGACGTGCTTGCCCCAGCTCAGCTTGCTGTCCAGGGTGACTCCAAGTAGTTTGGTGGATTCAACCACCTGCAGCTGGTGAGGGCCAACCTCCAGGGCTGGCGGTGGGATGGCAGTGGTGGAGGTGTGAAAATGCATCACCACCGTCTTGTTGGTGTTGATGGTGACGTGGTTGTCTTGCGTCCAGCTCTGCAGTCGGCTCAGAATGTGTTGTAGGAGCGTGTAGTCTGGGGCTGTGTTGTTGATGGAGATGCCCACTGTAGAATCATCCATGTACTTCCAGCGATGAGGGGCGTCTAACAGTGCATTGTTGATCAGAATAAGGAAACAAAGAGGCCCCATGCGCGTTCCTTGTGGCACCCCAGCAGAGAGGGGCTGGAGGGTGGATGTGCTGCCCTGATGACGCACAGCTTGGTGCCGGTGCGTCAGGAAGTCCGCCAGCCAGGATGTCAGGTGGGAGGGCAGGCCGATGTTTATGGCCTTGGTGATGACAGTGGTGTGGTCAACCAGGTCGAAGGCTTTCCGAAAGTCAATAAAGGCGAGGGCAGAGGAAGTTTTTCTGGTTTCCAGGTTTTTTAGAATGAAGTCAAGGAAACTAATGAGGCAATGTGTTGTGGAGGAGGCTCTAACGTTGCCGAACTGCCTCTGATCAATTTTGTAATGAATAGTATCATATGCCCAACTAAATACAAAGTCTTCACAAAGCAGGCTCGGGATTGGAGTGATGGCAATGGGTCTTAGTTCATTAAGTGAGGTGGGGTTGGTGACTTTGGGGATGGGAGTGACGAATGAGGTTTTCCAATCTGTGGGGCATTTGCTCTGAGTGAGGGAGGCATTTATGATGGAGGCAAGTGGGGTAGCAAGTTCGTAGGAAAACTCCTGATAAAGCTTAATGGGTAAATTTAGAGTTGTGGTAGACCTTTTGAGTTTGAGAGATCTGAGCTTTTCGGCAACTTGAAACTCCTCCACGGCGGGAGGATTAGACGGGGAGGGTAGGTAGGCGGGGAGGGAGGCAAGGTCTAGGGGTGTGTGTGTGTGTGTGTGTGTGTGTGTGTTTTCTTATCTATCTGTCTGTCCGTCTGTTTGTCTTTGTGTTTGTCTCATTGTTTGTTTGTTTATATGTCTTTCTGTGTCTGTCTGTCTGTATATTTATCTGTCTGTCTGTGTCTGTTCTCTTGCGTCACTTGTACCAATAATAATTCACTGTCGGTCCTTTCTTTTTTCTTTTCTATGTGCACTTCAGTAACAAAAAGCAGCTCTAACTACGTAATGTTGATATATTTTCTCTTATTGTGACCACGAAGTAACAACAGCAACAAAAATAAGAGAAAGTACATTAACCTGAGTGATGAGCAAGACTTCTGTAACGACCAATAGCGAATAATGACAAAGATTCAAGCGTACAGAGCAGCATTTATATAAACAGTAAAAAGGAACAGGTAAAAACAAAGTGAACAGATGAAAAGACAACGCAAGTAGAGAATAATGACAAATAAAAAAAAAATCGAACATGCAGAGCAGCGTAAAGACAAACAGTGAAAAGAAATAGGTAAAGAAAAAAGAGGGGAAATTTAGTGCACATCAGCAGAGTTTTATGGAAATTCGGATGAGGGGAGTGGCGAAGGGAAGGGATAGTGTGCCAAAAAAATATAGGGCATAGGTAGGGCTTGGGAGGACATGTTACCTAATACAAAGAAGTTGGAAAAAGGAGAAAGGAGGAAAAAAGATGAATGGAAATAGAGATGAGGGAACAAAAGGGAGAAGGGAAAAAAGGAAAAGGAAAAAAGGGAAGAGAAAAAAGAAAAAGGGTAAAAAATGAAGAGAAAAATGGAGAAGGGAAAAGGGAGAAGGGAAATAAGATGAAGGGGAAAGGGAGAATGGAAAAAAAGGAAGAGAAAAAAGGGAGAAGGGAAAGAAAAAAAAGGAAGAGAAAAAAATGAAGGGTAAAAATGAAGAGAAAAAAAGAAGGGAAAAAAGGGAGAAGGGAAATAAGATGAAGGGGAAAGGGAGAAGGGAAAAAAGGAAAGGAATAAAAGGAAGAAGGGAGAAAAGATGAAGGGAAAAAAGATGAAGGAAAAAAGATGAAGGGTAAAAAAAGTTAATAGAAAAAGGTGTAAAGAAGAATAGGTCGAAAGTGCACATTAACACGATCCATTATGTAAATTTGGGAAGGTAAGTGAAGCCAGGGAACAGAATAGAAAAAGTGGTTAAAGAGAACTCGTACAGGAACACCAAAACAGGATGCGAAAGGAAGGATGAAAAAGAAGAACGAAAGAAAGGAAGAACGGAAGGAAGGATGAACGGAAGGAAGAAGGGAAAGGATGAAAAGAAGGAGGAACGGAAGGAACGAAAAAAAAGGAAAGCAATATATGTGATCGTAAAACTGTTAAACAAATAATGGTTGCAATGGAAAAGAAAACGAAAAGAAGGATGGAAAAGAACAAAACGAAAGGAAGAACGAAAATGAAGGAAGAACGGAAGGAACGAAAGGAAGGAAAAGAATATAACTATGTGATCGTAAAATTGTTAAAATAAGGTCGTGAAGGAAAAGAAAACGAAAAATAAGGATGGAAAAGAACGAAACAAATAAAGGAAGAACGAAAGGAAGGAAGAACGGAAGGAACGAAAAGAAGAAAGAAAAGCGAAATATATGATCGTAAAACTGTTAAAGAAAAGGATGTGAAAGGAAAAATACGAAAAGAAGGTTGGGAAAGAACGAAACGAAGGGAGAACGAAAAGGATGAAAGAACAGGAGAACGGAAGGAACGAAAAGAAGAAAGAAAAGAGAAATATGTGATCGTAAAACTGTTGAAGAAAAAAAGGTTGTGAAGGAAAAGAATACGAAAAGAAGGATGGAAAAGAACGAAACGAGAGGAAGAACGAAAGGAAGGAAGAACGGAAGGAACGAAAAGATAGAAGAAAAGCAATATATGCGATCGTAAAACTGTTGAGAAAAAGGTTTAGAAAGAAAAGAAAACGAAAAGAAGAATGGAAAGGAACGAAACGAAAGGAAGAACGAGAAGGATGAAAGAACGGAAGGAACAAATGGAAGGAAAAGAATATAATTATGTGATCGAAAAATTGTTAAAAAAAGGAAGTGAATGAAAAGTAAACGAAAAGAAGGTTGGAAAGGAACGAAACGAAAGAAAGAACGACAAGGATGAAAGGAAGAAAGAACGGAAAGAAAGAAAGGTAGGAAAAGAATATAATTATGTGATCGTAAAACTGTCATGTGAAGGTTCTAAAGGAAGGGAAAATACAGTGCAAAAGAATGTAAGTAAATATGTAAGTAAATAATATAAAGAAGTCACAGTATCCAAACGATGATTTATATATATTTATCAACTTACTTAAACACTTATACCAAACACCTCTTATACAGTAAAGCAAAAAAAAAAATAATAAATAAAAAATAAAAATAAATAAATCAAAATTACCAACTTGAAAAAAAATGAATGAAAGTAAAAATGATGAAATGATAAATAAAAATACGCTAAAATAAAAATGAATAATAACATGTGAAAAAATAATCAAAATAAAACGGTTCTGTGATACGCGACAAAAAAAAAAAAAAAGAATATAAACTGAAAAAGGGAAAAAAAAAAAAATACGCGTGATAGATTTGCGTTGCAGTTTCGCTCCTTCAATCCCTCCAAAATCCCGCCAAAATCCCATCATCACCACCACCACCACCACCATCACCACCACCACCACCAATCATTATGCCCCTCTCTCCCTACCTATCTGTTACCCTTTCCTTTCCCTTCTTTCCCCTTCCCTTCTCTCTCCTTCGTTTCCCTTTCCTTCCCTTCTCTTCCATTCCCTTCCTTTCCCTTCTCTTCCTTTCCTTTCCTTCGTTTTCCTTTCCTTCCCTTCCATTCCCCTCCTTTCCCTTCCCTTCCTTTCCTTTTTCCCTTCATTTGCATTCATTTTTTTTCCGTTTCTTTCCTTTCCTTTTCTTTTCTTTCCTTCCTTTTCCATTCCCTCTCTCCCCTCTCCATTCCCCTCCCTGCTCTTCCCTCTCCCCCAAAATTCCATCCAGCCCCTTTCCCTTCCCTCACCCTGTTTCCCATTCCTTCCCTTTCTTTCCCTCACCTTTCCTTTCCTTCATCCTCTTTACAGTTCCGTCCCTTTCTTTCCCTCACCCTTCCCCCAACCTTTCCCTTCCATTCGCTCTTACACCCTTACACTCACCATCTCTATTCCCTCTCCCTCATCCTCACATTCCCCTTTACCCTCCCTCTCCCTCTCTCTTCCCCCAACGGACTCTCGAAACCATTGCAGGCCGCGGCGGTGCAATAAAATTCATCATAAATTAATGAAACCCCCGGCGAGGCAGCAGCGAGCCAAAGGGATTACCGGATCGATTCACAGCCGCGCGTCATATGTGTGTGTGTGTGTGTGTGTGTGTGTGTGTGTGTGTGTGTGTGTGTGTGTGTGTGTGTGTGTGTGTGTGTGTGTGTGTGTGTGTGTGTGTGTGTGTGTGTCCGGGGAATATTCGAAGGTTTCCCTGGTGTGCGGGGTGGGTGGTGGTGCGGGTGGGGTGGAGGAATTTGGGGGTAGGGGGGTGGATGGGGGGGGGGTAAGGTTGCTTAGTTTGAAATAGTTATGATAATCGATTCAGTGATATGCAGCGGTTGAAATGATAAATATCTATCTATCTCTATCTATCTTTTTATCTATGTTTTTCTTTCTATCTATATTTATACCTATCTGTTTTTCTATGTCTCTACCGATCCTTCTCTCTCTCTCTCTCTCTCTCTCTCTCTCTCTCTCTCTCTCTCTCTCTCTCTCTATCTATCTATCTATTTATTTATGTCATTCTATCTATGTGTTTATTCATCTGTTTCTATATCTGTCTTTTCATCTCTTTGTCCTTCTATCTATCTGTCTATCTATCCATCTAACTATCCATCCATCTATCTATCTAACTCTATCTATCTATCTACCTATCTATCTATCTAACTATCAATCCATCTATCTACACTCTTTTTATCACTCCTACTGATACTTGTGTTTCTCCCTCAAGTTTCCGGTGCAACTTATAATATTAACCTCAATTACAGGGACGCATTAATTTTGTTTTCTCCCGAGGTGATCATGTTTCCGTCCGAGAATTACTAATATCAGGCGCGGGAGAGGAGGAGAGATGAAGAGGATGATGACAGAGTTAGAGAGCAAGATAGAGAAGGGAAAGGTTATGAAGAGTAAGATTGGGTGTTCAGTAATCTAAATGTGAATACCCAAAGCTCTTCGTGTGATGATGATATAGAGAGGACGGAAGAGGAAGGTGGGGTGAGGCTCGAGGGAGAGGTGAGTAGTGAAGAAGAAAGGTTTACGAAGAGTAGGATAAAGCAAGGAGGGATAAGGTACAGAAAGGAGAGAAGATCAATAGGAAGGTGGGGTGAGGAATAAGGAATAAGGGAAAGGAAAGGTAGGATTGGGTAAGGGAAGATAAGCTGCTGTTAGACGGGATAGGAGATGAATAAGAGGCTGGGGTGAGGTTACAGCAAGGGGTAGAAACAGAAGGGAAAAGTTAGATGGGATAAGGAGGGTTAGCGGTTAGCAATAAACAGGATATGAAAAGCAAAGAGTAGGATAGGGTTAGAAGGAAAAGGTATAGAAGGAGAGAAAGAAGGGCTTGGAAGGGTAAGATAGGGTAAGGATAGTTAAGAATAGGAAGAAGAATGAGTTTAAGAAGAAATAAGTACAGAGGAAGGGAAAGGACTTGACAGGCAGACAGAAGAGGGCGAGGAAGAAGAAAAGGAAGAAAGATAGAAGAAAGAAGAGGAAGGAGGAGGAAGACAGAGAAGAGGCGTAGGAACAGAGAAGATAAAATGTGTGTGTGTGTGTGTGTGCGTGTGTGTGTGTGTGTGTGACTTATAGCTTGCACGCACTGGCTGACTGACTGACGCACACACGCACGCACGGACGCACGCACGCACATCGCAATCTGAATAAAGTTTCGAATATTGCGTAAATAATTATAAAGGGAACATATATATATATTTTTTTTTTTACGATTCATAGAGATATTCACTGACTTCCGGTAGGATTTTTTTTTTGGGGGGGGCGGTAGATCGATGAAAACGATTCCATCTGACTCTCTCTCTCTCTCTCTCTCTCTCTCTCTCTCTCTCTCTCTCTCTCTCTCTCTCTCTCTCTCTCTCTCTCTCTCTCTCTCTCTCTCTCTCTCTCTCTCTCTCTCTCTCTCTCTCTCTCTCTCTCTCTCCACCCCCTCTCCTACCCTACACACACACCACCACCAACCCCACCACCACCACCACCACCACCTATTTCAGCTATCAAAAAACACCACCAAAAGCTTATTGAAAACGCTTAATTGAAATGTTTTATAGCCGCCAATCACTTCAGCTTCAAACATGACCATCAGCATGACACCATATTCAATTATCACCATCAGGACCAGTTGCCAGTCATCACCATCAACACCAACACCACCATCCCTCAACTTGACTTCACAACGACCATCGCCATCATCACCCTCATCATCTTCCATCACAATCTACATCATTAACTACTCACCTTTGTCACTATACTTATAAATGAGATAAAGTCGCCTATATTACCACCACCACCTCTACTAACGTCACTATCTTTAGACTTACTACATCTTCACGATTCCTTTCACCGTAACACTATCCAACGTATCCTTATAACCTGAATCATCACAATCACAACCTGTACTTTATCTTCATCATTTTTATCATCTTCATCATCTTTTTCCCATTCAGAAGTTTCGATAAGGAGAAAAAAGAAAAATTTTAACTTTAATGGTGTTTTGGGCTTTCACCTTTCTCTCTCTCTCTCTCTCTCTCTCTCTCTCTCTCTCTCTCTCTCTCTCTCTCTCTCTCTCTCTCTCTCTCTCTCTCTCTCTCTCTCTCTCTCTCTCTTTCAATATCACAAAATGGCAAACAAATAAATCATCTAGCGTTAATCCAATCACATATGATAATCATATTAAAGTAATTTCTGTATGATTATATCAATGATAGCTGTGAAGATTAATTTGGGGGTTTGCTTCGTATTTACTTTTATTATTTGATGGATTACAACAGGTGGTGGTGAAGGAGGAGGAGGAGAGAGGAGGAGGAGGAGGAGGAGGAAGAGGAGGAAGAGGAGGAGGAAGAGTAGGAGGAGGAGGAAAGTTTGTTAGTGGTGGTGTCCTTCCTTCTTAAGTGGTAAAGGGAGGTAGGTGGTGGTGTTGGTGGTGAGAAATTCTTTGATAGAGGAAGAAGACGAGATAGAGGAGGAGGAGGAGCAGGAGATGGTGGTGTTGGTGGTGGCGGTGATGCTGCTCTCATTAAATTATATAGCATTCAATCAAGGCGAAAAATAATTCAATAGCTTCCGTGAATTCTAATTTAACTATAACAGTCATCTATTAAATAAGGCTGAGTTTGGAATACGGTTGACTCTCTTTCTCCTTTTTTCCTTTTTATTTCTATTTACAAGCTGTTATTTTTTATTCTCTTTTCTCTCCCTTCTCCCATCCATTGGTCAACTCTCTACTTCCTATAACCTTAATTGGTCTTCTTTGTCCTTTTTCTCATTTCTCATTTATCAGCTTTCCTTTCACTTCCATCATTATCCTTTTCGTTCTCCAGTTTCTTTCTTTCTTTCTTTCTTTCTTTCTTTCTTGCTTACTTGCTTGCTTGCTCTCTCTCTCTCTCTCTCTCTCTCTCTCTCTCTCTCTCTCTCTCTCTCTCTCTCTCTCTCTCATTCTCTCTGTCTGTCTTCTTCGTCATTTCTCATTTCTTTTTTATCAGCTTTCCCTTAACTTCCCCCTCTCATTCTCCTCTCGCTTTCCATTCACTCTTTCCTTTCCTCTCGACCGACTTCCAAAAAGCTCTCTTTCACTCCCTTTCAACTGTCAATAACCCAGAAACCAACGGAGGCTTTTCAACTGTTTTCCCCTTACATCGAGAGTTACACGGAAGCCAGTCCGCAACTACATTTTTCTTGGCATACTCGACCCATACGATTAACAGGAAACGAAAATAATTGCTGGATATAGCCACTGAACTGTAAGAGTGGTTCATGGAAAGCTTGTTGCGGGGATCGGGGCAAGGCTGACTGGCTGGCTGAGTGATATTATTGGAAGTGATCTCGATGGAATGGTCTAGGAAGGAAGGGACAGCTTTTATTAATATGGGCGGGCGTATCTCTCTCTCATATCTCTTTATTTTCTACTCTTTCCGCTTTTTTTTACCCATTATTCTAGTTACCCCATTCTATGCCATTCCAATTTCTGCTTCGTCTTTCCTTTATTCTCTTCCCAATTGTTCTTTCCTCTTTCATATCTCCTATTTTCTGCTATTTCCGCTTTTATTACCCATTGTTCTAGTTACCCCATACTATAACAACCCACTCTTTCCTATTTCTGCTTCGTCTCTTCTTTATTCTCTTCCCAATTGTTCTTTCCTCTTTCATATCTACTATTTTCTGCTATTTCCGCTTTTATTACCCATTATTCTAGTTACCCCATTCTTTACCAACCCTCTCTTCCCTATTTCTGCTTCGTCTCTCCTTTATTCTCTTCCCTATTGTCCTTTTCTCTCTCATATCTCTTATTTTCTACTATTTCCGCTTTTTTTTACCTATTGTTCTAGTTACCCCATTCTATACCAGCACACTCTTTCCTATTCTGCTTCGTCTCTTCTTTATTCTCTTCCCTATTGTTCTTTCCTCTCTCATATCTCTTATTTTCTGCTATTTCCGCTTTATTACACATTCTACTTATAATTCCATACTATATTTCCCTTTCTTTCCTTTTCCTTCCTTCCTTCTCGTCCTTTTCTCTCTTAACCCTTATTTTCCACTATCTCCTAGTTATTCCGATAGGTCTTCTGGTGTCTGTTCTTCCTATGTATTCCTATGTATGCCAGCCCTCTCTTTCCTCTCCTTCCTTTCTTTTTCATTCTTACTACTGTCGCCCTTTTTTCTTTTCAGTAACTTTACCTGCTGTACTACCAGTTCGAGTCCCGTTCTGATGGTTCCCCTTTCTCTACATCTTTCACAAACTCTGTCTTTTATTTGTATTTTCTTATTTTCATATCTTTCTCTCTCTCTCTTCCTTCTCTCTCATCTCACTCACTCCTTTCTGTTTCTCCCCTTCTGTAAGCGTCCCTCAGACATTCATTTCCTTCCATTTCCTTCTTCGTCCTCGTTCTTTTCTCCTCTCTTCTTCTCTTTCCACTCCTCCCGTTATCTCCCTTTCTCCCCTTGTTTGTTCCTCCCTCCTGCCTGTCGCTCACATCTTCCGTTTCATTGTTTTTTTTTCTTCTTTAGCTTTTCTTACCACTTTCTTTCTTCCTTTTCCCTATACTGCGTCATCTCTCTCTCTCTCTCTCTCTCTCTCTCTCTCTCTCTCTCTCTCTCTCTCTCTCTCTCTCTCTCTCTCTCTCTCTCAGTTTTATCTAACTTATTTATCACACACACACACACACACACACACACACACACACACACACGCAGTCACCCCTCATCCACCACTCCTTCCCTCTCTCCTTTTTCTTCTTCCCTTTTATCCTCTTACTCCTCCTCATCCTCCTCCTTCATCTCCCTCCTCACAGTCACTGCCACTCACTGCTGTTATCACCACCATCACCACCACCACCACCACTGCCAGGGATAATGGACGAGGGGCTTTAATGAAACATCAACATTATGTAATTACTTCGTCCCGCCCCGCTTCTCACCTTCGCCACCTCCTTTGTTCCCTCCTTCCCTCCCTCTCGCCTTGCACGTCTCTGTTCCCCGTCGCCGTAGGTCATGCGTCCGACAACAACAACGCTTTCTAATCCTCCTCCTGCTCATGCTCCTCTTCCTCCTCCTCCTCCTCCTCCATCTATTCACCAGCATCATCACCTCCTCCGTCATTAACTTCCAAATACGTTTCTTCTTGGTCTCTTTCCTCTATATTATTACTAACAGGAAAAAAAATGACGATGCTGGATATAGTCGTAACTCGTAAAGGTGTATCATATAAAGCTTGTGTATAGGGAAAGGCGCCTTGCATATATACTGTTACTGGTGGAACTGATGTGAAACTGATCTTAGAATCCGGTTATTGGTGGAAGTGATGATGAGAGGAGCTTGGCATGCTAATATTGGTGGAATTGATGAGGAACGGAGCTTGCCATACTAATAATATCGATCGGACTGATGCCAAAAGAGAGAGAGAGCTTATCATACGGGGGAAAGAATAGAAGTAAAGAAGTAAAAGAGCTGTCAAGGAAGGCTGGACAAGAAAGGTAAAAGAAGAGAGATGAGAAGAAAAATAATCAAGAAAGGCGACAGATGAAATGAAGGTGACCCAGCGGGAAAAAGAATAAAGGTAACTGAGAGAGCTGGAATGAATGGCTGAACAGGAAAGGGGAAGAAGGCGAAAAGGGAACAAGAGAAAAAGAAATAAGGACACACGACAATGCATTAACTTGGACACACGGAATGAACACAAGTAGAGGGGAAGATTGAATGAGGATGCGAGAAAAAAAAAAGACTTGCAGGCGATGTCAAGGGAGAGAGAGAGAGAGAGAGGAGAGGCAGAATTAAACTGGCTAAACAAAGAAAGATATAGCAAAGAGAAAGAGAAGGAGGAGGAGGAGGAGGATGAGGAGGAGGAGAAAGGGACGGTGAAACGAGAGCAAGAACAAGGGACGTGTAGTGAAGGAATATTAAGAAAAGAAGGTTAGAGATATGCATGGAGAGAGAGAGGAAGAAGGAGAGGGAAAATGAGGTACCCCATCTTGTCAAATCTTGGAAAAACGAGAGAACTGGAACTAGAAAGAAATGGGAAGTAGCATTGGGAAGGAAAGGAAACGAATAAAAAGGAGCTAAAACGAAAAGGAAAGTAGCAATGGGAAGGAAAGGAAACGAATAAAAAGGAACTAAAGAGAAAAGGAAAGTAGCAATGGGAAGGAAAGGAAGCGAATAAAAAGGAACTAAAAAGAAAAGGAAAGTAGCAATGGGAAGGAAAGGAAACGGATAAAAGGGAACTAAAAAGAAAAGGAAAGGGGAAGGGGAAGGAAAGGAAGCGAAAGAAATGGAACTAGAAATAAGAAAAGAAGGAAAGTAGGAATGAAAAGAAATTATTGACGGTGACATAAGAGTAAGAAAATTAGTTTGGAGGAAAAAAAAAATCAAGAAAAGGGTATGAATGAAGAGAGAAAGAGAAAGGTAAGACCGTTCTCTATCTTGTGAAGTCTTGGGAAACAAAATTAAAGGGAAAGGAATATAGCAAGGGAGGAAACGAGAAGCGGTGAAATTTGAGGAAAACTAAATGCTAGAGAAAACCTACATATCCATATTTATCTTCCTGTAGGCTTAAGGACAGACCATTTACCTTGGATCATAGTGCCTGTATGGTGACCAGCTCTGAACATCTTTTATTAGTGCCTATGTAATCTTTTTCCCTCTCTCTCTCTCTCTCTCTCTCTCTCTCTCTCTCTCTCTCTCTCTCTCTCTCTCTCTCTCTCTCTCTCTCACGCCGTCCTTGTCCGAACATCTTCCTATATCTATGTAAATTTCTTCGTTTTTTTTTTTTCCTCCGTTCTCCCTCCCTCCTTCCCTTACCTCCATCCTCTCTCTCCATCTCGTCTGTTTCCTCCTATTTTCTCGTCGTCTTCTCCTCCTCCTTGTCCAATCTCTTTATCTCCCCCTCAATCGTCCTTTCTCTCTCCCTCTTCTTCTCTTTCCTCCTCTTCTCCCGTCATCCTTTTTCTCCTTGTTCTTATTCTTCCCTCACCCTTCATCCTCCTTCCTATCTCCCTCTTCGTCTCTTTACCCTTCTTACCCATTTTCCTTTTTCTTTCCTTGTTTCTTTCCTCTTCCTCCCCTGCCATCTTTCTGTCTCTCTATCTCAGGCAAGCATAATATTACAGTGGCGTATATTAATTAAGGTTGGATCGTGTATGTTGAAATTGCACATCTCTCTCCCCAAGCAGGAGATGGCGACACCACGCACGCTTCCTGACATCTGGCGGCGCCTCGTAATACTCCCGTCCCGCGGTGATATGAATGCAAATGTCTCACGCTGCGTATAGCTTCATTGTCTTGTCTTGCTGTGTTTTGCTTGTCCCGTCACTTCGTTTTTCTTCCTTCTTTTATTAGTTGTCGGAGGAAAACAGGTGTGTGTGTGTGTGTGTGTGTAGGTGGGAAGGGGTAGGTTATGTGTGTGTGTGTGTGTGTGTGTATGTGTGTGTGTGTGTGTGTGTGTGTGTGTGTGTGTGTGTGTAATACGATATTCACTAGGCTTAATCACGTCTTGCTCTTCCTGGCTTTGCGAAATATGATACTACAACAAGCTGCTGTCTGTCTGAGTGAGTGCTGTTGTGGTTGTTGTTGGTGTGATTGTGGTGGTGATGGTGGTAGTGGTGAGTGTGGTTGTGGTGGTGATGGTGGTGGTGGTGGGTGTGGTTGTGGTGGTGATGGCGGTGATAGCAATGGTGGTGGTGGAGGTCATTATGAGTTTCGGAAGATTATCTCGACCTATTACACTCTAACAAACAAGAGGACGTAAAAGACTATGAATGAACCTCCACAATATTATATTTCAAAGGACGACTTTTCAAACCGATTTTTTTCTATAGACCCCCAAAATTAAGCCGAGAAAGACATCGCATCAACCCTCAGTATAAAATTTTTTCACTGGAACACTCACTCAATGTTTCTTTATTTACTCTAAAAATAGTTGCTGATAAAAAAAGGCACATTCACCTTGGCGATATTACATTACTTGAGGACTAGTTTCTAAGCCGCTGTCACCTAAAACAGAAAATGTATGGCGCTAATAGGCGATAGAAGATGCTAGAATGTTAAATAAGGCTACAGAAGACGCTAGAAGGCTAAATAAGGCGACAGAAGGCGATAGAAGACGCTAGAAGACTAAATAAGGCGATAGAAGACGCTAGAAGACTAAATAAGGCGATAGAAGACGCTAGAAGACTAAATAAGGCGATAGAAGACGCTAGAAGGCTAAATAAGGCGATAGAAGGCGATAGAAGACGCTAGAAGACTAAATAAGGCGATAGAAGACGCTAGGAGACCAAATAAGGCGATAGAAGACGCTAGAAGACTAAATAAGGAGATAGAAAACGCTAGAAGACTAAATAAGGCGATAGAAGACGCTAGAAGGCTAAATAGGGCGATAGAAGACGCTAGAAGACGCTAGAAGACTAAATAAGGCGATAGAAGACGCTAGAAGGCTAAATAGGGCGATAGAAGACGCTAGAAGACTAAATAAGGCGATAGAAGACGCTAGAAGGCTAAATAGTGCGATAGAAGACGCTAGAAGACTAAATAAGGCGATAGAAGACGCTAGAAGACTAAATAAGGCGATAGAAGACGCTAGAAGACTAAATAAGGCGATAGAAAACGCTAGAAGACTAAATAAGGCGATAGAAGACGCTAGAAGGCTAAATAGGGCGATAGAAGACGCTAGAAGACTAAATAAGGCGATAGAAGACGCTAGAAGGCTAAATAGGGCGATAGAAGACGCTAGAAGACTAAATAAGGCGATAGAAGACGCTAGAAGGCTAAATAGGGCGATAGAAGGCAATAAGAGACGCTAGAATGTTAAATAAGGAGATAGAAGGCGATAGAAGACGCTAGAAGGCTAAATAAGGCGATAGAAGGCGATAGAAGACGCTAGAAGACTAAATAAGGCGATAGAAGGCGCTAGAAGACTAAATAAGGCGATAGAAGACGCTAGAAGACTAAATAAGGCGATAGAAGGCAATAGGAGACGCTGGAATGTTAAATAAGGCGATAGAAGGCGATAGAAGACGCTAGGAGGCTAAATAGAGCGATAGAAGGCAATAGGAGACGCTAGAGTGTTAAATAAGGCGATAGAAGGCGATAGAAGACGCTAGAATGTTAAATAAGGCGATAAAAGACGCAAGAAGGCTAAATAAGGCGATAGAAGACGCTTGAAGGCTAAATAAGGCGATAGAAGGCGATAGAAGACGCTAGAAGACTAAATAAGGCGACAGAAGGCGATAGAAGGCTAAAGAAAGTTATATAAGGCGATAGAAGACGCTTGAAGACTAAATAAGGCGACAGAAGGCGATAGAAGGCTAAAGAAAGTTATATAAGGCGATAAAAGACGCTTGAAGACTAAATAAGGCGACAGAAGGCGATAGAAGGCTAAAGAAAGTTATATAAGGCGATAAAAGACGCTTGAAGACTAAATAAGGCGACAGAAGGCGATAGAAGACGCTAGAAGACTAAATAAGGCGACAGTAGGCAATAGAAGACGCTAGAAGGCTAAGTAAGGCGTTCAATTTCCCTTTGCTCTTTATCCTCCCGCCTCATCTTCTTGTGGCATTAATCTTGTTCCGCCGTCATCACTCGTCTCTCTCTCTCTCTCTCTCTCTCTCTCTCTCTCTACGCCCCACGCTACAAGAAAAAAAAAAGAGGCGCCTGAAACAATATCGTCTAAGCACTATTCAACACACACACACACACACACACACACACACACACACACACACACATGAACCTTTCCGCAACAGGCTAAATTATCTTTCGGTACATATAGTTGTCTACGTAAAGATTTAGTCAAGACGAGCCTACATAGATTTAATTGACTGATTGATTACAGACTGATTATTTTTATAGCAAGTTGTTTAGCCATTGTCTTCCAGGGTTTTTGAGTTCATTATTGACATGTAAAGCAAAGTGCCGTCCCATTGGCTTGTATAATTACCTAGTTGCTTGTTCACTTGTATAGCTCGTTACCTGTCTATCCATTGCCTTGTTGATAGCTAATTACGCGAATACCTGTTCACTTGTTAAGACAGTTACTCGTCTTCCCAATGGGTTCCATAGTTAATTACCTATTGACTTGCAAGGTTAGTAAATTAGTGACTTGCTAGGTTAGTAAATTAGTGACTTGCAAGGTTAGTAAATTAGTGACTTGCAAGGTTAGTAAATTAGTGACTTGCAAGGTTAGTAAATTAGTGACTTGCAAGGTTAGTACATTAGTGACTTGCAAGGTTAGTACATTAGTGACTTGCAAGGTTAGTACATTAGTGACTTGCAAGGTTAGTAAATTAGTGACTTGCAAGGTTAGTAAATTAGTGACTTGCAAGGTTAGTACATTAGTGACTTGCAAGGTTAGCAAATTAGTGACTTGCAAGGTTAGTAAATTAGTGACTTGCATATATTTTTCACCTTCTCTCTTTTCACTTTTCTTTTTCGGTGCTTTTCTTTTGCGTTCTCCTCTCCAGGCGTCGCGGGCGGTGCATCATACTCAGCCTGACACGAACTTTAAAAAATGGGCCCGCCGCCTCCTCCGTCTTCCTTAGTGTGGCAGTTCTTCATACTTACAGCCACTTACAGCACAGACACGCACACGCACACGCACCTCCCCCCCCCCACCCCCACCCCCACCCCCCACACACACAGGCACACACACGGACACCCCTTCCCCCCCCGCCTCCCACACACACCTGGCAAACACTTTTAGTCTTCCCAACACGAACACTTTTGCCTTAATGTTCTAAACTGCCCCAAATTAAAAGAATGGAGAGTTTAAGTTGTAATTTAAGTATGTATCTAATTAAGCTACAAATTATACGTACGTCTGGGTAACGGTGTCTTAGGAGCGGTGTGTGTGTGTGTGCGTGTGTGTGTGTGTGTGTGTGTGTGTGTGTGTGTGTGTGTGTGTGTGTGTGTGTGTGTGTTTAAGAGACAATATGAATGCCAGGTTACTTGAGAGAGAGAAAAGGAAAGAAAAAAGGAGAAAAGTTAATGAATGAGAGAAAAAGAAAGAAAAAAAAAGAGAGAAAAGGGGAAGAGCAGCAAAAATAAAATAGTGAAGCCGAGTTACCAGAAATTAAAGAGAAGGAAACACAGAAAAGAAGAAAGAAAGAGAAGAAAAGAAAGAAGGAAAGAAAAAAAGAAAAAAATGAAAGAGAAAGAACGAACGAAAGAAAATGAAACAAAAGAAGAAAAGAAGGAGAAAGAACGAAAGAAAGAAAACAAAAAAGAATGAAAACAAAAGAGAGAAAACAAGAGAAAGGGGAAGAAAAAGAGAAAGAAAGTTAAGAAAGCAAGAAAAGAAACAAAGTAAAACGAAAGAAAAAGAAAGAAAGAAAAAGACAGGAGGGGTTACGAGACAGACATAGACAAACAGAGAAAGGAAAAACAGAGATACAGACACAGACAAACTAACCCGCCTGACTCACCTGGAAACCTACAAAATACCTCACACATACACCAGGTAAAAGACACAGCAGGTAAGAGACACAGGTCATTAGTCCTAACACCTGGCAGGTAATAAGAGTACTCCCTCCACGGCACCTCATCCTCTTACGTCCTCTTTCCTCCTCTTTCCTCTCTCATTCTCACCACGCCTCTCATTTCCTTCCTCCCGTAATGGTACGCTCAGTTTACTCTCTCACTGAGGTCTACGGCCCATATTCCCAAACATTTCGGCGCCCAAGCACACAAGGCTTTCGAACGAGTTTGGGGCATTTATAGGGGTAGTTTTATGACCCTGATGGTAGTTTGACCTTTCTCCTGTATCGTGAACCTAAAACAACGCCCTTGAGAGCCCGATTAATCTCCTTTTGTGGCATTTGAATATAGTTAATGTGAGAGGCGAAAGCGTTTGAGAATACCGACCTAGCTTTTCAGAGCTTTGATACTCACATTTGATATGACTTTCGTTGAGGCTGCTGTGGGTATTTCCATGGATAGTTTTATGAGCCAAGTGATAGTTTGACAAGGGATCTGCACCATGAACGTGAAAAACAACTCGACTAATCTCCTGTGTGACCTTTGGAAATCGCGTCTGTGAGAGCCATAAGAATCTGAACGTACTAAGAAAGGTGAGGTCATGCTAACCAGTTCTGAAAGGGCTGTATAGGAAACGAAGCCTGCCTAACCACCCGCCTTCCTTCTTCGTTACTTTTTACGTTATGTAGGAGTCACTTTACTGCAATCCTAGAACACAAAGTAATATGAAAACAAACTAAAAAAAAAAAGATTATATGGTTAAAAGCGTTCAGTCTCTCTAATTTTCACTTATTCTCTATTCTAGTGTTCGTAAGGCGGTAGATATTTTCCATTATAGGGCAGGAAGAAAGAAATATGAAAACACTAAAATATACGTATTGCACAGTTAAAAAGCGTCTACATTCCCTCTAACTTTCGTTCATTCTCTATTCTACTGTTCGTAAGGGGGTAGAGGCAGTAGGTATTTTCCATTTCAGAGGGAGGGGAAGGAGAGGTGGGAGAGAGAGGTGAAGGGGGAGAGGTGAAGGGGAGTTAGAGGGGATGGAGGAGAGCAGCGTTGTCAAATTGTCGTACTCTGAACGTTGTATTTATTGTTTTTAGGCGCCAAGACTGTCGTAACCACACAAACAACGATAGAGAATTAAAGTCATCGTTGAAACTGCTAAATACTGATGGTTTTCGTTCTTTTTTTCTATAGTTATCGACCAGAAATCACGAAAATGCAATGCGCTGAGTACGATAATTTAGCATCGCTGGAGGAGAGAGAGGTGAGGGGGAGGTGAGGGAGGGAGGTGAAGGGAGGGGGGAGTGTCTGTCTGTACCCGAGAAACGTATATAAAAACCCAAGAGAGGGAAACTTCGGAGCAGACGGCGGCGGCGAAGAAGAAATGCGACCTCGGTGTCATTAGCAAGACATTCTACCAACCTTCTCCATTTCTCTCGTATTCCCAGTCTTTCTTTATTCATACATCCGGTCTCTCTCTCTCTCTCTCTCTCTCTCTCTCTCTCTCTCTCTCTCTCTCTCTCTCTCTCTCTCTCTCTCTCTCTCTCTCTCTCTCTCTCTCTCTCTCTCTCTCCTCTTCATCTTTTTCACCTCTCCGTGCCATCCTTCCTCCTCCTCCTCCTCCTCTTCCTCTTCCTCCTCCTCCTCTTTCCTGTTATTCGTCTGCCGCCTCACTCTCTCCCCTCTGTCCCTCTTCCTCCTCCTCCTCTTCCTCCTCTTTCCTTTCCTAACCCTTTCTTTACCCCCCTCTCTCTCTTCCCTCTCTCTCTCTCTGTCGCGCGCTGTCCCGTTCCCTCAAAAGCTTAAAATATACATTGTGGCTCTTCTTTTCGCATCCCCTGATTTATAAATGCATGTTATCTGCGACGTCGTGGGTTTTACGATGTCTTAAGGCAATGCGATGCTGCTGCTTTTTCCATTAGCCGCCTGTCTGTCTGCCTGAGGATTACGTTGGTTGGGTTTGAGGGTAATTTGGTTCTTACCCTGACTGACTTACTGACTAGACTCACTCCGACTAACTGGCTGACTGACTGACGGTGGAAGGATTGGAAGATGATGAATATGCAGGGAGTGTAATTACGATGAGAAAGAGAAAAAAAGTTAGAAGAGGAAACGAAATAAGCAGGTGAATATTAAAAAATAATAAAAGTGGAAGGCAGAAAAAAAACCCATAAGAGAACTCTAAAGAAAAACGATGGAAAAAAAGAGAAAGGAAGGCTATAGAGGAATGAAGGAATAAATACCAACAGAAGACGAAGGAAACTAATAAGCTAAAACGAAAGAAAGAGAGAGTTGATGTCAGACTAAACACACACACACACACACACACATACACGTCAAGAGTCACGTACTCGCCGCCAGGGGGACACTCGTTGGAGAGACAGGCAATTATCTACGTCATTTTCTTCTTCCTCCTTCTCCTCCTGATCATATCCTCCTCCTCTACCTCCTACGACTTTTTTACTTTTGATCCTACTCCTCCTAATCTTCTTCTTCCTCCTCCTCCTCCTCCTTCTTCCTAGGGTCACATTGTCTGGGGTTTGCGTATGATTGAAGAGGGCTTGAATGCGGTACTCTCTCTCTCTCTCTCTCTCTCTCTCTCTCTCTCTCTCTCTCTCTCTCTCTCTCTCTCTCTCTCTCTCTCTCTCTTTCAATATTAGCTACCTTTAAAATGCCAAGGAAGTAAGGTAAGTTAGTAATAGTTAATCGGATCTTATGAAAGCTTCGGTGTCTTAAATTACTTTCTCATAAATTTGTACCCATGACATCATTTTTCCTTTCCTTGTCCCTTCCTTTTTCCGCTCGTTCGCTTTCTCGTTCTTCTGCCCTTCCCTTCCTACCTTACTACGTTCACCTTTTCGTTCTTCTTCCTTTCCCTTCCTTACTACGTTCGCCTTCTCGTTCTTCCTCCCTTCCCTTCCTACCTTACTACGTTCACCTTCTCGTTCTTCTTCCTTTCCCTTCTTAGCTTCGTTCGCATCTCCGTTCTTCTTCCTTTTCTTTCTTTTCTTCGTTCGCCTTCTCGTTCTTCCTCCTTTCCCTTCCTTCCTTCCTTACTACGTTCACCTTCTCGTTCTTCTTCCTTTCCCTTCTTAGCTTCGTTCGCATTTCCGTTCTTCTTCCTTTCCTTTCTTTTCTTCGTTCGCCTTCTCGTTCTTCTGTCCTTCCCTTCCTTCCTGTGGTCGTCTTTTCGTTCTTATTCCTTTCCCCTCCTTCCTATATTCGCCTTCCCGTTCTTCCCTTTCCCTTATCGGTCTGTATCGGAAAGGTCATCTTCTGAGACAATTACAATATCCCTCGCTACCTTGTGCCCACCTCCCTCCCTCCTCCCTTTTCTCCTTACTCTCCTCCCCTTCCCTTTTCCCTCCTCGCTTTCATCATCTTCTCAATTTTTATCTCTCCCCTTCTCTTTCCTGTCCTTCTTACTCTTCTCCTATCCTTTCCTACTCTTCTTAATCTCATCCCCTATTCTTCCTTCCTCTTTCCTTCCCGGTTCTTACTTCCCTCCTCTTCCCATTCTCCTTACTAGTTTCTCATTTCCTTCCCTATTCTTCACTCGTCTCTCCTTTCCTTCCCTGTTTTCACTCCCCTCTTTCCTTTTCTGTTCTTCCCTCATGCCTTTCGTCTTTTCACTCTCTTCTCCTTTCCTTCTTTGTCATTCTCCCTACTCGCCTCCCCTTCCCTTCTCCATCATCTTCCCTCGTCTCTGATCGGTGTGTCATGTCACCCAAACCGACGCCCCGCACTGCACGCCTTCCCTTGAAAAACGACTTGCTCCTCATTCTCGCGGCGAGCATTCATTCCTGGCGAGGGGTGTGACGCGCGCCCTGCATCCCCGAATCAACCAACCGGGCCGACGCGCCATCCACCACCACCACCACCACAGCTACCGCCACGACGCCCTTGTCCGTCTCTGAGCGGCTGGGAGACAGACATGCACGAGCCGAGTCTGTTATGTCATGAGGTTAGTGACATTTGGTGTGTTCTGTACAGACGCTCAGGGTTCTTGAAATACGAGACACGATCTACTGTACTGCGTCATTAGGGTTTAAGTAAGTTTAAGTAAGTTTATGTGAGAACCTTTTTAACGCATGAAGGCAACGAGTGCAGAAGTACACTGGAAGAATATTAACTGATTAAAGAAATACACGATAAATACATTCCACGAGGATGCTTCACTAGTCTCGAGATGTGTACCGTACCTTTGACACGCCTGCCGAAGCACTGAGAGCGAGAGAAGATGCCACACGCCGCCATTTAGCCTACTATCTCTACGGCGTACGCTACTATTTACATAACTATCAATAGGTGGTGCTGATCTCCGTGCTACACGCACACACACACACACACAGAGAGGCTAGCAGAAAGAAATAAGCAGAGGAAAGAAAGTTACACACACCTTCCTGAACGCTGCCTGACACCACACGACACCATTCCCTAAACCTAAGAGTACATAATCACGTTGCATTAATTAAAAACAGGTAATATAGCAACACACCTTTGTCCCTCAGCCTTCTGGACACACCTTTCTCATACCTAGGAGTACTGAGACACGTTACCTTGATTATATACAGGTTGAATAGCAGAACATACCTTTGTTGTTCCTCGGCGTTCAGCAGGTGGAGTAGATGGCAGCCTCGGCGTCTCTCTATCCTTCTCGCTGTTCATGTCTTGACTCCTCTCTATTCTATGTTCTGACACACGGTATAGTTTGTCTCGAGTTTCTAAAGGGTTGTTAGGTTACGGACTTTCTCTCGTCTCTCTTATGGCTCTTCCTTTCTTTTGTTTCATCTCAGTTTTCTTGATATTCTGATGTTCTTTACTTCTTCACTTTGAAACGTCACTAACTAAAAACGATCGCGGGCACAGGTGAGGTGGAAAAGGGTCTACCTGAGGGACACATATAGAGCAAGTCCGTTTGTTTAGTTGACTTTGTAACGTCACTGATGAACTGAACCTGATCGCGGGCACAGGTGAGGTGGGAAGGAGTTTACCTGATGGGGACTAAGTGAGTAGGTTAGTCCTTATCGCTTTACCCGGAGCGCCTCGGGTCCATACAGGGTGATCCGTGGGGAGGGTTACCTGAGCCCACCTGTACCGCCGGGAGTTCACTTCGCAATAGAAAATGGCGGGTGGTGGTGTTTTGAATGTACCTTGAGTTGCCAGAAACCACCAAACTTATATTACTAGAAACTTTATATTACTAGGAAACACTTACACTGGATACTTTTTTCTTTGCTAAATAAAACTGATAAATCAACCACTCATGTTTTAGTCTGTTATTCTCACTTGCCGCCTTAAATCTAATGAATAATAAAGGTAAAGAGAAGAATACGCTTTCCGTTATCATAGAAAACTTTAAGGCCCTAACTATACTATTTTCCTTCTCTCCTAGTGCTTAGTGTTGGTACTGAAGGAGGTTGCAAATAAAAAAAAAGAATATTACTGTTGTTCTTACGTCTATAATTACTGAAGACACAGAGGTTAATCTTAAGGATCACCACTCCAAACCAATATTCGTAGTAATTCTTAAGATTTACCGACACAGACATCCCTAGAATTGTTATTAGGTGGACCTGTATTCTCAGACACCTTTTTTCGGCTTTCACAACAAATATTTCCAAAAGCCACAAGGGAGATTAGTTAGGGTCCCATGGGTGTTTATCACATTCATGGTGAAGCCTCGTCAGACCATAGCTAGGCTCATAAAACTACCCATGAAAATAATATCACAACCTCTACAAAATCCTCATCAGATGTGAATGTGCAAGCCCTGAAAGAAATGTTTTGAGAATTTGTGGGCATAGCTTGTGAACTATTTAGGATACTGTTTTCGCTGTTTTTTGTTGTTGTTGTTGTTGTCTACCTCGGTGTCTGGTTCCTCCTCTAATTTAATCATGTGTTCCCAGTGTCCCCCATTAAGTTAATTCTCCCTAATTACACTTTTTATTTACTCTGATGCAACGCTGCCAGACTGTCGTACTCAGCCGATAATATTTCCCTACTTCCTACCCCTAAACTGTCTTCTGGGCTCCAATAACGAAACTCATTTATAGTTATCGTTAAAAGAGTAAGATTCTGATGTTTTTTTGCGATAGTTAGACGTCAGAAAACGGTAAATACTATGCTCTGAGTACGATGATCTGGCAAAGGTGCTCTGATGTCTACCGCTGTTTTGTCCGCAGTCATTAATCTAACTGTACTCTGCTGGATGCGCTAATAGTGAGGTTTTCTGAGGCAGCCTTCTGTGGTCTGTATTTCCCCTCTGCCTGCGACTTAAACGCTTTCAAGAGAGGAGTATCAAGACACCTTACCATGCGAGTCTGATCCTCTTTCTTCTCTCTTCCTATCTCTTGCTTCTTCCCTCATATCCCCTGTAAAACCCAAATTCTCCCCTCCTATCCCCTGCTTCCCCCTTCCTATCCCCTGCTTCTCCCCTCCTATCCCCTGCTTCTCCCTTCCTATCCCCTGCTTCTCCCCTCCTATCCCCTGCTTCTCCCCTCCTATCCCCTGCTTCTCCCTTCTCGTGTCCCCTGCTTCTCCCCTACTATCCCCTGCTTCTCCCCTCCTATCCCCTGCTTCTCCCCTCCTATCTCCTTCTTCTCCCCTCCTATCCCCTGCTTTTCCCCTCCTATCCCTTGATTCTCCCCTCCTATCCCCAGCTTGTCCCCTCCTATCCCCAGCTTCTCCCCTCCTATCACCTGCTTCTCCCCTCCTATCCCCTGCTTCTCTCCTCCTATCCCCTGCTTCTCCCCTCCTATCCCCTGCTTCTCCCTCCTCCTATCCCCTGCTTCTCCTCCCATCCCCTGCTTCTCCCTCCTATCCCCTGCTTCTCCCTCCCATCCCCTGCTTCTCCCCTCCTATCCCCTGCTTCTCCCCTCCTATCCCCTGCTTCTCCCCTCCTATCCCCTGCTTCTCCCCGACTATCCCCTGCTTCTCACCTCCTATCCCCTGCTTCTCCCCTCCTATCCCCTGCTTCTCCCCTCCTATCCCCTGCTTCTCCCCTCCTATCCCCTGCTTCTCCCCTCCTATCCCCTGCTTCTCCCCTCCTATCCCCTGCTTCTCCCTCGTCGTATCCCCTGCTTCTCTCCTCCTATCCCCTGCTTTTCTCCTCCTATCCCCTGCTTCTCCCCTCCTATCCCCTGCTTCTCTCCTCCTATCCCCTGCTTCTCCCCTCCTATCCCCTGCTTCTCCCCTCCTATCCCCTGCTTCTCTCCTCCTATCCCCTGCTTCTCTCCTCCTATCCCCTGCTTCTCCCTCCCATCCCCTGCTTCTCCCTCCCATCCCCTGCTTCTCCCCTCCTATCCCCTGCTTCTCTCCTCCTATCCCCTGCTTCTCCCCTCCTATCCCCTGCTTCTCCCCTCCTATCCCCTGCTTCTCCCTTCTCGTATCTCCTACTCTATACCTTTTCCTCCTCTCCTATTCCCCCTCCGCTGCCCCAACCAACTCTCCTCTCAAGTATCAATCCCCTACTTCACCCCTCTTATCTCCCGCTCCATCCCCAGCTTATCCCCTCTCCTCTCCTCTCTCCTCGTCGCTTCCCCAACCACCCCTTCCCTCTCTCCCTCTCTCGCGCGGGGTGAAAATATGCTGCGATCGTGACATAAACATTTCCACCCCTAATAACGTAATATGCGTGAAGAAATGTCCACTCACCCTTGCCCTGCTATCAACACCATTAAGTAGACTTTTTTTTATAGCTCGTTCGGTAATACTCACTCGCACAGCACGCCATGGTATTACTCGCATATATTAAGGTTTTGGGAGTGTGTTTGTTATGAGCAATATGTGGAGATAAAAGTGGTAAGAGAACTGTTCATATGTATTTTATTGTAGAAGTTGACAGGTGGAAATAAATAATGAAAACTAGTGAATTGGAGGAATCAAATGAGGCACCGCAGGCTGTCCATTACAACAGCAACAGGACATAGACTAACTAGATAGGAGGCAGAATAAAGCGACCCAAAGGTATATATGTATTTTACTGTAGAAGTTGTCCGGTGGAAAAATGCGAGGTTAGGAAGAGTAATGAACTATACAACAGGCTGTCCACTACAACAGCAACAAGACGTAGACTAACTAGAAAGGAAGTAGAATGAAGAGACCCAAAGGTATGTATATGGATTTTATTGCGGAAATTGACAGGTGGAAATATACAAGGTTGATGGAGCTCTGAAAATAAAAGTGAACAGGAATAGAGTAATGAGCTACACCACGGGCCGTCCTTTACAACAGCAAGAGGACATAAATTAACTAGAAAGGAGGTAAACTGAGGAGACAAAAAAAAAGAAGGTAAATTGAAGAGTCACACAGGAAGGGATAGTTTTCATGAAAGGGGAGAGGCTTGCAGTTGACCTACCCAATTGGTCTTTCATATATTTTTTACTAAATTAAAGTATGACTGAAATCCATTAAATATTGATATAATACTGGTTTGAATACTGCAAGGCCTGTGAGGGGGAACTGAATAACTCTGACAGAAAATAGAATATGGCGAGGGAAACAGAACATGAAAATAATCAACGCAAAGTTTAGAAACGGAAAATATCTTCGTAACAAACAGAACGAGAGAAATGGCGAGCAAATGGAGGACGGGAAGCACACGAAACGTTACGAAAAAGAGGAGAGAAATCTGGAAGCGTAAAAATTGGCTCTGAAATATTACTAAAACAAACGTGCTAATTATTTTCTTTCTAGTTTCGGCAAAATTCTCACAGATTTATACCTTTGGAATCTTCGGATCATAAAAAAATAAAAATAAAAATAAAACGTTTCAGATAATTTACGTCAACTTGTTTCTCCTTGATTAAAAAATGGTTCTTCTCTCCTCTCCTGAGCAGATTTTTTTTATATCACTTTTTTGACCGACCTGTTCATTTCCAGCTATATTGGAAATTGAGAAAAAAAAAACAGGAAAAGGGACTCGAACGTTCTCCATCTGTGTGTGTGTGTGTGTGTGTGTGTGTGTGTGTGTGTGTGTGTGTGTGTGTGTGTGTGTGTGTGTGTGTGTGTGTGTGTACCCTTCCTTTTATATATATTTTTTTCAGTTTAAATGTTTCTATCATTTAATAATAATCTCTCTCTCTCTCTCTCTCCCTGTCATCCCCGCCAATCACCGGTTCTTTCAGGGACAAGGACACGTGGGGAAGCTGACAGCCCGACGTGTTTATGCAAATTCAACCACAGTTCCGTTCCTGTTAATGAGCCCTACACCTCCTCACTCCCTCTCCCTCCCTCCCTGCTTCCGTCCCTTTCTTCCCATCCTTCCTCCTCCTTCCCAGCCTCCGTCTCTCCCTCCTTCCCTCTTTCCGTCCTTTCCTTCCTCTTTTCCTCCCTATTTCTGCTTTTCTTTTTCCTTCCTTTCCTCCCTTCCTTCATCCCTCCCAAGTTCCCTTCCTCAATCCTCCCCTCCCACCTTCCTTTCCTCCCTCCTTCCCTCCAATCAAACCCTCCCTCATTTCCCTCCGTCCTTCCAGTCCTCCTTCTCTCCTTTCTTTCCTCCCTCCCTCCTTTCCCCCTTCTCCTTCCTTCCTTTCCTTTCCTTCCTCCGTTCCTTCCCTCTCTCCCTCCCTGTCTCCCGCCCTTCTGCCGTCTGCTGTCCTTCTCTCCCTCTCTGCCTTGAGTTCTCTGTTGTTCTTGGTTGTTGGTCCGCTTGTTGGTACTCTTGTTGGTACTCTTGTTGGTACTTTTTTTATCTCCTTGCATCGCCTCCTCCTCCTCCTCCTCCTCCTCCTCTTCATTAGTGCCAGCTTCCTCATTATCCTTCATTTTTTTTTTCCTTTGCCGTTTCCCTGTATAACGTCTCCTGAGAAATCTGTATTCATCTGTATTTTTCTTTTCCTCATTTCCTTTTTTTCCCTTTCCTATTCTCCTTTGTCTGTGCTTTTATCTTTGTTTATGTTTATTTGTCTGTTTATTTCCTGCCTCCGTGTTTTTTTGTTGGCTTTTGGTTGTTTTTTTGTTTAGTTAGTTGTTTGTTTGTTTTCATTTGTCTGTTCCCGTCTCTCTGTTTCTGTTAGTTTGTCTGTGTGTCTTTCCTTCTGCCTGTATGTCTCTCCACCATCTGTCTGTGTCTCTCCGTCTGTCTGTGTGTCTGTTCCCTTCTGTCTGTGTGTGTGACTGTTCTTCTGTCTGTCTCTTCAACTGTCTGCCTCTTTCTTTCCACTTGTCTGTCTGTCTGTTTTTCTATATGTCTGTCCGTCTGTCTGTGTGTCTGTATCTCTCCCGTCTGTCTGTCTCTCCAACTCTCTCTTTCTTTATCACCTTTTTTTTCTCTTCAACTGTCTGCCTCTCTCTTTCCGCTTGTCTGTCTGTCTGTCTTTCTATATGTCTGTCCGTCTGTCTGTGTGTCTGTGTGTCTGCGTATCTCTCCCGTCTGTCTGTCTCTCCAGCTCTCTCAATTCACTTTTCTCTCTCCCCCAAAACTCGCGGAAATAGTTTATACATATTATTAAAACTTGACAATAAGGAAAGTTTATTAAAATATTCCGACTCATTTTCCGTCCGCCGCTGTGCTAATATTGGGGCTCATGAAGGCTCCTAATTGCTTGACATCCGGGGAAGGGAATTGAGGCTTTAAATAATAGATCTAGACGAGACTGCTCCATTTTTCTTTTCTTTCTCTTCCTTGGCTTCAGTTTTTTTTTATTTGTATATGTGACGAACGTAAGAGGTGGTGGACGCGAGTGTTGATTAAAAGTAAATGTATAAATAGAAAAATAAAGGTTGGAAGAAGACAACGAAGAGAAAAAAGAAAAGGTAGAAAAAGAAGAAAAAAGAGGAAAGGAACCCAAAGAAAAGGATGAAAAGGAAGAAAAGGAAGAAAAGAAGAAATGGAAGAAAAGAAAGAGAAAAATAAAACGGAAAAAATAAATGAAAAGATAAAAGAAAATGATGATGATGAAGATGAAAATGACGATAATGATGATGATTGGGACAAGGATATCATGATGACGATGAAAAGAAAAAGGAAGAGGACGAAGAAGAGGAAGAGGAAGAGAGAGAAGGAGAGAGAGAGGGAGAGGAGGAGGAGGAAGAGGAAGAGGAGGAACCAATTAACAAAATAGAAAAAAATATACCAAAAAAAGTAATTATATTTAAAAGATTTCCATATTTTTTCCTTAATTTATTTTCTGGGTCAACCAAAATATAATTATATAGATGATCAAATTTCCAAGAGATGTTTATGAGAATAGAAGAACGCCCCCCCAAAAAATATAAAGCATAATATTTAATAGATGTTCATATTTTTCTTTATTTTCACTGCCGCCCAAAATATATATAATTCAAATCTTTGAGCGATGTTCATATTTCTCCATTATTCTTTCTGGTTGGCTTATACATGAAGCAATTAATTCATCTGATTATATATCACAGGGGAACAATTTTTCAGTAATTTTGAGTTGCATTGGATATTTTAACTGATTTTGAAAGAGTTTTAGGCGCTGATTTCAAATCTGAAATTAGTTTTTCTCTACAAGCTCTAGTTTGTATGCAATTTGAGGTTAATGAAATTGTACATATGTGAACTTGCGTAAACCATGTATAAGCATTTTAACGTCCATATATATAGATAGCTTCTAATATTTTGATCATTCTTCTTTTGTGTCAGTTCAAACATGGCTTCCAGAATGAGACACCATTGCAGAAACAAGCCTGATGCCTTCTGCTACATATGTGGATGCTACACACTCATTCGTCAGAGACGTAACATATCCTCGTTCGTCAAGCGTGCCTACAAGGCATATTTTGAAGTTCATCTTGGTGATCAAGACAAGCAATGGGCTCCTCATGTTGTGTGCCACAATTGTGAGGAAATGCTTCGAGACTGGACCAAAGGAAAACGCAAAGGTCTGCCTTTTGGAGTTCCAATGATTTGGCGCGAACCCACCAACCATGTAACTGACTGTTATTTCTGCATGGTAAACACAACGGGTGTTGGGAAGAAAAACCGACATAAGATTACGTATCCGAACATTCCCTCAGCTATTCGGCCTGTTCTGCATTCTGAAGAAGTACCTGTTCCAGTTTTCAAAGGCTTGCATTCATTGGACGATAAAGACATTGGACATGATACAAGCGAGCAAGACAGTTGTGACAGTGAATTGTCAGAAAAGTGTTCACAATCGGAGGACTGTTCTTCAGACACTGAACCTTTCCCCGTCCCCAAGCCTCTTCCCCAGGCTGAACTGAATGATTTAGTGCGGGATTTAGGTCTTTCAAAGAAAGCAGCAAAGCTTTTGGCATCAAGATTACAAGGCAGAAATCTTGTTGATCACTCTGTTAAAGTATCATATTTCAGAAAGCGTGACCAGCTTTTTGTGACCTTCTTTTCAAAAGACAGACAGTTTGTTTACTGCCATGACATCCCAGGGCTTCTCAAAGAACTGGGTGTACCTTACTATAGTCCTGCTGAATGGAGACTCTTTTTAAACGCAGTTTAAAGTGTGTTCTTTTACATAATGGCAATGTTTATGGAGCAGTACCTGTCGGTCACTCAGTGCATTTGCGGGAAGACTATGATGATATGAGAATGGTCATGGACTTATTAAAGTATCATGAGCACAATTGGATAATTTGTGTAGACTTAAAGATGGTCAACTTTCTTCTTGGACAACAGAAAGGTTTCACCAAGTTTCCATGTTTCCTCTGTATGTGGGACAGCCGAGCACGAGACAGACATTGGGTCCAGAAGGACTGGCCTATTCGTGACACCCTTGAAGCAGGCATGCCAAATATCATACAAGACCCAATTGTAAACAGAGATAAGATCATCTTTCCTCCTCTTCACATCAAATTAGGTTTGATGAAACAATTTGTCAAGGCACTGGAAACCGAAGGTGAATGTTTCCAACACATCATCACAGCTTTACCAGGGTTATCATTTGAGAAGATCAAAGCAGGCGTGTTTGATGGCCCACAGATTCGAACCCTAATTCGTGATGATCAGTTTGTTGCTAAGATGACCGCTTTAGAAAGGGCAGCATGGTTATCCTTTGTGGCAATCGTTCAGAACTTCCTTGGAAACAATAAGGCGGAAAACTACAGTGAACTTGTGAACAGAATGCTCCTCGCTTTTCGTGATCTCGGGTGCAACATGAGCATCAAGCTTCATTTTTTAAACAGCCACCTTGATCAGTTCCCTGACAACCTGGGGGCTGTGAGTGACGAACAAGGAGAACGATTCCACCAAGACCTAAAGATCATGGAAGAACGCTACCAAGGGCGCTGGGATGAAAGTATGATGGCTGACTACTGCTGGAGCATTAAACGAAATTGCCCAGATGAAGTGTACAAACGCAAAAGTTACAAACGCAAATTCCTGCCTGAATAAAATACACAAAGAAATTGATAAGCTTCCATCAGCTGTGGTGATGTTCTGAAGGATGCTAATCTAACTTTGGGATAGATGTTCTGTTAATGTTCTGTTTCTTTTGCCTTAATAAATGTACAGAAATGGCTTTCATACTGTTTTAAGATTCAAGTGAACAAAATAATTGTGGCTGATATTGCAATTTCCTATAATAACGAAAATTTAAGAAATAAATAAAAATGTCAAATTGCATAAAACCTGTAGCTTGCAGACAAAAACCGACTTCAGATTTGAAATCAGCACACTCAAATTGACTATAGAAAAGTCTTTTTTTAAATGCAACAAAATGAGTGTTGTAGGAAATCTGCATCTAAGGGGTTTAAAAATGAATAATTATTCATTTTTAAACCCCTTAGATGCAGATTTCCTACAAAAAGACATCACCAAGCTACAGGAGTGGAACAAAAAATGGCTGCTACAATTCAATGAAGAAAAATGCAAAGTCACGCACCCTGAGAGGGGAAATCCAGCTTACCAAAACCACATGCCAAACACTCCACTATCCACCACAGAGTCAGAAAAAGACCTGGGAGTATATGTTACCAGGCTACCAGTGAAGGCCAAATCCGTACCAATCGCAGCGGAGGGGTTAGGAAATGTTTATATTTCTCCATAATTTTATTTCTCTGCCGCTTACATAAAAATCCTCCATCCGATTAGCCTCATCTTTTAACCTCCGCAAATTTGGGTGTCGTTTAGCTCACATTTCCAGCCACGGTTAATATAAAGAGGAAGCCACAACAAAATTATCCTCAGCTGGCGGGGACTCGAAAACAGAAGAGAAATGCCGGGAAAAATTACATTAGCGGAGAATTTCATAAAACACATTAATTTAACTTTTCTCAATTTGAAAGCTGCTTCTGCTAACTAGGACAACAAGCTCACACACTAATAATATCATACCCTTAATAACGTGAAGCAGCTTATCTTGGTACGGGGCACATAATAAACATCAATTTCGAGAGAGAGAGAGAGAGAGAGAGAGAGAGAGAGAGAGAGAGAGAGAGAGAGAGAGAGAGAGAGAGAGAGAGAGAGAGAGAGAGAGAGAGAGAGAGAGAGAGAGAGAGAGAGAGAGAGAGAGAGAGACACTAAGGCCGTATTCTCAGTCTCCTTCGGCTCTCACAACAAATACATCCAAAGGCAACAAGGATATTAGTTGGGTTCTCATAAGTGTTTTTTTCTATACGCTCCTGGTGCAGAAGCCTTGTCAAACCATTATTATATTAGTGGAAAATTTCATAAATCACAATAATTTAACTTTTCTCAATTCGTAAGCTGCTTCTGCCAACGAGGAGAGTAAAACCTGGGAGCTAACACACTAAGAGTCCCATGCCCCTAATAACAAAATGCAGCGAACCTCAGTACAAGAGCACGTAAAATACAAACATCTATTACGAACTGCAACGGCTAGAGAGACTGAGTCATTATATTAAACATTTCATCGCCGAAGCACATGTACATAACTGACAAGGCTTTCGCAAGAGTTGTGGGCCTGTCCATGGCTAGTTTCATGACCCTGATGGTAGGCTGACAAAGCTTCTGTACCATGAACGTGAAAACACTTATTAGAATGCATATAACCTCTTTTTTGGCCTGTAGAAATAATTGACATGAGAGCCGAAAACGTCTAAGAATACTGTATTCTCAGATGCTTCCGGGTTTCACAAGAATTTAAAAAGGTCCCACAGGAGATTAATCAGGTCCTCATGGTGCAGAAGACTTGTCAGACAATCAATAGACTCATAAAACTACACATGGCAATACCAACTAACACAACCTCTTCAAAAGCCTTTACAAATGTGAGTGTGTAAGCTCCCCACGAAATGTTTGAGAATTAAGGTCTAAGAGAGATAATATGTGTTAATGTGTGTGTGTGTGTGTGTGTGTGTGTGTGTGTGTGTGTGTGTGTGTGTGTGTGTGTATGTGTGTGTGTTTTCTCTCCACAATATTATTACGAGCTGAAGATAAAATGTTATGAAACGGATCCGAGAAGATTACGACTCAAGACTATCAATGGGAGGGGGTCCGACCTAGGCACGAGCAAGACGAGATCAAGGCGCACGTGAAGGAGGATTAAGAACCGAAGCAAATGAAACTCGATCCTTTTCCAACGGGATTAACAGAGAAGAGCGAGAAGGAGGAGGAGGAGGAAGAGGAGGAGGAAGAGGAGGAGGAGGAGGAGGAGGAGGATGTAGAAGCAATCACACATACTGGCAATACTGCGAAGAGAGAGAGAGAGAGAGAGAGAGAGAGAGAGAGAGAGAGAGAGAGAGAGAGAGAGAGAGAGAGAGAGAGAGAGAGAGAGAGAGAGAGAGAGAGAGAGAGAGAGAGAGAGAGAGAGAGAGAGAGAGTTCTAAAATTCTTCAAAGCGTAAACAAGACAGGTTTTTTTAATATATATTCATACATGGTAATGGCGACGAGGGGTGTGTGTGTGTGTGTGTGTGTGTGTGTGTGTGTGTGGAGAGGGGGGGTAAGAAGGAAGGGCGGGAGGGGGTGATAACGAGGCTGGTATGTCTAGAATAATCCTGAAACGCCCCCTCAAGAAAATATAATGTTTTTTGTTGCTACCTTAAATACAGAGAAAAAAATGACGATGAATATAACACTTCTATAACTTATAAGGATCATTATTTTTTATATCATATTCTATTTATTCACCATTATATTTACTGAGCATTTTTTATCTATTTTTCGTTTTCTGTATTAATTACCTATTTTCATATATTCGATCTATTTATTGTCTACGTAATATATATCTAAATCTATGTAATCTACTTTTTATCTGTTTTCATGAATATTCTGTCTACCTAATTTTCACGTTATACATTCTAAGTATATATCATCTCTTTATCCTTTGGTTTGTCCCATTTCTAAAAAAAATATTTTCCTATCTTTCTGAATCTGAAAAATAACAAAACTGCAAAGACATAAGATTCACAAACTGTAAAGAAGTAAGATTCACAAACCTACATTTCTAGCTCTCAACGGCAGCAAACAGTGAAGAGGGACAGTTATATATTCTTAGTATATATCATCTCTTTATCCTTAGGTTTGTCCCATTTCTAAAAAAAAATTATATTCCTCGTCTATTTATATTAACAAACCTATCTCTCTGAATCTCAAAAATAACAAAACCGTAAAGACAAAACATTCACAAACTGTAGAGAAGTAAGACTCACAAACCTGTATTTCTAACTCTCAACGGCAGCAAACAGTAACGAGGGACAGAGACAGATAATTGCTCAAGCTTAAACGACGGGAAGCGTGAAAAAGAGTTAAGGACGAGACCCAAACTAGCTCTCTCCGTCCAATTTCAGCCAACCGTGACCCTCCGCAAAAGGTAAAGAAGCTAACCGTATCTTTGTAATTAGCTTGAGGAACCCTCCGGCCGGGGCTTCGATTCCCGGAGAGTGTCACGAGGCAGCGATTCTTCATTCAGACTAATTAAGGACTACTCGGTGAAGGAGGAGGAGGAAGATAAGTAGGAGAAGGAGAAGGAGAGGGAGCAAGAAGAGGAGAAGGAAGAAGAGGAGAAGGAGGCGAAGGAGGAGGAGGAGGAGGAGGAGGAGGAGAAGGAGGAAGGAGGAAGAGGAGGAGAGGAGAGAGAAGAGGGAGGGAAGGAAGAGAAGGAGAAGGAAGGGGAGGAAGGAAGAGGAGGAGGAGGAGGAGGAGGAGGAGAGGGAGGAGAAGGGAGAGAATGGTGGGATTTTTTAGAGCAGAAGAGAAGAAAAGAAGAGGAGAAAGAGAAGAGAAGGGAGGAGAGGGAGGAGGAGGATAGAGAGATAGGGAGGATTTTAAGAAGAACAAGGGAGGAGGAAGGGAGGAAGAGGGAGAAAAAGGGAGGAGAGGAAGGAGGAAGAAGAGGAGGGAGGGGGAGGAGGAGGAGGAGAGGGAGAGAAGGAGGGAGGAGAGGAGGTTGGTGATTTTTGAAGGAGACAGTGAGAAAAGGAGGAGAGAGAGAAGGAAGGGAGGAGGAGGACGGAGAAAGAGTAGGAGAGGAGAGAGAGTAGGAGGAGGGAGGAGGAGGAGGGAGGATAGATGGTGGGTGAATGGAGAAGGAGGAGAGGAGGGAGGAGAAAGGAGGAGGAGGAGGAGGAGGAAGAGGAAGAAGAGAAGAGGTGGGAGCGGGACGAAGAAGAGGAGGAGAAGGAGGAGGAGGAGGAGGAAGAGGAAGAAGAGAAGAGGGGGGAGGCAGGACGAAGAAGAGGAGGAAAAGGCGGAGAAGGAGGAAAAGGAAGAAGAGAAGAAGGGGGCGCAGCAAAAAGGAAAAGGAGAAAGACGACAACAACGGTACGACCTCGACTTCAGAGCAATCATCGCGAACTCCAGCTTCTTCTTCAGGTGGCGGGTGGGTGCTCTCTGGCGGCTGCGGCGATGATGATAACAAGTAAGAGACGGCGAGGAAGGGACGACGCAGAACTCCCATGGGCGGCGCTAACTTGTCCTCGGGAGCGGTTTTCTTCGTTAAACTTGGCGACGCCTTGATGAGCGAAAACAATGATCGGCCCCAAACTTTGATCGTTATGACTGTCCCGAACGGAGCATTAATTATCATCAAGGGAGGCGTGGGGGAGAGGGGGGTGGGGGGGATGAGGATGGAGGGGGGAAGGGAGGGGAATGGTGGGGAGTGGAGGGGTTAGATTTTTTTTTATAATGTTCCGTTTGACCTCCTCCTGGTGTGTGTGTGTGTGTGTGTGTGTGTGTGTGTGTGTGCGTGCTTAACGTAGGAGAAAACACACACACACACACACACTCACACACACACACACACACACAGCCCAGCAAGTAAGTTTATCGGCTATATTCATGTGGAAAAAATGGGAGCCGTGCTTGGAGCGGCTCAAAACTTACCCCGTTGATTTGCGCTAACGCCGTATAACCGTTTATCAAGAGCACCCTCGCCTCCCAAGTCAAGACCAAGACCAAGACTCTCCTCGCCGCTGCTCTTATTAAAGGTGGTGATTGACTGCGGAAAGACAGGTGATGAAGGGGAAGCCGAGGAGAAGGAGAGAGGGAGCAGGGAGGAAGTAGAGTGAAGGTAGTATGACTGAGGTAGAATAGATAAGGGAGGGAAGGGAGAGGGAGAAGCGAGGGAAGAAAGAGGAGAGAGTGAAGGATAATGTAGTACGACCGTGGTAATAATAGATAAGGGAGATAAAGAGAGACGAGGGAGGGACTGAAAAAGGCGAAGGGGGAAGAAGGAAAGGGAGGGGCGAGGGAGGAGAGAAGGGAGGAAAGGGTGAAGAGTAATGGAATACGACCGAAGAAAAACAGTAAAAGGGAGATAAGAAAAGGAAAGGGAGAGGAAGAGGGGAAGGGGATGGGAGGGTGAGGGAAAATATAGTATGACCTACGTAAAACAGATGAGAGGTAGAGGACGAGGGAGGGGTAGAAAAGACGAGGGGGAGGAGGTAAGGGCGTGGAAGCGAGGCATGGTGACGGGTTGTTGGGTTCTGGCAACAGTGCGTACAAGAGCCCGATTAATCTGGCGAACGAAGTGAGAATGCTAAGCTGTCAGTGTTACGTCTTTCATGGGAGCAATTGCCGCTGACTGAGGGTGACAGCAGCGGCGGGGCTTCATCGCGGCAATCAAGTTAGACTTTCCAAAGATGTTCCTGCCACTTACACTTGATTTGTTGACGCCGTTGCTCTTCCGTTGAGGTGTAGGAATAGTAAACATTAATTAAGGGGAGGTGAAGTAACGGCGAGTCGGCGATCACGGCTAGAAGTATGAAGACCATTATACTTACTTTTAAACTCGTTATTTACTCAAACTAATTTTTTATTTATTTTTATCTTTTATTATTTTTTTTTTTTTACGCAATAGCAAAAAAAGAAAGTTTCGTTTAGTCGGCGCAACATCTGTGGTCATATGCCGGAGAGAGACAGAAGGGGAAGGAATTATAGGAGAAGGGAACAGATCCCAGGACACGAGACACAACCTCCGATTAATACCTGGTACCCATTCACTGCTGGGTGGACAAGGGCGTAGTGTATCGGAAAAGCCGCCCAAATTTTTCCACTCCGCCCGGGAATTGAGCCAGCCTATAGCGCCTTTAGGTTTTCTTGAAGGGGCTGGATGGTAGTCGGCCCCAGCCCGTCATGGCGCTGGCGTGTTTTATAGTGGCGCCATCTTTTCTTGGCTCATGTTGCCCCCCGGAGCTCGTTCTTGATTCACTTGGACGGTTTCCTCTAGAGTCCGGGTTGATGGGTGATCTTTAGGACAGCATATGGGTAGTCTTAAGCCACTCGGCGGTGACTGAAATTCCCAGGTGTTAGCGGGGGATTTGAACCCGCGTCGTCTCACGCGGTGAATGCGGGGCCCGCACGCTAACCACTCAACCACCGCCTACTTATTATTACTTACTATCACTCATTACTTACTCAGACTTCATTTTAGGCCGTGTAGCATCAAATGACCCTCGTTTATGAAAAAAATAATGGCCATATACGTATATTCGCAAAGACATGACACCTCGGGAACTGAAATTTTCTTAAGATATATATTCCGCTTTCTCAACTGGAGCATTTTGTCCTGGGATCTTTTCCAATACGAGTTTTGCTTTGTTCTTGGTCTGCATACTTCACGGTAAAACGACAAGTCATTATAAACCAGTAAAGTTGGGAGCAAACGCTGAAAAGGCACGTGGCCTCGCTGCTCATCTCCGCTACATTGACCATTGAGCCTGTGGTGGAGAATAGCCCATTACCCCGGGACACAGGGTCAGTGTGCCATTCGGGTTACCACATACAAAATGATCGACACACATGCTTCTAAATATACGGGTAGAACATAAACATTTCATCTTTCATGTAAACTTCAAGGGTCTGGCTAGCTGCGTGAAGGGGTGATTACATACGAATTGTGGTCCACCGTCTGTCTGTCTGTCTGTCTGTCCGTTTATGGATTTACTGGGTCTTGCTGGTCATATTCATAATTAAATACATAAATATCCACCACCAAGCTTTCCTTCCGTGGCAAGATGCAGTTTGGGGGAGGGACATAATTGTGTTTGCGAGGAGGAGAGAAAAGGCGGAGAGGAGGGAGGGTGGAAGGGAAGGAAGGAAGGAAGAAGGAGAGAAAAGACGGAAAGAAGGAAAGGGAGGAAGAAAGGAAGGAAAGGAGGGAGGGAAGGAAGGAAGGAATGACGCAAGAAGTGAGAAAACGATGAAATAAGATAAGCAAGAAAAGAGTAATTTTGTTGGCAAGCGGGAAGAAGGAGAGCAGGTGGAAAGGAGGGAAAGGAAGGAGGGAAAGAAAGCAGAGGTGTAAAAAGGGAGGAATAGACGAAATTGAATTAGTAAGAAAAGAGTAATTTTGTTTGCTAGCATGGAAGGAAGGAAAGAAGGAAGGAACAAACAAAGAGAAAGAATGAGACAAGGAAGGAAGGAAGGAAGGAAGGGCGGAGGGCAGGGTGGAGGGCAGGAGGGAGGTGGAGGCGGAGTCGGGTCAACAGAGTGATGGGAGCAATCTTGGGTAATTACAGGGTCGGGGCGGCGGTGTCTCGCCTCACACCGCCAAACTTTTCTGTCCTTGGCGACCAACCTGGAATCTTTAGCGTTATCGTCCCTCTGTGCGTGTGTGTGTGTGTGTGTGTGTGTGTGTGTCTGGTAGCGTCTGTGTCCTTGTGTTCTTACTTCTGTTTGCGAGTGTGTGTGTGTGTGTGTGTGTGTGTGTGTGTGTGTGTGTGTGTGTGTGTGTGTGTGTGTGTGTGTGTGTGTGTTTATAATATCTACATTAATTCCCGCTCTTACATCAGCATCCATTAAAAAAAGCTAAAATGAATTAAAAACGAATTAAAGTTACCATTAATTGAAAGAATTGTGTTACAAACTAAATTATCCGCCTCACGCGCTGCAAATTATGCCTGTCAAAAGCTGAAAACGGGAACGCCAACTTGTTTGCTACAGAATATACGTTTGCTACTGCTATACTTTCCTTGCTATTTTTTTATTATTATTTCTAGGTCAAATATATTATGCGTCTACATATTCGTGGGATAATTTTTCTGCTGTTTTATTTCTACGGGCTTTTTTTCTGCGGGCTTTTTTCTCTGCGTTTTTTTTTTTTATATATATGTGGGCTTTTTTCTCTCCGGACTTTTTTCTACGGTCTTTTTTTCTGCAGGTAATTTTTTCTGCGGGTTTTTCTCTCCGGGCTTTTTTTTCCTTCCGGGCTTTTTTCACTCCGGGCTTTTTGTCTCCGGGCTTTTTTCTCTACCGGCATTTTCTCTGCGCTTTTCCTGTCTTTTTTCTGCGGGCTTTATTCTCTGCGGGCTTTTTTTCTGCGGGCTTTTTCTCATATATTTTTGCCCTTGAGCTGCTTTGTATACTGTAAAAAAATAGGGAGCTGTTGTTTAAATGCTGCATTTTACATACTCTTATAATATCCTACCTGTGCGTGAGTGTACTTGCTGTAGCTTAAATGATATCTCACACCATAAACAGATCTGACACTAACTATTTTTTCTATTATTTCTACGCCAAATATACGATGCGTCTATTCAGGGAGCTGTTGCAAGAGTGCTGCGTTTTTCATACTCTTATATTACATGTGCGTAAGTGTACTTGTAGCTTAATTTAATAACATCCCACGTCGTGAACAGACCTGACAATAACATGCAAAGTCAAATATATGATGCGGGAATTAATGTAGATATTATAAACATACACACACACACACACACACACACACACACACACACACACACACACACACACACACACACACACACACACACACTCGAGTAGAATTAAATAATGTTCACGTCACATCAGTACCAAATATAACAGTGACCTAAAATGAATGTTAGTCAATCAAAACAATTCCTTACTTGCTAGCCAGGCCAGGAATATGACAACGTGTGTCTGCTTGGTTTAGACAGAATGTGAATTGAGCACAGATATTCTAATAATCTAACATGGCATAAACTTATCTGATACAAACACTTAGGATACAGAGATGACAGACATAACATAATTCAACATGGCATGACCTCTCCTAAATCAAGAACACCGGAGATAATGACAATGAAACAGGCGAAAGAAACCATCAGCATCACCTCTCCTTCATTATCTAGCTTAGTCTAATCTAACACAACCTCATCTAATCCTGACACAAGCTACAGAAAGGACAGATATAGCATAATCTAATGCTGCACAATCTAACGTAGCATAAAACGTAAATCAAACACACAAGAGACAAAGATGACAAGAAAACAAGGGAGAGAAACCAGAAACAGCGCCCCCTCTTCTCTCCTCTTTCCTCTCTCCTTCACCCGAGCCAGCCAGAGCCAGCCAGCCACCAGCCCAGCGCGCAGTACAAACACTAATTTCCCCTCGCTTATCTCTGCGGTATTAGCATATTCCCCCTTGACAGGAGCTAATGACTGAACAACCAGCTTGGGTACACTTCCGGCTCTTGTAACGCCACACTGGAGACCCATTAAGTGGTAAGCCGCGCGATCCTTTTCTCTTTTCTTTAAGCGAAGCGCGAATTCGGAGTTTGCGGGAAAGGCTGAGCTACGTGGGGTTGCTATGGGCCGTATTCTTAAACATTTCGGCGTCCAGGCACACACATATTTGACAACGCCTTCGTAGGAGTTTGGGGCATTTCCGTGGGTAGTTTTATGAGCATTCTGGTAGTTTGATCATTCTTTTGTGCCGTGAACCTACGAAAACACTCATCAGAACGCGATTGATCTCCTTTTCGGCCTTTGGTAATAGTTGATGTGATGGGTGGAGGCGTCTGGCATTTCGGCACCCAACCACATATCATACTTGACAAGGCTTTCGTAGGGGTTTTCAGGATTTCCAGGGGTAGTTTGATGGCCCTTCTGCTAGACTGATAATACTTTTTGTGTCAAGAACCCATAAAATCACTCATTAGAACGCAATTGATCTCCTTTTCGGCCTTTGGGAATTGTTGATGTGAGGGGTGGAAGCGTCTGGCAGCACCGCCCTTGGTTTTCGCGCGCCGCCATGCAGGATAATCCCTTTAGCCTCCTCGCTCCTCTAGTCAATCTACGTTAAGGGGGTTACGATCCTCCTCCTCCGTCCCTGTCATAATATTGGTGGCGGGTTTTGGATGCTTTAATGTTGTTTGAGCGAAGAGGCCCATCACCACCACCTCCTCCATGGCGTCTCTCTCTCTCTCTCTCTCTCTCTCTCTCTCTCTCTCTCTCTCTCTCTCTCTCTCTCTCTCTCTCTCGAGCTATCTATCTTGTCTCAGCACATGGTCTCAATCTCGGCTTCACTCCCTTGAGACTTAGCTCGAATGCTGTTGTCTCTCCTCATATCAAGTAAGACGGCACTACTATAAAAACTTGGCTGCGCCATAACGGGGAGGCACCGACCACCAGTGCCCACCAAGGAAATCTACTGGCGCCAAACGTAAAAACGAAAAAAAAAAAATAATAAATAAATAAAACTTCGTTTTCCTTATTCCAAACCCTATATTGGTAAACTTAATTTTTTCTCATACTAATATTCTACCCTCCTTCACTTTAATCTCCCTGCCTATCACACACACACACACACACGCACACACATACACCTTACCCTTCAAACACAGTATCACAGCAACATATCACATCCTCACCGCAAGCCTAATCCGGTAATGTCTCCTTGGCTGCACCCGATAATTAAACCCTTGTCATAATACCCAATTGACGTGCAGACATTTCAGCACACACCCTAATAATACAAGACCTCAGTGTCGGACGTAGTGTCTCCTCCCCTTACACACAATAGTAATGATAGGGTCTTGCAACTGAACGACCACAGGAAGAACACAGAACCAGCCATAGTGCCTCCTTACCTAACACACAATAGTAATGATAGAGTCTTGCAGCTGAACGACCACAGGAAGAACACAGAACCAACCATAGTGTCTTCTTACCTAACACACAATAGCAATGATAAAGTCTTGCAGCTGAACGACCACAGGAAGAACACATAACCAACCATAGTGTCTCCTTACCTAACACACAATAGTAATGATAGAGTCTTGCAGCTGAACGACCACAGGAAGAATACAGAACCATCCACAGTGTCTCCTTACCTAACACACAATAGCAATGATAAAGTCTTGCAGCTGAACGACCACAGGAAGAACGCAAAACCAACCATAGTGACTCCTTACCTAACACACAATAGCAATGATAGAGTCTTGCAGCTGAACGACCACAGGAAGAACGCAGAACCAACCATAGTGTCTCCTTACCTAACACACAATAGCAATGATAGAGTCTTGCAGCTGAACGACCACAGGAAGAACACAGAACCAACCATAGTGACTCCTTACCTAACACACAATAGCAATGATAGAGTCTTGCAGCTGAACGACCACAGGAAGAACGCAGAACCAACCATAGTGTCTCCTTACCTAACATATAATAGCAATGATAGAGTCTTCAGCATAGTGTCTCCTCGCCTTATACATATAATAGTAATGAGAGTCTTGAAGGGAAACGAGCACAGCAGGATCAGAGAAACAATCATAATGTCTCCTCGTCTTACACACAGTATTATAGCAACATACCGAAGCTTAATCTAATAATAAACTCAATTTCCAGGTGTTACAATGAATGATGGTGATGAAGAAATGAATAATTAAGATTAGAAGAGGTAAAAGGGAGAGAGGAAAATAGCATCATGGAGTAAGGAAGTTGAATTGATGTAGATATTCTAATGACGATTAATAATACGATGTGTGTGTTAATTAATAGACAGATATAGATAGATAGATTGATAGATAGATAGACAGAGAGAGAAGAGGAAAGCGAGAAACATGACGATAAGTACCTACCAGTAGAAAGAGAGATAAGAAAGAAGAGGAATGAAGAAAAAAAAGACCAGAAGAAGAAGGTCATATTATCATGCGTAGAACTAATGACAGATGGATAGCCAAAGTAACCAGAGTAAGTTCTTGAAGGGAAACGAAAGGGGGGAAGAGAAAGAGGGAGGGAGAGGACATACTACATACCTTGACTTCTTCCGTCGGTGGCGTGGCTGTGATGGTGGTAGTGGTTGTAGTTGCAGAGGCGTTGATGTGGGATGGAGTAGACGTCGTGTTCCCCAAGTGGTGTAGAGGAGATGCCATGCTCCCCAAGTGAGAAGGAGGTCCCGATGTGTCACTATATAGACAGGTCTCACTACCATATACCCTCTCTCTCTCTCTCTCTCTCTCTCAGGGGGAAAAAATGAAACAGCTAGTGAGGCGAAACTTTATTCGGTGCACTGTTTCACTCGAGCTCATCATCATCATCATCATCATCATCATCATCATCATCATCGTGGTATGAAAAACAGTCTCGTATGAAACGCCCGGGTCACTCACTCTCTCAACCTCGGGCGCTGTGACTCCAACACGTGGCGGTACTGAGACGTTTGAAGAGGTACAGGAACACAAATATAAGTAATGTACAGGGTAAGGATAGGACACTGTACCCACACGAAGCAAATGAACGAAACAGTGAACGAGACAATACTCTGAATGTCATCTGTCCTTTCCTCCCTTCCTTTCGTCCTTCGGTAAATCATTGAGGACACTTACACATGCAGATTTCGTGACAATGGTAAGGTAAACATCAGGAATAGCACCGTGTGAATCCTACCTCTCCACCCCTCGCCTGTACTGTACTCAACATCGCTGCAGTGAATGTTATAAGCTTCATTTCTCCACCTGGTTCTCTGTCTGCCCTGTTTCTCTGTAATCTATGGTACTTTGGTTGCTTTGGTTGTCCATCTATCATTAGTTCTACCTGTCTAAGTCAACATCGCTGCAGTGAATGTTATAAGCTTCATTTCTCCACCTGGTTCTCTGTCTGCCCTGTTTCTCTGTAATCTATGGTACTTTGGTTGCTTTGGTTGTCCATCTATCATTAGCTCTACCTGTCTAAGTCAACTTTTTTTATCGTCATTAGAATACATGTAGTCTTTGTTGCTTAGTCCATCATGTTCGTTTCCTCTCTCTCTTTTACCTCTTCCTATCTATCAGATTATTCATTCCTGCATTAATATCATTTATTGTAACACCTGCGTATCTTTTATTCCTTGCCAGAGGTTAGCGCGGAGTAACTTGAGTAAACACATCGTCGGTCTAAGATTCTTGTTTCAGTTCTTAAAATATTCGCCAACTATCTCCCTTTCACCTCTTCCTACCTCTCTATTTCCTCGTTCCTTCATAAAAAACAAACATTGCGAGTAAGTTTTTTTTTTTTTTTGTCAAGCTCTTCAGACGTTCGTTTCTTATCTCTCTTGTACCTACTCATATCTGTTTAGTTTTCCTAGTTTATCGTTCTTTCATCAACGCCATTCATTAAAACACCAGAAGGTCTTTTCCCGTGGCTGAGGTGAGCGCAGAAAAAACATTACTAATTTCGTTATCGTCGGTGTGAGTACGATTCTATGTCTGTATCTTAATCAATGACACTCGCTTCCTATCTCTCTTTTATCTCCTTTTCACCATTTAAGTTTTCGTTCCTTCATATAGCCTACGTCATTCATTGCAAGTACAGTTCTTTGTCAGGTTCTTTAAATGCTCGCTAATTATATCCTCTTTTGCCTTCTCAGTATCTATTTTTTTCGTTCCTTCATAACGTCATTCATTGTAACACCTGTCTTTTTCCACAGCTTTTCCCATGGCTGAGGTGAGCGCAGAGTAACTTGAGTCATTACGTTATCGTCGCGGGGAGGAAAGTTCTGCCGACGCCCACTTGCTGCCGCCCAAGGAAGGGAAAGAAAGCGTCAGGGGCTGGGGTGAGGGGGATGGGGTGAGGGGTGAAGGGGGATGTGAGGGCGCGTCTTTGAGCTCCCCATTTTTCTTCTCAACCCTCGCCACCTTTTTGGTTCCCACCTCTCCGCTGCCTGGGCGCGCGCGTGTGTGTTTTTTATTTTTCGCTGTCCTCTTTTTCCCTAATTACATGCCTCATTTTTCCTCCTCGAGTTCATTATGGGCTGCCTGTCTTCTGCTTGTCTCGCCTGTTTGTCTGTCTGTATCTCTTTGTCTGGCTCGGCTGTCTTTTGTATCTGTTTTGTGACTGTTGGTACTTGTGTATGTTCGTTTGTCTGTGTATCTGTGGTTTTTATTCACTCAACTCCCTTTCCTCGTCTCTCGCCTCTCGTCTCTCTCGTCTCTCGCCTCTCGTCTCTCTCGTCTCTCTCTCTCTCTCTCTCTCTCTCTCTCTCTCTCTCTCTCTCTCTCTCTCTCTCTCTCTCTCTCTCTCTCTCTCTCTCATTATCAAGCCACTTTTTCCGCCTCGCCCTCTTTCCCTCCTCCGCTTCTTCAAAAACGCTCCTCTTCCCCCCACACGCAGCACATTAAAACCAACCCCTCTCAGGCCAGTCCACGAGCCTGCCCGGGGAAGCATACTCTCTTAGCTAACTTGCCCCCTTGATGACGCAGACCTACACAGCTGAGTATCGGCATCCAGCAAGGGTATGAGCGATATGATGGTATGTTATGTCAAGGCGGGTCTGCTACACAATCTCTGCTATACAATTCCTGATAGATGCGTGTTGGAAAAGTTCGTCTTCCGCTCGTAGCATCTATTGTATTAGGTCTGACGTGAATTAAAGATATTTTGCATGTAATGGAAGTCCTAGGAGTCACGGACAGTGTTCCTCCTTTTGCGGACTTTTATTTAGGTCTACCAGCGGCCCCAGTTCCTTGCTTACGAGACCTACAAAATGACAACTGCTTAGCTTCGCGGTTTCCATTTACAAGTCTCTAGTGAAACAGCGATATGTCACGGTAAGGTAGGTCAGCAAGTTATCTCTAAAGTCCCCTTATAAGCTGACAACTAACTGCATCCGTCCCACAACCCGGTACAGACTCACATGTTGACATAGTTTCCATTTACAAATCTCTAGTGAAACAGCGATATGTCACGGTAAGGTAGGTCAGCAAATCATCTCTACAGTCCCCTTATAAGCTGGCAACTAACTGCATCCGTCTAATCCGTCCCACAGCCCGGTACAGACTCACATGTTGACAAATACTTACTTTCAGGGCTGATGGCGTGAAACTGATATGATGTCTCGTTATGGCCTGTCTACTACACACTACCTAAATCCCTTATATGCTGACAACTATAAGTAGCTTGTATGGCGTTGCAGCCGGCGTGAAACAGATTTGATAGGGGAGTACAACCCTTCTTCACAGCCTTCCAAGTCTCCTGTTCTTCGCCTCGTGAGTAAAATTCAACCTCAGCGCCCAGAGGAACAGAAACTCTATACATTACGTGGCTCGAAACAGAAAGTCATCCGTTGAAACCTTTGGAAATAGTCTTGGGGGAGGAACAGTTAAGAAAGACGACCAAATAAAAAGCTCCTTGCACCAAATATATGAGTTTTCTGTGCTTTCATGATGCTGAAACTAACTGTCAGACATGGGCTCCGGGATGATGTCTAGAAAACCTGACAAAAATCGCTTCATCTACAACATTATATGAACTCCTTGTATTTTGATGACACCGAGGGATTGAGATGAGAGGCTGGGTGGTGTGGCGGGGCGCGTATGTCCCTTCTCTGTATGGGTATGTGGCGCCCTCTCAGTTGAACAGGTCAGGTCAGGCTTGGTTAGGTTGGTAGGTGTAGTTGGAGGCATACAGTGTAATTTTGAGTAGGAATCACAATGAGAGTATTTTCCAGAACATCCTGTGGTTAGTTTCAAAGCTACAGCCGAGCGTCTTGACTCAGGGACCACATACCCATAGAGAGATTGGAAACATGCTGGCGGGGCACGGAGGGACACGGAAGGAATAGCGGGTGACATTACAGCGTTACTTGGCTTCTTATGACTAGACTCGCTACAAACTCTCTCCCTCTCTCTCTCACATGTAGTATAAGGCAGCTTATAGTAGAATACATGACTCGGTTACTCTACACAGATGAATCAACTCCCTGGTTCCGAGGAGGATATACAAGATCAGTACATGAATTCTTTATTTACTTACCAGCAGCTTCAGTTACTTCTCATAAATGCTAAAAAATGTATTATTTCTCTTACTTTACAATTATAACCAAAAAAATTGAGGCAGAGGAAAATGGTCCACTCGCCTCACATGAATTCTTTTAACAGAGGCTTCAGTTAATTCTCATAAATGTCTAAGATTAATCCTTCTTCTTGCTTTACAGTTAATAGAAAGATATGAGACAGAATAAAGAAAATGGCTCACTCTCTTAATTTAGCTTTACAAATCTTCATAACTGGAATTCTTTTGACTTTACAATGAATATAAAACTCTCAATCAACAACATAAGGGAACCAAAATGTATTCTTCTTTTACTTTACAATAGAAACAGAAGGATGTGAGCCAGAATAAAAAAAAAGGTCACTCGCATCATTTAATTATACAAATCCTAAAAATCGGCCTTCTTTTCCTTTAAATTGACATAAATACTCTCATTTAGAATCAAACGGAAATGGATCACTCAGCTCACACACAGTCGATAAAGACACAGTATCTCAAACAGGTTCTCGGTGCAGCAAAAGTATCCGATTCCCCACGGCGTGTCCGGTTACAGCGAGCACGAGGCAGCCAATCACTGCCTCTTCATGACCACGAGGCAGCCAATCAGCGCCTCTCTATGACCACGAGGCGCAGCGGTGTTGATTTACGGCTCTGAGGGATTACAACACACACACATACACAAACTCGTCCCTACCTAGAGGATCCTTCAAGTGCCCTCTCCGGTGTTCTAATCTGGGCTTAGCGTCTCAAGCACATCACTTATCAATCCATTACTTATCTGCCCTCCTCTATTCTCCATTACTTATCTGTGTTTTCTGGTCTCTGCACATAAGTCGATCACGGTCTATCGTTTCCATGGTTGATTTGTCCTCCCGTCTCATGCCTCAGTAGGTCACTCAAGCTCTGTCTCCCTTTGTCTGCTCGCCACTTAGCGGCCGGGACACCACTAAGAAGGGTCACCCACGCCTCGGTAGCGATAAGAGTCAATGTATCTGCCTGTTCTGTGCCTTACCTCTCTCTGTCTCGGCGAAGTATATCAGCTCAGAAGGCAAGTCTCTGTAGACATACATGCACAGAATCGCTGAGCTGCTCATACAAAATATAGTTCTCCACACTACCACCTAAGTAGGCCGCCAGTTGCGTTCAGGTTTTCAGCAACTAACAGCCGTCAGAAGTGCAAAAAATTAAATTCTTCTATGACAACCTTAGCGGCTAAAAAGTGTATCTGAGGAAAGAATTGCACTTGGTGACTCCTCGTTAATGGCTATCGCGCAGCGTGTACGATCCTTATGAACATGTAGAGTGTGCGAGGCGGCGCCCTCCACGAGGCGGACCTCAGTGACAGAAATACCTTGACACGTACCGGTCCATGCACGACGTAGACACACACACGGCTAAGATATGTGCACACACGCTTACGCACATGCAAACGCACACAAACACACACACACACACACACACACACACACACACCTGCCGCACCGCCAAACACATACTCAGCCAAACAACTGACCTGAGAGGCACAGCTCGCAACGGACTCGCCGCTACGGAGGAGGCGTCATCGGACCACTCTCGCCGGACCATCTTCGCGGTGCAACTGTTATGTGGGCGGCGAGGTCTGCAGGGCGGGCGGCGGCGGGGGCGGGCCGGGGGTCTCGGGCGCGCATTCAGCGTCACACTTGCACCTCATGATCCACTCCACCTGGTACTGGACCGTCTCGAAGTTGTCGCTCTTGATCTCGTCGTACAGGTAGTCGTCCTCCGTCGTCAGGTTCTCGTGCTGCAGCAGCGGCTCGCCGTTGGGGTCGTCTTCAACGGAGCTCCAGACGTCGTTGTAGTCCTTCGGAGGCCTCGGGTCGGTGAGCACCGCCTCGGCCACGGGCTGTCCCTCGTCCATCATGTCGTACACACTGACGGTGGTGGTGGGCGGGGGTTGGGGCGCGCGGGGTCGCGGCCGGGGCGGGCTGGAGGCGGGGAAGGCGCGCGGCAGGGACAGCAGGTCCGTGTTGGCGTGCAGCGGGCACACAAAGGTGATGGAAATGGTGGTGGAGGTGTGCACGGTGCAGCAGCGGCCCGGGCACGCGGCGCAGCGCTTGGGTCTGTAGCGGCGCTCGCTCACACACCAGCCCACCCGCAGCCGCAGGGCACGACTCGGCCGCAGCGTCGCCTTGCACTGGTGGCCGCGCTGCGGATGCAAGAATACAGGACATTTAAGTGTGTGGTATGTTCTCCAATCATGGCACTCAGATTCGTTATTCTGTTCAGGACACAATACACTATTTGAAGGCGGAGCTGTAAGTGAGGAGAAAGAGGATTTCAATAACATTAATTCAGCCTCTGCATACCATTACGTGCCGTCAGAGGCAACACAAAGGGACACAGCTCCTTCGATACAGGAGGGTGAGGTTGGGGACTAGGCCCTGCTCAAAACAAAACATAAATACTTTCTGACGGTCCAAACACTACTCTGAAGGCTCTCGTTAATACCGGCGTCGAGACTCCTTCAATGAGGCTTCTCGGGGGATTCAGGAAGTTGGGGACGTCTGTGTCGGTAATCGGCGGCATTGATCAGGGCGTCTGCGGCTCGGCGGAGGAGACGCGGCGGGAAATTAGAGGAGACGCCCAAACCTAATTACTGCTACGACGATGAGCAGGGAGAGTGTCTGGCTGCCGGCGTGAGGAGGGAAGACCCAGAACACTATACCCGAATATGAATGCGTGTGTGCTACAGGGAAGAAGGGAGAAGTGACGCTGGCCTGTTCGTTGCGGAGACACGTTATGAATGGATATTTGTACGGAAGAAAAGCATGAATAACTGTTCTTCATGGAGTCAAGTTATGAGTGAATGTTTATAATGAGGCAATGCACGAATGAAGTCTATGGAAACGTTACAAGGGTTGTTAATATGGAGTTTATGCTCTAGAATGCGTATCACAGACAAAAAGAAATGTGATCTTTATGGATAATTCAATACTTTCTTAGCTACGTATAAGTATGTGATCCGCGCAGACTGCCATGAAGAAACAACATGTGGGGAAAGAAACGGCGTCTTATATTCCCTCATCTCTATTATAGCAAACTATTTAGACCTTGAAAAGAATTAAAAAAAAAATTGAAATCATAGCCGAGCGGAGCCAATCTCGCGCCACATGTGTAGTGCAATGAGAGTTTATTTATACAGCAAGCACTATAAGATATTGACGACCATAGGAGGAGGCGAGGCTGGCGCGCCCTAATGGATGCGTCAGGAAGATGACGGCGAGGGGCGTTAACAGCGAGTCCCTGAAGGTGGAGGATGCATGGACGGGGGCTGAGGGGAGGGAGGGAGGCAAGGGGAGGACAACAGGGCGAGGGATGAAGGTTGTTGGGCAATGGAAATGAGGCTAATGGCGTGAGGTGCGGCAAAGGGGAAGGAAGGAATTACTTAAGATTGTTATTTAAGAGAACAGAGACAGGGGAGGGCGCGCGGTAATTGAGCGGCGGGTGACGAAGGTGGCGGCCACGGCCCGGCTCATGTGTTCCCCGCCTTGGGCTGCTTGTAAGGAAAAGAATACTGTTCATTAGCTAGATCGGCCATGATGTACTCACCCTGATGTGGTGCTTCCTAGAGGCACGCTTGCTGGGAGACGCTAGCTGTTGTTGTTGTTGTTGTTGTTGTTGTTGCTGCTGGTCCTGCATACGGAGGTCCTCGCACGGACGCAGCTGACACAGGCGGGTCTGGTTGACGAGCTGACAGCGCGGGTTGTCTGTCGACCAGCGCACTGACAGCCCTACGCCGCAGGTCGACACAGAGCACGGCGACCACCGGCCGGAGGCTCGCTCACACGCCGGGGGCTCCGCCGACCTGCCTGAGGAGGGACAAACACCGTCACCTGTGCGGCTCTTGCAGAGGAAATTATCTTACACTTACTCGTAGATGGCTGCACACCAGAGGACACAGTAAAGCACAATAAGCACACAAACATACATAATCGGGAGCCATAAGACTCTTTTTCACAATATTTGTATTCAGTGGTAAAGACGAGTTGTTAAATAGGCGGCCATCACCTTGTCTATGTGACTTTCATTTATGTTCTTGACATTACACAGGCCTCAGGCAGGATGAGCGGCGGCATTACGTGCAAAGGTCAATTAGACGGTGACGTAGTTTTCTACTTGGCTGTGTCACGTCGTTCTTGGTGCAAGTGACTCCCGCCGGAATGCAGAGCCGCCAGGCGATAGAAAGGCTGCTGCTGATTCACCTGCGGAAGCCGCCACTCGCCGAGCAGACTCCTCTGTCAACAACGAGGACTGCCGGACTGATGGAGCAAATTTGTCGAGAGATCACTCCATTGAGAATTTGATTATTTTTTCATTTAAATGCAAACGTTCTGTCCTCCTTCGGACTGGTAATTAAAACCTAACACACTCCCTCGTGGCCGCGTCCCCTGAAGACAATGAAGCTTCAGTGCAGGATTTTGTCGCGCATTAGCCCTGATGACGGCCATCGAGGGGCATCACGGCTCGTCAACGGCCGCCTGCTGCCGCTGATACGCCTCGGAGGGGCCCTGAGGCAATTGTCAGCGCACTTCCCTGCTGTGACGAGGCGGCGATGGCTGCTTCTCGTCGTGAAATGTTCTGCGTCATACTGATAACACATGGACAGCCAGAGTGACAGAGTGCCAACCAGGGAACTGAAGAGGCGAGGGAAGGGAAGGGACCAGGTGGAAGAGATATAAGAGGAAGAAAAACATTAACATCAAACAGAGAGAGAGTAGAAAAGTTTATAAATATTCGGCGTTAAACTGATAACAGATGGACAGCCAGAGTGACAGAGTGCCAACCAGGGAACTGAAGAGGTGAGGGAAGGGAAGGGACCAGGTGGAAGAGATATAAGAGGAAGAAAAACATTAACATCAAACAGGGAGAGAGTAGAAAAGTTTATAAATATTCGGCGTTAAGCTGATAACAGATGGACAGCCAGAGTGACAGAGTGCCGACCAAGGAGCTGAAGAGGCGAGGGCAGGAAAGGAACCAGGTGGAGGAGATATGAAAGGATGAAGAACATTAACATCAAACAGAGACAGAGAGAGAGAAGTAGAAACGATTATTGAGGCCTTTGTCTTGCACTAAACTAACAACTCACGCCTGCTGCTGCTGATGACAACGATGAAGATGATTTACAGCTGCAGAAACAAAGTGATCGTTCTTCCTACCACTGAGACGTAGCAGACACTCTCTCTCTCTCTCTCTCTCTCTCTCTCTCTCTCTCTCTCTCTCTCTCTCTCTCTCTCTCTCTCTCTCTCTCTCTCTCTCTCTCTCTCTCTCTCTCTCTCTCTCTCTCTCTCTCTCTCTCTCTCTCTCTCTCTCTCTCTCTCTCTCTCTCTCTCTCTCTCTCTCTCTCTCTCTCTCTCTCTCTCTCTCTCTCTCTCTCTCTCTCTCTCTCTCTCTCTCTCTCTCACTTCACTCACACCCGACCTCTGCTGAGAGAAGGTCGTGACCTCACCCCGCTGCGCCCCACAACATCGCTTGCCCTGTGTTTTCGTCGTGCTCTTGGGCGTTTGTGTGTTCTCGCTTGTGGACCTTGTGTGTTGCCTGTGATTCCCCGACACGTGTTTGGTGTGTGTTCGCTTGTGGTTTCTGCCTGTGGTTGCCTCTGTGATTTGTGTTTCCGGTGTTTTTGCGTGTGATCTGGCTGTCTCCGGGTGTTCTGCGTGGGTTTCAGAGTGATTCAAGTGTGTTGTGTTTCCGGTGTTTTTGCGTGTGATCTGGCTGTTTCCGGGTGTTCTGCGTGGGTTTCAGAGTGATTCAAGTGTGTTGTGTTTCGGGGTTTTGCGTGTGATCTGGCTGTTTCGGGTGTTCTTCGTGGGTTTCAGAGTGCTTCCAGTGTGTTGTGTTTCCGGTGTTTTTGAGTGTGATCTGGCTGTTTCCGGGTGTTCTGCGTGGGTTTCAGAGTGATTCAAGTGTGTTGTGTTTCCGGTGTTTTTGCGTGTGATCTGGCTGTTTCCGAGTGTTCTGCGTGGGTTTCAGAGTGATTCAAGTGTGTTGTGTTTCCGGTGTTTTTGCGTGTGATCTGGCTGTTTCCGGGTGTTCTGCGTGGGTTTCAGAGTGATTCAAGTGTGTTGTGTTTCCGGTGTTTTTGCGTGTGATTTGGCTGCTTCTAAGTGTACTGCGTGGGTTTCAGAGCGTTTTGAGTGTGCTGTTTTGTTTCCGGTGTTTTTGCGTGTGAATTGGCTGTTTTCGAGTGTTCTGCGTTTCGAGTGTGTTGTGTTTCCAGTGCTTTTACGTGTGATTTGGATGTTTATAGTGCTCTGCGTGGGTTTCAGAGTGTTTTGAGTGTGCTGTTGTACTCCCGGTATTTTTTGCGAGTGACTTGAGGGTGTTTAGTCGTGCTTGTGCTTGGGTTTCTGAGTGTTTCGTGTGTCCCGAGGGTGACTTTGTGTTCCCGAGTGTCTCACGCGTGATTTGGGTGTGTCGACAACCCACCCTTTGAATTCCCTGAGGATTCAATCTGCTCCTCCTCATTACACCCTCCTTAAATCCCCTAGAGGATTAACACTTCCTACACCCCTTTCCCTCACCTCACCTAAGCCCCCCCCCCACCCTCGCTCACCTCACATCCCTTTTGCTCCTCCTCATCCCCTAGAGGATTAGCCCTTCCTACTCCTCCCTCACCTCCACATATTTCTAAGCCCTTCCCCCCTCACTCACCTTACCTCACATCCTATTTACCCATCCTTTCACCCACCTTACCTCGCCTCTTTCTTAACCTTTCTTGTTCTCACACACCTCACTCACCTCCATCCCTACTCCTCCTCTCCCCTTACCTCCTTTCCCAAACTCCCTCTCACTCATCTCACCTATTTCCTAACCCTCTTTGATCTCACACCTCACTCACCGCCTCCCTTTCCCCTCTTTACTTACCTCACATCCCTTCCTACTCCTCCTCTCTCCCCCTCACCTATTTCCTAACCCTCCTTGATCTCACACACCTCACTCACCGCCTCTCTTTCCCCATCTTTACTCACCTCACATCTCTTCCTACTCCTCCTCTCTCCACCTCACCTATTTCCTAACCCTCCTTGATCTCACACACCTCACTCCACCGCCTCCCTTTCCCTTCTTTACTCACCTCACATCCCTTCCTACTCCTCCTCTCTCCCTCACCTATTTCCTAACCCTCCTTGATCTCACACCTCTCTTTCCCCTCTTTACTCACAACACATCCCTTCCTACTCCTCCTCTCTCACTTTTCCTCCATTACTAAACTACCTCTCACACCTCACCCCCTTTCCTAATCCCCTTCACTCTGTGTTTTATCTCTTTCATTTCAGCTAAGATGGCGCCTAAGAAGTGCAGTACTTGTAACAGTAGCTTCTCAGCTCACTTTTTACAGGGCGTTCTGCTGTCTGCCGACTGTGTCTGTCCAGGCAGCATCTCGAGACAAGACTGCAGGAGCAGGAAGAGAAGATAGAAGAAGGCCAGAATAAAATAATAGAGCTTTCTCTCACCAGGCAGCATCTCGAGACAAGACTGCAGGAGCAAGAAGAGAAGATGGAAGCAGGTCAGAATAAAATAATAGAGCTTTCTCGCACTGTTGCCTCCTTGCAGGAATTCATCCAGGCTAACGTTGCTGTGGTGCCAAACCCTTCTCCAACCGCCCCCTTGCCCTCAGCGGTACCGTCGACACCAGCGGACAACACCACGCAACGGGAGGATGCTAGTGGCACCGCCCATGATGGCTTCACCGTCGTGAATGGAGGAGCCAAGCCAGCCAGACAAGCGATTTATCCTGTTCATTGCTTCAACAGGTTTGCCATTCTGGAGGAGGAGGACGAGCAGGAGAGCACCTTCCTGGTGGGTGACTCCATGATTCGCCAGCAGGTCGTTGAGTTCTGCGGCAGAGTTCCTCGTCGAAGACGGAACTATTGCTATCCTGGTGCTGGGATCGACGACATAACTGCTGCTCTTGAGGAGATCTCCCCCCAGGCTACTAATGATTCACTGTTTGTTATTCACACAGGTACGAACGACGTCACCACGACCCGGTCTGAGGAACTCCTGGAGAAGTACCGTAGGCTCATCCAGCAGTATAAGACTAAATCCCCTAACATTTTGATTTCAGGAGTTCTACCACGGACTTGGGCGGAGAGCGACTTTTTCAGTAAGGCCTTCAGCCTAAACAACCGCTTACAGACTCTTTGTAGGGAGCTTGACGTGGAGTTCCTAAACGCATGGGACAATTTCTATGGACAAAATGAACTCTTTCACAGGGACGGATTGCACCTTTCTCCCATCGGGGCAGCCAGACTCGGAAGGCTCCTCAACGAAGCAGTGCGTGTCATCCGAACAAAAACGAGTCACGGCCACGTCCCTCCACCCCGCCCGTGTAAATAGACGCCGTGCATCACAACAAACCCGTAACCGTGATCCCGCAAGTACCACCACCTCTATTACCAAGCCTCTAGATAACTTAAAAATCCTTAGTTTCAATGCGCGTAGCCTAAGAAACAAATTTGATGAACTGAGATGTCTTGCTTTAACAGAAAATTTTGACATAATTGCTATAACCGAAACATTTATCGACACCACAAATATTGATTTAAGTTCCGAATACAACATAGATGGCTACAGACTCTTCAACAAAGATCGTGTAAACCGTAGAGGCGGTGGCGTCGCCCTTTATGTCAAAAGCTATTTGCAACCCACTGACAAAACACCGGGAAACAGTAACGTTGAACATTTGTGCGTACGAGTAAACATTGCAAAAGTCAACTTAAATATATCTGTCACCTACAGACCTCCCGGGCAATCACTCGATGACGACCTTGAAATGTACAGCGTCTTAAGGCAGTCACTTAATAACAGCGACTCACTGATATTAGGAGACTTTAACCTCCCCCATATCGACTGGGCGACACTGTCAGGTACAGAAGGCGAGTCACATAGAATGATCGAATTTCTAGAAGAAAATTATCTAAGCCAAATGGTTTCTGAGCCAACTCGACAAAATAATATACTCGACCTTGTTATAACAACCCAAGATAACCTAGTCAGTAGTGTCACGGTAGGAGAACACCTCGGTTCTTGCGATCATAAATTAGTGCGCGTCGACATTAAAGCTCAATCATCAGTGACTGAAAATAAAGTAAAGGTGCCCAATTTCAAAAGAGCTAACTTCGTAGAAATCCGACAAAAACTAACAGAAATACAACTATCAGATGACGGCAACGTAGAGGAAGCCTGGCTAAGCCTTAAAAATCACTTACTCACTCAGCAGAACACATTCGTCCCCTTGTACGAAGCGAATTAACACTAATAAAGCCCACCGTGGTTTAATAGCGAAATTAAACAATCAGTCAATGAGAAAATTGTTTTACAGGTTAAAGAAAGAACAAAGCACGCCCGAAAACATTAGACTTTATAATGATGCCAGGCGACGAGTAAAAAGACTAGTAGGTCAGGCAAAGCGTAGATACGAAGAAAATATTGCAGCCAACTGTAAAATAATCCGAAATCTTTCTTCAGTTACATAAACAACAGAAAGGCGATCAAAAGTGGTATTGGACCTTTAACAAACAGCGACGGTGCACTAGTGACTGACAGCCAACACATTGCAAACCTCTTAAACAATTACTTTTCCTCGGTGTTTAATACTAACAGTCTTCCTCTCGCTACCACCAACACCAGTACTATTGTAAATCCCGAGCATGCATTGCCTAATTTTGAAATAACAACCGATGAAGTCCTTAAAGCTCTCCATTCACTTAAAACAAATAAAAGTCCTGGACCTGACAAAGTATATCCAACTCTGCTGAAAGAAACAAAGAGCGAAATACTCTCCTCCCTCACAACCGTATTCAATATGTCCTTGCGACAAGGCATCGTCCTTCAGATTGGAAAAAGGCTAACGTGACACCGATTTTCAAGAAAGGAGACAAAAAGTACCAGGTAATTACAGGCCCATTAGTCTAACTTCGGTTGTAGGTAAGCTACTTGAGGGCATAATTAGAGACAAAATTGTGAATTACCTTGAAAGCCACTCATTGATTGGGGACTCACAACATGGCTTCCGAAACAAAAGATCCTGCCTATCGAACCTATTAACCTTTTATAACGACCTCTTCACTGTTTATGACGTAACCAAATCACTGGACGTAGTCTATCTTGATTTCATAAAGCGTTTGATAAAGTCCCGCATCATAAATTACTTTACAAATTAAAGCAAATAGGTATTGACGGTCAAGTAAACCAATGGATCGCGAATTGGTTGAGCAACAGACAACAAAGAGTAGTGATCGACGGATTTAACTCAGAGTGGGCGCCTGTCACTAGTGGCGTCCCTCAGGGCTCGATCCTTGGCCCAGTGCTCTTCATTATTTACATCAACGACGTGGATGTTGGACTCAATAACCGCATTAGTAAATTTGCAGACGACACAAAGATTGGCAACTCGGTTCTCACTGACGAAGACAGGCAAAGCCTCCAAGAGGATTTGCACAAAATTTCAGCTTGGTCGGATAGATGGGAGATGCCCTTTAACGTAGACAAGTGCCAGGTCCTTCAAGTTGGAACGAGGAATAAGAAGTTCGAATACGAAATGCGCGGCGTTAAACTCAAAAGCGTTCAATGCGTCAAAGACTTGGGGTCAAAATCGCGTCAAACCTCAAATTCTCACAGCAATGCATCGATGCAGCAAATAAAGCGAACAGAATGTTGGGCTTCATTAAAAGAAAATTTGTATTCAAGAATAAAGATGTAATACTCGCTCTACAACAGTTTAGTCAGACCCCACTTGGAATATGCGGTACAGTTTTGGTCTCCCCACCATGCAAAGGATATTGCTAAATTAGAAGGTGTTCAGCGTCGGGCAACGAAAATGATCCCTTCCTTGCGCAACAAATCCTACGAAGAAAGGCTTTCTACCCTTAACATGTTCTCTCTTGAGAAACGTCGCCTCCGAGGAAAACTGATCGAATGTTTTAAAATACTTAATGGTTTCACGAATGTAGACAGATCAACATTGTTTATGATAGATGACACTTTGCGCACGAGGAACAATGGCGTAAAACTCAGATGTAGACAAGTAAATTCAGACTGCACCAAATTTTTCTTCACCAACGTTGTAGTGCGAGAATGGAATAAGCTTCCACCGTCAGTGGTCCAGTGTAACACGATTGACTCCTTCAAAAATAAGCTCGACCGTCACTTCCTTCAACTTAATATCAACTAGAGTAGAAATGCAACGTTTTGGAGTCTTCTGATTAATGTAAAATCACTTAGGTTTAAGGACAGACCACCAAGTCTGGACCATGGGGTCTGTGTGGTCTGATTTTCTATGTAAATCTATGTAAATCTCTCTCTCTCTCTCTCTCTCTCTCTCTCTCTCTCTCTCTCTCTCTCTCTCTCTCTCTCTCTCTCTCTCTCTCTCTCTCTCTCTCTCTCTCTCTCTCTCTCTCTCTCTCTCTCTCTCTCTCTCTCTCTCTCTCGAACATTATATTCTCTTTAAACTGCCAACCTTAATATTTTCATCTCCGCCGCCGCTCCTCCCGACATTTACTACTTTTCCTTTTCTTTCCGCCACGAGAGCACCGCCACCACCACCACCACCACCACGCACCCGCCTCCGGAGAGACCGAACGACCTCAGCTTCGTCAGAATTTGCCTGTGGCCGAAACCTTGCTGGAGCCTGACACGTTCCTGAGATCCCTTATTTTTGTTCTTTCTTTTTTTATTTTTACTCATTTTTCTTTGTTCGTGTGTTTGTTTGTTTGTTTGGCAAATCTCTTTTCTTCGTGTGGTTTGTTATTTTTTGTAAATGTTCTTTGTTTTGCTTCATGTTTTTTGTGTTGCTTTTCCACCTCCCCTTCTTTTTTTCTTCTTCTTCTTGTTCCTTTTCTTCTTCTTCTTCTTCTTCTTCTTTTTCTTCTTCATTTTCTTCGTCTTCTTCTTTTTCTTCTTCTTTTTCTTCTTATTCATCATCATCATCATCTTCTTTTTCTTCTTCTTTTTCTTCTTCTTCTTCTTCTTCTTCTTCTTCTTCTTCATTATCTCTTTGTTTTCTTTCTTCTTTCTTTTTCTTTTTATTCTTTCTTTTTCTTGTTCTTGTTGGTGTTGTTGTTGTTCTTCTTCTTCCTCCTCCTCCTCTTCTTCTTCTTCGTTTCTTCTTCTTTTACTTCTTCTTCCTTCTCCTCCTCCTTCTCCTCCACCTTACTGCTTTGGGGAAACGAGGGAAAGAGCTTGACTTCAAAGGGATTTACTTGTTTTTTCTTTTTGTTTACCAGTCGAACAAAGAACAGCTTACACACGCGACTGAATACAAAGAAGACGTTGTTGCTGGTGCTGGTGCTTCTATCGGTTTACAGGTAACACACACACACACACACACACACACACACACACACACACACACACAAACACGCACACACACGCACACAAACACACACACACACACACACACACACACACACACACACACACACACTGGCTGTCTTCTCAATTCACATCTCCGCGAAGCCTCACTCACTCCCATCTGACAATCCATTAACACTTGTAACACCCGCTCGCCGCCTTTCTTAACGAGGGCAATTAGCAATGAGGAAAGCTGACCTAAAATTCGCGCTATCTAATCTCTCTCTCTCTCTCTCTCTCTCTCTCTCTCTCTCTCTCTCTCTCTCTCTCTCTCTCTCTCTCTCTCTCTCTCTCTCTCTCTCTCTCTCTCTCTCTCTCTCTCTCTCTCTCTCTCTCTCTCTCTCTCTCTCTCTCTCTCTCTCTCTCTCTCTCTCTCTCTCTCTCTCTCTCTTTCTCAGTTTAAGCCCTTCCAACCTCCTCCGTTCGCTTAAAAGGAAACATTAGACGCGGAATATGATAGTTTCGTGGTTATTTCAATTTGGAGAAGACGGTAAAGTGAGCGACGACGGTGAGTAAGTGCGTGTGAAGTTTGTTAATTGAGTTAGAAGATACGAGTCTGGTGGTGGTGGTGGTGGTGTGTGTGTGTGTATGTGTGTGTGTGTGTGTGTGTGTGTGTGTGTGTGTGTGTGTGTGTGTGATGAGAGATGCTTAGGGTGGTCTGGAAGAGGAAGATGCTGTGGTGTGTATGACTGTGGTATGTGGTGGTCTGTGTGGATGTGGTATGTGGTATGTGGTGGTCTGTGTGGATGTGGTATGTGGTGGTGTTAGGTCCAAGACGATATGACACGAAACACGGACGACTAAAAACAGGCAGGACAGAGAAGAGAGACAGACGGACTACTCAGGTGCTTTAAAGGGGATGACGAGGGTGAGGGAGAGGAGACAGCGAAGGGACGGAGGAGGAGGGGGAACGCGTGAGGACAAAGGACGCGGCCTTGACCATCGGCGGCAGAGCGGGAGGGAGTGAGTGGGTCCTGCCGGCGCCAAACCCTTTATGTCTTCCTGAGCAGCTAAACTTTTCCACCGCTCCCGTGAAAGGCTCAAGTGTTATCCTTTTAGTGTTGCCTCCGCCGGGTGGGAAATGTTGAGAGTTCACGGAGAAATGTTTTACTCTTGGAAGGATGGGATGGTGGTGGTGGTGGTGATGGTGGTGGTAGTGGTGGTGGGTGCGGAGTGCCCTGGAGGTAAAGAGAGATGTAGGTGGGTCGTGTTCTCTTGTTTCCTGTTTATTGTCTCTCTTCGTCTCCTTCGGTTTTTGGTCGGTTTTATTAGACACTTTCAGTTCTCACATCAACTATTTCTAAAGGTCAAAGAGGGGGTCAATCAGATTCTAAGGAGTGTTTCTTTAGGTTCATGGTACAGAGGAAGGGTCAAACTACCACCAAGGTCATAAAACTACTCCTGGAAATGCCTCAAACTCCTTCGAAAGCCTTGGCAAATATGTGAACTTGGGGGACGAAATGTTTTAAAACGCGACCCACTAAGCTAAGTAAGGTAGATCGCGGCTCTCATGTTCAGTTCTATTCAGTTAATGGGGCGAAGTATATATAGCCTTTGTATCGGCACTTCTGTCACTAGTATTTTCACTGTGGGATCAGCTATTGCATTTTCATTTTTATCTTTTTTTCCAGATTTCATACAGCAGTTCTTTTTTTCTACATATGCTTCTTCGCTTCTTCCTGCATCCATTTCTGTGTTAAAGGTGATTGGTATATACTTCTTCTTCTCTATTCTTCTTCGCCTCTTTCAGTATCCATTTTTGCGTTTGAGGTGAGTGGTATATACTTCTTCTTCTCTATTCTTCTTCGCCTCTTTCAGTATCCATTTTTGCGTTGGAGGTGAGTGGTATTACTCAGCTGACTCTATCCTTCTTCGTCTCCTGCATCCATTTCTGAGTTGGAGGTGAAGGGTATACACATCTTCTTCTTTATAATTCTTCGTCTCTTCACGTATCCATTTCTTTGTTGGGTGTAAGCGGTAATAACATGCTGAGTGAGGAGCGGGTAAATATTTAGCGATAGTTGTCAGGTCTCCCACGCACACGAGCATAATAGCGAGCGTGTGTGTCTATCTCTCACCTTCCCCCCTCTCCCCCACCCCCCCCACACACACACAGAACACGTGTTGAGTTATATATTTCCTAAGTCAACGAGACCTGGGGCGGTGTAATCTTTGCGTGGGACTGGTGACGTATACCTTTCCCCACCTACACACCTACGGACACCTACACACACACACACACACACACACACACACAAACACGTGCGCCGAGTTTATATTTCATTAACCTTCGTATCCCAGCGCTGTGAGCCTCGCGTGGACGTCTAAAGGTAATGAAAGTCGTCCCATTTCCTATTTAAGCTTACACCGGGCCGCAGTAGTCTTGGCAGCATCAGCAGAAGAGGGAAAAACAGAGGCGTGGGCAGACCCTCCCTCGCTCTTCACCCTTGACCCTTCATCCCGTCGAGTGCTTCACTAATGAGAGGTGGCTTACGCGGAGCTGCTTATGTATTATGTCATGGGGAAATAAGTGAAGGGGAAAAAAATAAATAAATAAACCTATACCTCTTACGTATGCCATGGGAAAAAAGGGAAGGGAAAAAGAATTGAGCGAAATATGGACACAGAAATAGGACAAAATACATAGACAAAAAGACAGAGCGATAAAGATAAAACACATGAAGAGAAAATAATAGAACTAACTATATGGACACAAAAGAATAGAGCGGAACACAGAGACACAAAAATAAGTTGTGCCAGAATCAGGCGTTTGAAAAAAGACAAAAAGAGGCAGAAAAAAATATAATGAATGTAAAAATTAACACTAGACATAAAAAACAAAAATGCGAAACACATACTCAAATAAAAGTATGCCACGATAATGCGTATGAAAAAAAAAGACGAAGAAAAACAAAGTGTAATGAACGAAAAAATTAATACCAGCCACGAATATGCCAATAGAACATGTATGAAGCTGAAATACTGAACGGAACACACACAAAAATATCATGCCTGGAGTAAATTAATGAATATAACTATCTTGAAGAAAATAAAAAGAAGCATAACGTCGGAAAATGTGCAAACGGGTTTTCAGTAGACTTTAAAAAAATATATAGAAATGTTTTTTTTAGATCGCCAAAAATTAGAGCAACGTTTTTTTTCCGTAGACTCAAAATCATATAGGAACGTTTTTAGGGAGACTCAGCAAGTATAGGATCGTATTTTGTTCCTCAGGGTTTCTTTACAGCCGGGCAGAGAAGGACAGTCCGGCTCCGGCAAAACCTAGAAAACTTCCTTATCGAGACGGATTAAACGAGCCGGATTTGCATTCATCAGACGGACGGAGTTTGGGAGTTAGCCGAGCGAGGGAGCGCGGATCAAGACGGAGCACGCCAATAGATTACCAGAAACTTAGAGAAACATGATATTCTCTAAAATACCACGAAAAATAATATAACCACAACAAAACTTTAGTTCAGCAATATGAAAACGAAGAAAAAATGTCACCTATATAAAGCACGTATGAAACTACCACATTAAGTTGGCTATTACGTCACTGCATTAGAGGAAACTTATTAAACTCACTTAGAGGCCACGAAAAAAAAATTATAGCCACAGCGAAACTTTAGCACTGAAATATGAAACATGTAGGAGGAGAATACCCGGTAGCAGCGACGGGGCAAATTTGTGCCATGATATAAACCCCCCAAAATAGATGATGCATAAACTGATCACAAATGCTTTGATATATATTTTGAAATGGTTTGTGTGAGCGATAGTTTTTTCTCATTTTTCTCGCTTAGAGGGACCATTTAGAAACATGATCCCCGCTGCTACCGGGTTAATACACCTACAGCAAGTATTAAACTCCTCCTTTCACTTGGTTATAGAAAGTACGTTAAATGACAACCTTTCAATCTGTTCCCATACGTTCTTCTGTCCTCCGTCTGCCTTGTCCTGTTCCCATACGTGGTCTATCCTCTGTCTGCGTCGCCGTGACCGCCAGAAGTACCTCCGAGTCAAGGCTTAGTCGAGGTAGTCCACCCCCTTTCCTTCTACCCCCGCCTCGCCGCCCCGCTACAGCTCATCAAACAGAAACTTTGTGACGCCGGGAGCCTCTTGACCAGCGAGAACTCGGCTCCTCCATTAGACCGATCCTGGAAGCCGTTTTATGCGGGAGGACCAAGACGCAGCGAGGTAGAGGAAGAGGAAGAGGAGGAGGAGGAGCGCGATTTTGTGTTGCAGATTTTCGTAAGACGCTTTTTTTTTTTGCTTTGTTTCTTAGAATGGTGAGATAGAAAAGGAGCATGAGGATGATGATGAGGAGGAGGAGAAACATATGAAGAAGACGGAAGATATGAAAAGAAAGGACAAGGATGAAAAAAACGAGAAAGAGGAAATGGATATATAGAAGGAGTTAATAGTACACTAATTGAAATGAGAAGACCCAGAATATTGAGCTTTTAGGTATATTCGTATGTCTGATAAAGGTGCATCAGTTCTATTTAGTCTTTGTGTTGTTATTAAACCTCATAACGCGATATTGTTTTGTAAGTTTTCGTGGGACACTTTTTTTTTTGGTTCTACGAGAGTTAGATTGAAATAAGAGAAAGCCCAGAATGTTGAAGGGCTTTTATACTGCAAAGGAGAAAACTAAAGAGGATATGGATATGGAAAAAAAGGCTCACGTTATGTCGGTGATCCATAGAAGCAAAAAGCGTAGGAGTAAGAGGTAAGAAAAAAGTTGTGTGTTCGATAGAGTTAGACCAGTTCTCCTTTTGTTTATGTAATGCTTTTTTTTACAGCAAAGGAGACAGATCAAGGGCTTAAAAAAAAGAAAACAATAATGAAAAAAAAAAGCCCGCTACTTACTGCCCTTAAAAAGATTTGAGAGGAGTGGTCGAAAGACTATTACAAACTACATTTTTATTCAGGATCGAAGAGGAAGTATAAAAGTCTCATGTTAGGTTAAAATAATGCTTTGCACACTCTTAATATAGTTAGCAATCTTCTTTTACCTTTCCAGTTCCTTAGATTTCTGTGAAGGGCCCCAGGAAGGATAAACAATAGAAGAAGAAGGAGGAGGAGTAGCAGGGAGGAGAAGAAGAGAAGAAGAAAGAAAAGAAGAAAATGAAGGAAGAGGAGGAAGAAGAAGAGGAGGACGAGAACTAACAAACTAGGTCCCTTCCTCGCCTCCCTCCTCCCCCCTTTCTCTCTCTCTCTCTCTCCCTCTCTCTCTCTCTCTCTCTCTCTCTCTCTCTCTCTCTCTCTCTCTCTCTCTCTCTCTCTCTCTCTCTCTCTCTCTCTCTCTCTCTCTCTCTCTCTCTCTCTCTCTCTCTCTCTCTCTCTCTCTCTCTCTCTCTCTCTCTCTCTCTCATCTAGCCCCCTCCCCCCTCCCCCCCTCACACACAATGTCCCCCAAGACGGTCCATTGTTCTCGCCACTCACGCGGATTATGAAGTGGCTTGGAAGGGTCTTGGCGGCGGTGGTGAGTTCCTGTTCTCGCTCGGGGCTCGAACCCTAGGCACCCCACCCCACCCACCACCATCCTGCCTTCACCAACTACACCTACCTATGACGACTTTTAGGTTAGTGAGGAAGGGCGAAAGAGAATGGCAGCCTGACAAGAAAGAAGGAAGGGAGGAATGGAGGAGGAGGAGGAAGGAAGGAAAAAGAAGGAGAAAAAGTAAAAAGAGCAGGAGGAAGAAGAGACAGAGAGAAGGAATGAGAGCAGGAGAAAGGGTTAAGAAAGAAGAAGAGTTGGAAGAGAGGGAACAGTTTACTTTACTTCTACAAGCTTCAACGAGGGAGAACCAGACCCAGTGACTTCCTATTAGGGACGGGAAGTAGTTAAGGTCATCCTGGGAGTAGCAACATTAGCGACTCGAGCAGAAAGGAGTGCAAAAACTTTCTCGTGACTTCTGCTTAGCCTGAGTGGTTCGCCTTCACGACTTCCACGGTCCTGTATTGTCAGACGCTTTTGGCTCTCACAACAAGTATTTCCAAAGGCCATCAAGGAGATTAGTCGGGTTCTCATGAGTGTTTCTTTACGTTCATGGTGCAGAAGCCTTGTTAAACTATCACCAGCCTCATAAAACTACCCATGGAAATTCTAATACGTCCTCTACGAAAGCCTTATCAAGTGTTTTCACGTTCATTGTGCAGAAGCCTCGCCAAACCATTACTCGGTTCATAAAACTACCCACGCCCTCTGCGAAAGCCTTGTTAAGTGTGGGTATGTGAGAGCCCGAAGTGTTTAAGAATACGGGCCCAGGACAGATATTAGGGAGCAAGAAAGACTAAGTAGCTTCTAATTGGGTGACTGAAACTCGTTGCGGATTATCTTAAGAGCAAAAACGAGGCGAAGAAGAGGAAGGAGGGGTAAGAGGAGGGGAGGAGGGAGAAGTTGAAGGAAGATAAAGAGAGAAGTGGAGGAGAGGGGAAGATGGAGAAGGGACTGAAGAAGACACCATATAATCCGTTCTGTTTACCCTGAGTGGCTGACTGGTTCTCTCGGTTGTGGAGACGGGGAGATGGAGAGGAGGATAAAGAAGAGGAACCCATACCATCCCTCCTTTCTACCCTCAGTGGCTGGTTCCCTTGACTACTTGTGTGTGTGTGTGCGTGTGTGAGTGAGTAGCAGCTATGGTAGGGGTTAGAGGGGAGGAAGAAGCCTTAAGGAAGAACAAGAGGGAGAACCACGATAAGAAAAGGAAGAAGGAAGGAAAGGAAAGAAAGACGAGTACACAGAGAAAGGAATGGAAATAAGGAAGAAGGGGAAACAGGGGGTTGGGAAAGGAAGGAGAGGGAAGCAAGAGTGTGTGTGCGTGTGTGAGTATAACAGCTGTATGGTAAGGGGCTGAAGGGAAAGGGGGAAAGGGGAGCGAGGGAAGGAGAGGTAAGAGTGTGTGTGTGTGCTGCTCTCTCTTCGATGCTGGAGTGGCACTAAAGTTTTGCACGATGAGGCACTTGCAGGCGCTGTTTGGCTGAGGCGGCGACAATAGGATTCCTGGACGTAAAAATCAGTGTAAGGATAAGGAGGAGGGCAGATAAGGAGGAGGAGGAGGAGGAGGAGGATGTGAAGAGGAGGAGAAGAGAAAGGAAGGTGGCGCAGAAGGAGGAGAAGGAGGAAGAAGACGAATTCGAGGAAGAAGACAAAGTTAAGGAGGTGAAGGAGGGGAAGGAGGAAAGGGGAGAAAATAGAGGAACAAAAGAGGAAGAGAAGAAGAGAACAGCGGGAAGACAAGAATGGAGAAACGCATAATAAAGAAAGAGAAGAGGAGGAGGAGAAGGAGGAGGAGATAAGAGTATAGGAGAAGAAGGAGAAGAAGAGGTTGGCAAAAACAAGGACGATGAAAAGAATACTGAAGAGGAGAATAGTAATAATAATGATAATAATAATAATGATAATAATAATAATAATAATAATAATAATAATAATAATAATAATAATAATAATAATAATAATAATAATAATAATAATAATAATAATAATAATAATAATAATAATAATAATAATAATAATAATAATAATAATAATAATAATAATAATAATAATAAGAAGAAGAAGAAGAAGAAGAAGAAGAAGAAGAAGAAGAAGAAGAAGAAGAAGAAGAAGAAGAACAAGAAGAACAAGAAGAAGAACAAGAAAAAAAGAAGAAAAGAGGAGGAGGAGGAAGAGAAGGAAAAGGAAGACAAGGAGGACGAGAACGAGAAGGAAGATAAGAATGAGGAGAAAGAGCAGTAAGAACAGTGGCAGTAGCAGTAGGATGAACAGCAAGAAGAAGAAGAAGAAGAAGAAGAACAAGAACAAGAACAAGAACAAGAGGAAGAAGAAGAACCCCCCCTCCCCCATCCCTCTCTATACACTGTTGCCAAAATAATCACTTCCACGCGCCCCGCCAATAACTTTCCGCCGCCGAGCAAGTCTCCGCGGCTTCTTCCGAGATTACACTAAGATTCCGGCCGCATTATTTCCTCATCCAAATTGGGGCACCGAAGGACTGGAGGAGCGGTAGATGGAGAGAGTGTAAGAGAAAGAGGAGGAGAAGGACGTAGAGGAGGAGGAAGAGGGGTAAGAGAAGGGGAGGGAGAAGTCAAAGAAAGATAAAGTAGGTAGTGAAGGAAGGGGAAAGGGGAAGGGAATAATATGAAAAGAAGAAAGAAGAGGAGGAGGAGCAAGGAAGGGTACGAGAAGGGAGGGAAAAGTCGAAGGAAGATAAAGAAAGTATGGAGGAGAGTAGGAGGGGAAGAAAAGAGATAAAAAAGGAATAGGAGGAAGAAATAGAAGAACGAGAGAAAATGGAGAGAAAGATCAAGGAGAAACAGAGGAGAATGAGAAAGAGGAGAGACAGAAGGAGTAGACAGTTAAAGAGATGGCAAATAAAAATAAAAAGGAGTATGAAGAGAAAAGAGAAGGAGAGAAGTCACCGTTCTTCTTGAGCTTACTGACTCATACTAACTCATCCTAACTAACCCATACTTTTCATTCGCATACTAACCACTCTTTAACCAAGCCTTTATTCTCTCACTCTTCATGCTCTGGCCACGGACATAATCTGGCTCACTTTGCTAATATAATTCTTAACACTATAGCTCATCCTCTTACTTTCCATACTCGAATCCCTTTAACTCATCGTCCTCATTAGATTCTTAACAGTAACTTCTTCTCCAAGCACCCTCGCCGATATCTCCGCTGACCTAAGCAAAACTAACTCACTGACACACTAACCACACTAATCTGCCTTCCTTGTCACTCTCCACGTCAGCGTCACTTACCTGGGGCGTCACACATCCACTCCCTGCAGCACTGGCCCGGCACCGTCACCAGATGAGGGTTGTGGCACTGGGAGCTGGGCAGGAGACTCTCGTTGGGGCACAGTGACACGCAGGCGTAGGTACCGTTCTGCGGGGAAGTAGCGGGAGGAGTCAGTGAGGTATGATGTGGGAACTGTGGACGAGGTGTGATAGTAGGCAACAATGAGGTGAGTTGGCTGTATCTGCTGTGGCTTTTGTCTTGCTGTTCTTAGAGGAAAACGGTTGTGGGTTCATGTTAGCGGGAGGACTTAAAGAAAAGGTGCTGTAGCTGCCGTGGACATTGTGTAATGGTATGTAATATAGAGGTGACTCATTTATGTTTGTGTCTTTTGTGTTCTAGTTACTTAAAATCAAATGTGGGTTCGTATTAATTAGTGATGGTATGTAATATAGAGGTGACTCATTTATGTTTATGTGGCTTTTGTGTTCTAGTTAATTAAAATCAAATGTGGGTTCATATTAACACATACATACACTTACATTCACACACGTTCATACATAGACCGTCAGATGTAGATACAGATACATACATACCCAAACAGGTAGAAATATAGCGATCGATAATTGGAGAGATAGGCGTATAAACAGATAGGCACATACACAGATAGACAAACATATAGATAGATAAATAGATATGAAGACAGATATATTTACACATTAACAACACTAGATAGATAGACAAATAAATAACTGGATAGATAGGGATTTAAAGATATAGATACATAGATAGAGAGACAGATGGACAGCTTAACACGCCTCGAATGATAGGCGCATCACACCAGCGTTGCCAGATTATCGCACTCAGAGCATCGTATTTTTCGATTTCTGACCAACAACTACTGCAAAAAAAAAAAAAAAAAGAAACCCGCGAATAACTAACCATTTCAACGATAGCTATAAATGAAGCTAGTTATTGCAGTGGACGAGACAGTTTTGGGGGTGGAAATCGGTGACTGTAATAGGCTGAGTACGAGAATCTGGCAACATTGCACGATCACACCCGACTCGACTCACCTGACACGAGCACTGCGTCCGACAATCAGGGCTGAAGTTCTCGCCGTTCTCAAAGGTCTTGTTGTTGATGCGGCAGCCGACCATCACCGCCCTCGTCGACGCCGCATCTGTCAACCAACGAAAGCATTTAGTTCAGCACCTCCCTCCCGCCCTCTCCCGCCTGAAGGACCAAGCTCTTCCCCCCTTTGAGAACTCGATAAGTCTTACATTCACCAGAAGAGGATAGACTGTGTTTCCTTCTGGCCGAACTGGTAGTGTACTGGACCCACATTCGCCGCGTGATGGACGACGCGGGTTCGAATCCTCACGCTACCACTCGGATTTTTCAGTCACCGCCGAGTGGCTTAAAAAAAAAAACTACCCACATGCTGTCCTGAAGACGACCCATCAACCCGGACTCTAGAGGAAGCCGTCCAAGCGAATCAAGAACGAGTTCCGGGGGGCAGCATGAGCCAACGCAAGATGGCGCCACTATAAACACTCGCCTGCGCCAGAACGGGCTGGGCCGACCATCAGGCCCCACCTGGAAGAAGCCTTGGGCCGACCATCAGGCCCCACCGGGAAGATGCCTACCGGCGCAATAGGCAACAACGTAAAAAAAAAAAAAAAAAAAAAAAAAAAAAAAAATTTCAAAGGTGTTTTAAGAAGGGAATAATCAAGACACTTCCTCTTCTATATCTAGCTAATCTTCGACATTATCCTCTGTGGTTTTCATAGGAGGAGAATTGTATACTTTTTTTCTCTCTGTTTTCTATATATAAGCTCATTACTGTATTTCCTTCCTTCTTAAGAGTATTACAAAAAAATTTCAGGAGTATTTCATGAAGTAGAATCTCAAAACATTTTCTGCTTCTAAATCCGATTAATCTTTGGCATCTCCTTTTGTCTTCCTGAGGAGAATTATCTGTTTTTATCTCTCCTTTTCTATAACTAAGCGCATTAGTATTCCTCCTTTAAACAAACAATAATGATAAATAAAAGTGGCGATGAGAAAATACATAAATAAGTGGATTACGCCTCTCAAGTGCAGCGGTAAAAGCGACAACACGGAAAACCACTTTTTTTCGGCAAGGGAGACAGTTCAAGGGCACAAAAAACAAAACCGTAACAAAAAAAGCCCACTAAACGCTGCTATCTGTTAACCAGCGGAGGGAGTCATTTAAATCAGCCTCTCCCTCCCTCCCTGCTCGTTTCTTCATCCTCTTCTTCCTTCACCAAGAGATAGAAAGTCAGGCTCTGGACCATCCGTGAGATCAGCTCCTCCCCTTTAACTCTCTATCCTCAGCCAATTATACGCCGGCGAAATGTTGCTGCTTCCCTCTCTCTCTTTCTCCTCTTCTCATCTCTCCTTTTGCTGTTTTCACACTCGCTGCTCCTACGAATCTTTTTTCTGTCTGACATGTTACAAGATTCCTCAGCGTCTCTAGGGGGACTTTGATATTCGTGATTTTCTTTCTGTTTCGTTTGGGGGTTTTATGTTGGCTTCTCTGCTTTGCTCTATCGCTGTTTTTATACTCGCTGCCTCTTCGAATCTTCTCCTGCTTGCCATGTTACAAGATTCGTCAGTATCTCTAGAGGCCTTGATATAAGTGAGGGGTTTCTTCCGGTTTCCTTTGGCGTTCCTATGTCGGCTTTCTTGTCCTCATCTCTCGCTGTTTTCATGCTCACTGCCTCTTCGAATCTTCTCCTGTCTGCTATGTTACAAGATTCGTCAGTGTCTATAGAGGCCTTGATATAAGTGAGGGGTTTCTTCCGGTTTCCTTTGGCGTTCCTATGTCGGCTTTCTTGTCCTCATCTCCCGCTGTTTTCATGCCCACTGCCTCTTCGAATCTTCTCCTGCCTGCTATGTTACAAGATTCGTCAGTATCTTTAGTGGGACTTTGATATACGTATTTCTTTCTTCCTGTTTCTTCTAGAGTACCGATTTTGGCTTAGATTCTCTCTCTGTACAATATATACATACATGACAAAGGCCATATACATACATATACACGTGTCCGAGGCCTACAGTATAAAAAAAAGATATAGGCATACATTATAAAGTCACGAGGGAATAAAAAATGCCAGGAATGATTTTAAATCTATTTGGCAAAGTGGCTGATGCGGTTTCAATGGCAAAATCCGCATTCATCATCCGCTCACATTCATTCATGTTTTCGGTAAATAATTATAATCAGCATATTAATTACATCCATTCTGTGCTGGCGAGGGGGAGGGGGGGAGGGGGCAAGGGGGAGGATCTAGTTACAGCTTTTCCTTTTCTCTTCTTTTCTTCTTTTTTCTCCTCCGTTTCTTTCTCCTTTTCTTTCCCTTTTCCTTGTTAGTATATCTGCCTCCTCTTCCTCCTTCTTTTCCTTCCTTTTCTTCTCCTTTTTTTCTTTCCCTTTCCCTCCCATTCTTCTTCCTCCTTTTCCTTCTTTTTCTTCTCCTTTCCTTTTCCATTTCCTTGTTAGTATATCTGCCTCCTCTTCTTTGTCCTTCTTTTTCATCTTTTTCTTTTCCTTCTTTTCTCTCCCTTTTCCTTGTTAGTATATCTTCTCCTCTTCTTCCTCCTTCTTTTCCTTTTTATTCTTCTCCTTTCCTTTTCCATTTCCTTGTTAGTGTATTTCACCCCCATTATTCTTCCTCCTTTCCCTTCTTTTTCTTCTCCTTTCCTTTTCCATTTCCTTGTTAGTGTATCCTCCTTTCCCTTCTTTTTCTTCTCCTTTCCTTTCCCTTTTCCTTGTTAGTATATCTCCTCCCCTTCTTCCTCCTTCTTTTAATTTTTTTCTTCTCCTTTTCTTTTCCTTTTCAGGGACGAGATCTGGTTACATATGTTCTTCTTCCTCCTTTTCCTTCTCCGACTCTACTTCCTCCACCTACTTTTCTTCCTCCTTTCCTCCTCCTACTCTTCTTTTCCTCATGCTCCTCCTTTTCTTCCTGCTGTTCCTCCTCCTGCTACTGTTCCTCCTTCTCCTCCCCTTTCTCTTTCCCCTCTTCTTCCTTCTCTTCCTATTTTAAGTGCAGAGATAGACAGTGAGAGATAGTGAGAGAGAGAAAGAGAGGTGATTCTACTGGGCATAATGGAGCTTAGTAGCTTAGTGGATAAATAACATTACCAAATAACTAAGAGCCGATCACAATAGGGTAAGAGGATGAGAGATACATAAAAAAAAGCTTCACCGCGTCATGACCTATTGATGATCTTACAAATAAAATAAAAATACACAAACAGCTAATATTTTCTTTCTCTTTTTCCTCCTCCTTTTCCTTCTTCTCCTGATCTTCTTACTACCTACTGCTCATCTTCCACTCTTATTCTCCTTCTTACTTCTCCTCCTTCTCCTCCTCTTCCTACTCTCATTCTTCCTGCTACTCTTCTTCCCCTTCCCCTCCTCCCCCTTTTCCTCCTCCTTTTCCTCCTTCTCCTAATCTTCTTACTACCTATTGCTTATCTGTCTCATTCCATTCTTATTCTCCTTCTTACTTCTCCTCCTTCTCCTCCTCTTCCTACTCTCATTCTTCCTGCTATTCCTCTTCCCCTTCCCCTCCTCCCCCTTTTCCTCCTTCTCCTAATCTTCTTACTACCTATTGCTTATCTGTCTCATTCCATTCTTATTCTTATTCTTACTTCTCCTCCTTCTCCTCCTCCTCCTATTCTTATTCTTCCTGCTACCCCACTTCCCCTTCCCATTCTCCTCCTTTTCCTCCTCCTCCTCCACGTCCACCTCCCTTCCCTTCTCCTAATCTTCTTACTGCTGCTCATCTTTCTCATTCCACTCCTATTCTTCTTACTACTCCTTCTTCTCCTTCTTCTCCTACTCTTATTCTTCCTGCTACTTCTGCTCCTCCTCCTGCTCCTCCTTTCTTACTTCTACTTATTTTTCTCCTTCTCTTATCATTCTTACTCTTCATTTTTCTCCTTTTCCTTCTCTTATTTTACCTGTTACTCCTCCTCCTCCTCCTTCCTTTTCCTTCTAATCCTCCTACTCCTCTTCATGAGATAGATATATAAAGAGATAGAAAGAGAGTGAGGTAAATCTAATGGGTAAAATGGAGCTCTGTGAATAAATAACATCATAAAATAACTAATAGCCAATCAAGAAATAAAATAAAAACATACGATCAATCGATAGAAATAAAAAGACTTCCTCGCAGCTGTGAACACCCGCGGACACCTGTAGCTCACCTTGACACACGCCGCGCAGGTCCTTGGGGTTGGCGTAGACGCAGGTGAGGTTCCTGGAGGCATCGCATGTGTGTATCGCGTCGCACGCCTGCCCCGACAGCCGCGCGCATTGCCAGCAGCAGCTACAGCCATCCCGCACCAAGTTGACGCCCTCGGGACACTGCGGCACGGCGCCACACTCACACGGGTACACGCAGCGCGCCCGGATCTGTGGAGAGAGGAATAAGACCGTAAACATGACGAACGGGAGATAACAGCAAGAACTTTACGAAAATACGAGTAATATCAACACTCAGACACTCCAGCACAGCGGATACATGCAGAACGCCTTCATCTGTTGAGGAGTGAAAAAAGACTTATGGTAAGGCTGATAGGAGAACACAGCGAGAAGGCCAGGAAAGAGCGAGTAATATGAACACTCTGAGGGCTCTCCATCACCGCGCAAAATTGGCACTTCACCTGTTGACAAAAATTTGGCCTCAGGGGAGATTGACAGGACATCACAGTGTAGAGGCGACGAAATTAAGTGAAGAGATGACAACCTAATCAGATGAAGAAAAGTTATTCCAGGGAAGACTGTTAGAAGAAAATCAATGGTGTTAACAAAATATAGTATACACACATCGAGCCTTGAGCCTTTGGTGAGTAAAGAATGGACTCATGGAAGGTGTGAACACGCTATAACAATAAACTCTTCGTGTCAACAACACACAAAGAATACACATCACGCATTGATCTATTGACGAGCAAAGAATGGCCTCAGCTCAGCGCGACAAAACAACAGAACACGAGCACAACAAAAAACAAACTCATGCTACACCCAAACCTATCCTCTGCAGCAGCACGGGAACACCGCTCACCTTAATGCACTCTATCACAAAATCCATTCCCTACACACGGGCGACACTTTAATAACAATATTTAATCTGCGAACGAATTCCCATTGCCATAAAGTATTTCTAAAATGACCAAACGCAGCCTGGAAATGTAGCACACGGGGGTGGAGGCGAACATGAATCACGCACACAACCAGCAGAATAGGGTCAGAGCAGAGGCGGCACACACCCACCGATAAACTAACGAACAGTAAAAAACAATTGGTACTTCCTAGCGGAGCGGCAGCGGCGGCGAACCAGAGCAGAAGCACTAACCAGCCTTACAAAAGCACACGTGTTTGATATAGGAAGGTGATTACTGGCACGTATTTTATGGCGTTGGTGGTGTGTAAGGCTGATCAGGGAGGTCACAAACAGGTGGAGAGGTGCGTGGGGCCAGACCAGCAGCATCAACCAGCCCTATAAAAGCACACGTGTTTGATATAGGAAGGCGATTACTAGCACGGATGAATAGGTAAGGAGTTCTGGAGCACACAGGAAACCAAGAGCGAGGATATGACCAGGGGTGTGGAGTCGGAGTCGGAGTCGGAGTCGGTAAAAATATATCCGACTCCGACTCATTTCCGATACGTGTGATGTTGTGTGGCTGGGTGTGGTGTGTGGTGTGGTGTGGTTTGGTTTGATTTGCCTACCACTGTTTTGCAGAAAAGGGGGAGAGGGAGTAGGGTGGAGTTGGAGTCGGAGTCGGAGTGGCAATCTTAAAATTTCCTGGAGTCGAAGTCGGAGTCGGAGTGGCAATCTTAAAATTTCCTGGAGTCGAAGTCGGAGTCGGAGTGGCAATCTTAAAATTTCCTGGAGTCGAAGTCGGAGTCGGAGTGGCAATCTTAAAATTTCCTGGAGTCGAAGTCTGAGTCGGAGTGGCAATCTTAAAATTTCCTGGAGTCGAAGTCGGAGTCGGAGTGGCAATCTTAAAATTTCCTGGAGTCGTAGTCGGAGTCGAAGTCGGAGTCGATTTTTTTTTTATATCCGACTCCACATCTTTAATTATATGACATTTATAAAAGACAACAAGAAGAAGAGAAGGTCAGAGGTTTTAAAGCACACGAGAAGCCAAGGGCGTGAATATGACACTTCCAATGGTGGTGCTGGTATGCATGCAGGGTGGTTGGTTAGGTAGCCCACAAACAGGATAAGAGTAAAGTTGCGTGCGGTCATCATCACATATAATCCGCTGCCGGTCAGTATTTGCAGCCAGGTTAGTCGTGTGTATCGACGGAAATTTCAATCACCAACTCTCGAAACAGCTCACGGGCGATTTGTTTTAACTTTATTTTGTCCGTCGCGTAACTGTTAGTGCGGGGAGTTACGAGTGTATGGCAGCATCAATACGAGTTCGAACCGGGACAGACAGACAGACAAACAAACAGATAGACAGACACACGATTCACACAGCAAACACGGATGATAATAGATAATAATAAGAAAAAGGTAACAAGGGAAAAGAGAATGATAGGAAAAAGAGAAAGTTGGAAAGTTTCGTTTAGTCGGCGCAATAGGAAAAAGAGAAAGTTGGAAAGTTTCGTTTAGTCGGCGCAATAGGAAAAAGAGAAAGTTGGAAAGTTTCGTTTAGTCGGCGCAATAGGAAAAAGAGAACAAGCCATTAACGTGAAAAGCACTCATGAGAACCACCAGACTAATCTCCTTTGTGGCCTTTGAAAGTTATTGTTCTGAGAGCCGAAAGTGTTTGAGAATAGAGACCGAGGACACTAGACAATACGAAACCTTTGCCTATGTGCCGCGACTGTCCTTTGTTTGATGTCCCTCTCACGACCTACTAAATGGTGACTAGATAGTTTATTGAATAGAGATACCCTTCCCCACCACCATCACCATCACCTCAAACATACCCCAGGACCGCGCCTATAATTATCCTTCCGTTTAGTTGGTCCCTCCCACGAACTACTAAATGGTGACTAGATTTTCCTTATGTAGATACGACTTTTACCTTCGTCGAACTGGAAAATTAAGATGAGAAAGATTCATTATTGGTAGATGGTAGTGATATGCATGAAGATAAGACGGTGAAGAAAGACAATTATAGAACAGAGACACCAGAAAAAAACTACAGTCGTAACATACTACAATAAACATCCATCATCTCCAAGCACGAGCTACTAAAGGATGACTAGATATCGTATTGCATTTTGTAGTTACCAGAAAAAAAGAACCACAGTAACATACCACCATAACCATCACCTTCCCTTATATCCACCATCACTATCACCACCACAACCGCCACGCCGCACACGACAATCATCCGCCGCCCCATTACTGTACAATCGCCCGCATGAAACAATTACCCCGAGCACAATACGGCTATCACTGGAATGCCGCCACTAAACGTAATCGAAAAAAAGCGCCATTCCAGCGACAATATACCGTGGCTAACAAGGCAGTCACTCCCGCGCCGCGCACACTAACGAAACACAACACAACGGACGCAACACAAAAAGGATATTGGTACACATACAACACAACGCCATACAGCTATACACTATTGTCACCCATAACCCAACAACACACAGAACGTCACTGCCACACATACAACACTACACAACTACGTACACCGCCACACAACTCAACAACACACACACACAACATCACTGCCACACGTAACACTGCATCCCCTAAAGCCACACCACTGTCACACTATGAATACAGAACAACAACATTAGGACTAACGACGCAACACAACAACGGAAGACAAACAAAAACAATACTGCGACACAACACAAAGTCACACAGCTATACGCCATCGTCACACGCAACCCAACAAAGCACAGAACACCACACCACAAAGCCACAGCTCTGCCACACCACGAATACAGAAGAACAATATTACTACACCATGCACAGCTGCCCACAACACCATCAAACGCAAAACAATTACTCAACACCTTACTACCAACATACAGCCCACACCACACGTAGGATCCCCCTAAAACATGCACCAACACACACCACCACCGAGGCACACTAACACACAACACTCCAGAAACACAGACGTAATACACGCACGCAACAAGCACGCAAGGCAGCACAACAGAACACAACGATCTTCATTATGAAAGTTTTACGGATACTGTAACCCACACTAACACAACACACAACGCACAAGCTCCATTCTCCCCCTCCACTTAAAACCAACACAGACACAAAGCACACAAAAATCAAGCAGGCAACACGCACAACAAAACAGAACGCAACACAACGAGTCATTATCACAGTTCCACGTATGCTGTAAGCCGCTCCCTCCCTCCTTCCTCCCCTTTATTGCCCCACCAACCCACCCTTCACGCCCCTAGTCTCAGAGCAGAGAGCGGGAGGGAGCTCGGCGCGGCCCCCTCGGGTAGGCAAACACACGCCCGTTTGTTCCACTTTCTTCCTCCTTCCCCTGCCTGCGAGGGTCCTAATCAGCCCAGCACGTGCCGCAGGGAGTCTCCTCTTGCTTAATTAATGATGTGTTGTTGTTTTCCTCGTGCAGGAAACAACGATTTCACTTTGGCGATGAGAAGATGTTGGGTATTATTTTTGTAAGCACGCTGAAGTGAATTGTTGGGCGTCGGTGATTAGCATGAAGGTAAGAATGAAGAAGACAATAGGATGACAATGACCACCAAGACAAAGGATATATAAAAAATATGTAAACGACGCTTTTCCAATAGAGGAAGACAAGCTGAATGACATTACAGACTGGAACTAACGAATATAAATGAACTAGCTGACTTTTTTTCCTTTTCCCTGACTGACTGACTGACTGACGGGTGCTAACTTTCTTTGCCTATGTTTAACTGACTGACTGACTGACCTAACTGAGTACTTTCGTCTACCTTAAAAACTGAGATGAATGAGTTGAATAATTGATAGTCAGTGATTAAGATGGCAAAAAGAAAGCGGAGAAAGTCAATAATAGGGTGACAATGATCTCTATTTTCCTAATGTAGATACGACTTTTACCTTCGTCGAGCTGGAAAATTAAGATGAGAAAGATTCATTATTGGTAGATGGTAGTGATATGCATGAAAATAAGACAGTGAAGAAAGACAATCACAGAAAGAAAATGACCTCCAAATATCTTCCTTATAAACGCTGACACAAAATCTTTACGTTCGTCGATGTGGGAAACCTGAGATGAGAAAGGTTAATTATTAGGAGTCACTGTTTAGCATGATGACAAGATGATGAAGAAAGACAAGGCTAGAATGAAAATGATCCTCAAATATCTTCCTCATAAACGCAGACACACACAAAATCTTTCCCCTTCGTCGATGCCGGAAAATTGAGATGAGAAAGGTTAATTATTAGGAGTCACTGTTTAGCATGATGACAAGATGATAAAGAAAGACAATGCTAGAATGAAAATGATCCTCAAATATCTTCCTCATAAACGCAGACACACATACAATCTTTCCCCTTCGTTGATGCGGGAAAATTGAGATGAGAAAGGTTAATTATTAGGAGTCACTGTTTAGCATGATGACAAGATGATGAAGAAAGACAAAGCTAGAATGAAAATGATCCTCAAATATCTTCCTCATAAACGCAGACACACACACACAATCTTTCCCCTTCGCTGATGTGGGAAACCTGATATGAGAGAGATGAATTAATAGGAGTTGTTGGTGATTATAATTATGATAGGGCGACGAAGAAAAGAAAGAAGGAAGGTAAGGAAAACAAATGGAAAGCTGAGATGAGCGTCGCTTCTTGAATATACACCCTAACTGAAGACCCCGATTATTGCATGAAGCTCTGAAAATAACACGTGAAATTAAGACCCCCGAAAAAAAAAAAAAACCTCCCGCAACACGATACCAATAACCTTCAGGAACTCTTTTTTGACTTCGTCGATGTGAAAGGTGAGACGAGGCTTTCCTGACAACACACTGGAGCCTGTTATTAAGTATTGCAAGACAAGGAAACGAAGGAAGGAAGAGAGCGAAAGGAAGGAGAAGGGAAGGATAACAGAGGAAGGAGAACAACAAAAGGAAGAGAGCAGAAGGGAGAGCAAAGGAATGAAAGAAGGAAGAGGAATGAAGGAAGGATGGCAAAAGGAAGATAAGAGCACACCGGAAGAAGAAAAGAAGGGAGAAGGAAAACGGAAAGAAGAAATATATCGTAAGAACAGGAGGAAGGAGGACAACGGAAGGAAGGAGAACAAAAGGGAGAACAAAGGAAGGAAGGACGGAAGGAGGAGAACGAGAGGAAGGAGAAAAACGGAAGGAGAAAAGAAGGAAGGACAAAGGAAGGAAGGATGTCAGCGGAAGGAAGAAGGAGAACGAAAGAACAAAAAAAAGGACAAAGAATGGAAGAAGAATAAGAGAAGAAAGAAAAAACCCCGGAAGAACAGAAGGGAGGAAGGCATTGAAAGGAAGGACGCGATGAAATTAAGACCGTAAACAAACAAACAAACAAACAAACAAAGCTACAGGATATATAAGCCCCCCCACCCTCTCCCCACCCCCCGAAGAAGAACTTTAATGAATGGCAGTACAGGAAAGAAAAGGAAGAAAAGAAGAGAAGGAAAGAAGAAGAAAACGAAAAGGAAGAGGATAGAAAGAAAAGGAAAGGAAAAAAGAGAAGGAAAATGAATAGGAAAAAGGAAATTAAAGAAGAAAAGGAAAAGGAAAAGAAAAAGGAAATAAGAGAGAGAAGGAAAGAAAGAGAGAAGGGAAACAATTACTACGACGAAAAAACATAGGAGGGTAAAATTCTCTTTCTCCTCCTCCTCCTCCTTCCCCTCCTCCTCCTTTTTCTCTTGCTTCTTTTTCTTTTTCTTTTCCTCTTCAGCTTCTCCTCTTTCTTATTTTGTTTGTCTTTCTCCTTCTTCACCTTTTTCGTCCTCTTTCTTCACCTTCTTCGTCTTCCTCCTCCTCCTCCTCCTGCTGCTCCTCCTTCCCCTCTTCCCTTACGTAACATTATCTTGGCCGCTGAGCGAGTTCACGGAGTAAAGCCACAACAATATTTCACGGCCGGGCGCATAAATTTAGCTGAGGAACTTACTTTTCTCCGAGACACTAAAAAGCCACACGCTGTAACACCACTCCCGAGAAATAATTAGACGAGGGTAGCGGGGCCTGTGTGTTGGGGGGGTGGCTGGAAGAAGGAGTTTATTTGTGTGTGGGGGGTGTATGTGTACTTGTGTTGGAGGGAGGAGGAGGTTATGTGTGTGTAGGGGTATATGTGTGCTTGTGTGTGTGGGTTATGTGTATGTGTATTGGGGGAAGGTAAGTATGAGAGGGTAAAAGACGAAGCAGTAACGTCCAAATGGTATAAAAGAAGTCAGTGTTTTCTTCGCTATACATTTTTACTGCAATTTTGGGGTGTTCTTCAAGTTGACCCACCACTAAAGAAAGACCAAGGCACGGTATAAGAAGGGTGACACACTACCCACTAAGCAATAGAAAACCGGAGAGAGATAGAAAATAATTATATATTTTTTTGGGGAGGGACTTTTTAATTTGACCCACCAATAAGGCGAGAGCAAGGCAGAGAACAAGAAGGATAACAGACTTCGCAACAGAGCACCAGACAGAGAGAGATGAAAAACAGATATATAATTTCCTAGTGGTTTGTGGCACGTCCTAAAGTCTTCAGCATAAGAGTTCTTCATGCGTGACTTTTTCTTCGCTTCAGGCAAACTCTCGTTCCAATCTTCTTGTTTTGATGTCATTAAAATGTGTGTGTGTGTCGTCCACTTGTTGAGTCATGAGCGGCTGAAGTAATTCTCCGCGCGTGGACGAAGGGCTCTTGTATATGTTCCTGTGTTTGTGTGTATGTGTATGTGTGTGTGTGTGTAATTCACCTCTTGGTCTGCTGCGGGTCTCTCTCGAGACAGCCAGCCGTTCCCCTACGGAAGAGCACAGAGCTCATAGTACCGATCTTTGGGTAGGACTGAGACCACTCACACACAACACACCGCGACAACGAGGTCACAACTTCTTGTCTGACGTCGCGTACCTACTCACTGCTAGGTGAACAGGGGCTACACGTGGAAGAAGATAAATCCAACTTATTTTCACCCGGCCGGGGAGTCGAACCCCGGTCCTTCTGGTTGTGAGGCAGACGCTCTATCCACTGAGCTACCGGGCCGTGTGTGTGTGTGTGTGTGTGTGTGTGTGTGTGTGTGTGTGTGTGTGTGTGTGTGTGTGTGTGTGTGTGTGTGTGTGTGTGTGTGTGTGTGTGTGTTTTGACTGTCTGCCTCTGTCACTCTCTCTCTCTCTCTCTCTCTCTCTCTCTCTCTCTCTCTCTCTCTCTCTCTCTCTCTCTCTCTCTCTCTCTCTCTCTCTCTCTCTCTCTCTCTCTCTCTCTCTCTCTCTCTCTCTCTCTCTCTCTCTCTCTCTCTCTCTCTCTCTCTCTCTCTCTCCTTTTCCGTTTCTTTCTCTGTCTTTGCCTGTCTGTCTGTCTATCTATCTCTGTGTCTCCGTCTCTGTCTGTCTCTCTCTCCTATATAAAAAGCCGTTCATTTCGTTGCGAGAAAATCAACACAATTTTTCTTCCAGCTCTCCGCCATTTCCTTCCTCTCCACTTCTTCTCCAGCCTCTTTTTTTTTCCTCCTCTCTCTCTCTTTCACCTCCTCCTCTTGGCTTCTGACATTACTTACTTCTTTCTCCGCTCCTTTCTTTCTTCTTCCTCTCTCTTTTACTACCCACCTCAGACTCGCACTCTCTCTTTCTTTCTTTCTTTCTTTCAACATCATTTCACCTTTTGACTGCAAGCACCTTCACTGTTTCTCTTACCAAAGATATCGAGATGACTCAACGTTCTTTTCGCCTTGGTTGCTCTACGTGCTCTCCGCCCCACTGTGTATTCCTCGAGGTCTCCGTTCGCTCTCCCAAGAACCAAGGGCACTTTTACTATCCCAAGGCCCAAGGTTTTTTCATTTACACGAGTGGGAGGGAGGGAGAAGAAGGCTCAGTCAACAGCGTGTCTAAGAGAGGTTGTTAGGTTAGAGTTGCCGTGTGCTGGAGGGTCATACATGGGAGTGTTTACGGTGTCGGAAGAGATTAATTTTCTCTCAGCGCCTTCCTTCCGAGTCACCGTGTTCTTCTTGGTAGTCATTTGTGCTGCTGCTTTGTCTTCTCTTGAATTTTCTTTTATGTATGTATTTTTTGTTCCTCCTCTTCCTCCTCTTTCTTTTCCTTGGCCCGCTAGTCCTCCTTCTTCTTATTCTTCTTTCTCTACCTCCTCTTTCTCTTTCCTCTCCTCTACCAGCTAGTCCTCTTCTTCATCTTCTTTCCCTTTTTCTTCTTGTTGTGTTTGTTCTTCCTCTTGTTCTTGTTCTTCTTGTTCCTCTTGTTCCTCCTCCTCATCTTTCACCTCCTCCACCTTCTCCGATTCTCTTACATATTATATTCCCCCATACTCTTCCTTATTCTTCCTCCTCCTTCTCCCCCTCCTTCACTTCCTTTTCATTCTGCTCCTCCTCCTCCTCATTCCCATGCTTCTTCTTTTCCTTCTCCTCATATATATCTCCCCAAAAATTCCTCCTTATTTTTCCCTCCTCCCCCTCCTCCTCCTCCTCCTCTCTTTCTGTTAGTCGCAGCAAAGTAACCAGGCGTTCACTATCTCGCTAAAATTACGTCAGGTTAAGCAGCGGCGCGTGACCTCCGGCTACACAAAGTTCTCTCTCCTTTAGCGACAGTCTCTTAAAGAAGCGGGTGTGCAAATTTTAAAGTCTATTCTGCCACTGAGAGCATGTCCTCCTCTTCCTCTTCCTCAGTCTCCTTTTCTACCCTTCCTCCCCTCCTGTCGTGCTCTCCTTCTCTCCTTAGTCTTCTTCTTCTCCTTCTTCTCTTTCCCGCCCCCCGAATAAGACTTGCTCACAAACCAGAGGAGAAAGAGGAAGAGGAGATAGGAAACACTTAGAGGAAGGAGAATTAGAGATTGACGCTACTGACTCTCCTTTCGTTCCTCTTCTTCTTTTTCTTCTACTTCTTCTTCTTCTTCGTATTCCTCGTCTTCTTTTACCTCTTTTACATCTTTGCCATTTCTTTCATTCCTTCCAAACTTTTTTTCTCCTCGTCATTCATCTCCCGGGGAAAGGTAAGATTGAAAACATAACTCGGGAATAGTATCATAATTGACTGTTCTTTTTAATCCTTTACTTCCTTACTTTTACTGTTCTTAATATACGTCTCGCACTAATTGTTTGGTTACGTGTTAAGCCGATTGACTGAGAAGCACCGGCTGAAATATCTCTAATCTCTTTTATTTACTTTCCTCTCTGCCATGTGACTCATACTCTCTTTCTCTCTTTCTTTTCCTGGGAATAGTATTTAAAGGAACTGCTCTTTACTTTTCTTAATTTGTGTCTTTTTTAATTGTTTTAGTTAGTTAGCAGTCGATTGATATGTACGGGTTTAAATGTCACTTCTTTTAACTATCCTCTCTTCTACAGTACTCATCTCTCTCTCTCTCTCTCTCTCTCTCTCTCTCTCTCTCTCTCTCTCTCTCTCTCTCTCTCTCTCTCTCTCTCTCTCTCTCTCTCTCTCTCTCTCTCTCTCTCTCTCTCTCTCTCTCTCTCTCTCTCTCCATTGGGTCTGTGTCGTCTGAATATCTATGTAAATCTATGTAAACCTCCCTTTCTCTACACCACTCAGTTCCCCTTTCCCCTTCTACACCATCTCCTTCCCGTCCTCTTTTCTCCCCTTCAGAGCGCCCTTCTCCTTCCCTCCTTCCCCCTCTCTCAGCGTCCTCTACACTCACCCTCCGGGGTATGGTGACATCACGCGGAGGGTCCAGGTTCAGGGGTCAGGGGTCGTGAGTCTGTTTTTTTCTCTCCTTCCCTCTTTTTCTGGAGTGCCTTAAGTCAATGTTTGCCCCCGTTGTTGTGTGTACCTGCCCCGGATGTTGTTAGCTCGGCCGTTGATGAAAAGAGATTACAGCTGTTCTTTTTGCAATGTTTTTTTTTATATACTCTCTCTCTCTCTCTCTCTCTCTCTCTCTCTCTCTCTCTCTCTCTCTCTCTCTCTCTCTCTCTCTCTCTCTCTCTCTCTCTCTCTCTCTCTCTCTCTCTAATGTCTGTATGTCTGCCGGGTTGTCTGTTTATGTGTGTCTGTGTGTTTCAGTGTATGTGTGTGTGTGTGTGTGTGTGTGTGTGTGTGTGTGTGTGTGTGTGTGGTCTCTCTCTCTCTCTCTCTCTCTCTCTCTCTCTCTCTCTCTCTCTCTCTCTCTCTCTCTCTCTCTCTCTCTCTCTCTCTCTCTCTCTCTCTCCCCTAACCCCCTCGAGCACTATAACAGGTTACTGTTGTTGTTTTTATCTTCGTTCCTAGAAAATAAAAAAAAGATAGTGAGGAAAATATTTTGTTGATGAAACGCGTCAACTTACAAAAAAAAACTTCAAGAATTAATTTCCTAACGAAGCATCATGGATTTATTTTTTTTTCTCGCTTAACAAACTCTCTTCGTAATTTCCTTAATGCTCGGACGGCTTCGTTATAACCTTGGGGAAGTTCATATATTAATTAATCTTTTTTATGGTGTTAAAAGGAGGGAGGAAAGAAAGAGTGGATTGTAGGCGAAAAAGAAGAGAATGAAGAATAAGAAGACGAAGAATAAAAATGAAAATATACAGAACGGAAAGAAGAAAAAGGAAAAATATGAGGAGGAAGACAAAATTGTGGAAGAAAATGGTTTTACTTACTTTTCTGTTCCTACTTTTTCTTTTTTGTTTGCTTTTTGAGTTTTTTTTAAGCTTCACATTTTCTCTATTTATCTTTTATCTTTTTATCTTTTCTTTTCTCTGTTCTTTTTCCTTTCTTCTCTTCTTTTCTTTTCTCTTTTCTATTTCCTATTTCCTCTTTTCTATTATATTTTCTTTACAAACTTCTCTCACTTCTTTTTGCTTCTCTCTTTTCTCTTCTCCACTTCTCCTCTCCCCTTTTCTCTTCTCTCCTCTCTTCTCCGCTTTTCTTTTCCTCTTCTCTTTATCTTTTGTTTCTTTACTCTTTTTCTCTTTTCCCTCTTTCTCTTCTTTTCTCTTCTGTCTTTTCTCTCTTTTCTCTTCTCTTTTTTTCCTTTAGAATCTTCACATCTTCCGCAAACCTTCTATCTACACGTCGTTATCTTCATTATATTTTTTACATTATCTTTCATTATTATTATCATCATCATCATCATCAACCTTCTCTCTCTCTCTCTCTCTCTCTCTCTCTCTCTCTCTCTCTCTCTCTCTCTCTCTCTCTCTCTCTCTCTCTCTCTCTCTCTCTCTCTCTCTCTCTCTCTCTCTCTCTCTCTCTCTCTATCTATCTATCTATCTACCTATCTATCTATCTATCTCCCGTCTGCTTCAATTAGTCAAAACTGCTCTAATTTCCTTTGTTCCTCCACATTACCGAGTTAATACCAGATCAAATTTCCTTCGCTGACCATTCATATTTCCTTTCCTTCCCCTCGGATTCGTTTTATGGCGTTCCTCTCCTTTCTTTTGCTCTCTTAATTAATCTCTTTCTCACTCCGCTTCCCGTTCCATTCACAAACTCATTAGTCGGATCGCATAATAACTCTCTCTCTCTCTCTCTCTCTCTCTCTCTCTCTCTCTCTCTCTCTCTCTCTCTCTCTCTCTCTCTCTCTCTCTCTCTCTCTCTCTCTCTCTCGCTTGGTCCTCAACAACAGTCTTATTAATTTCATTTTACTAGTGCTGCTTCGTTTATTCGCGTCGCCTTCTTCTTCTTCTTCTTCTTTTTCTTTTTCTTCATCTTCTTCAACTTCTTCTTCAACTTCTTCTTCTTCTTCTTCTTCTTCTTCTTCTTCTTCTTCTTCTTCTTCTTCTTCTTCTTCTTCTTCTTCTTCTTCTTTTTCTTCTTCTCCTCCTCCTCCTCCTCCTCCTCCTCCTCCTCCTGCCTGTCACTAGCTTTCTATTAATTTGTCTGTTTATCCAGTCTGTCTGTCTCTATGTCATCCCTACAATACCAAGCGAGTCTGTCTCACCACGATTACCAGATGCTTGGGTTCCCAGAGCGACCAATCACACTAATACATTAAGCCGACGCGTCCTGGCAGGCTCCCCAAGGCTTCATTACCCCTGCCACACGCCCACACACGGGGTCAAGGTGGTTCATCGAGCAAGTCTCCACAAATCTACCCTGATATATAGTTAATGTCCACTGGCTTCTCCGGCTGATTCAATGTCTTGAGAGGGAGCACGAGGACTCTAGGTACGCGTCAGAGGTGTTAAGCTGATGATTCTCAGCTTTGTTAATCTTAATAGTTGGTTCATGTGAGTTTTGAGGCTCCAGGTAATAGGATGTGAACCCATGCTAGCGTTTCACTGAGCCATCTATTCATCATCTCCTTGATCTTTCTCTATTCCTTCTTCCTGCAACCTCCATATATCTATCTATGTATCTTTTTCTATCTCTCAATCCCTCTTCTCCTTGACCTTCCTCTCTTCCTTCCTCCTGCAACCTATATCTATCTATCTATCTATGTATCTTTTCTATCTATCTCTATCTCTCTCTCCCCTTCTCCAGCTTTCCGTGGTAAGAATATCGCGGGACGGACCTGGAAATGGCACAGAACAATCCCAGGCAGACCAGACCGAACTAGACGGGAGGCAGGGGTCGAGGGAGGGAGGGAGGCGGACAAACTTCGGCGCGAGTTAGTTGGCCATTAGCGACGACGGGAAGTGGCCGGGGAGTTGTAAAACCTTCAACGGGCGGCGCCATTCCGACCACCTTCTGCAGCACTGGCGACTACACACGCTGGATGCAATAATAGCTAACTGCCTGCTTTAGTTGGCCAGCATCTTCACCACAGCCGCCGACCCTCCCATGTTCTGTAAGTTAATGTTAAATATTCTTGTTAGTTTTCTGAATTTGTTTTCCTCTTATAGTTGAACGTTCAATATCCTCGTTTCGTAATGCCTTAGTCAAGTATATTCGCCACTGTTGGTAATTCTCTGGTGTTCTCTTAATAACTAAACGTGCAATTTCTTCGTTCACAATTCTTCAATCAATGTCTTTACTACGCTTGCTAGTTCTCTGGTGTTCTCTAATAGTTGAACGTTAAATTTCTTCTTCTTTGGAATCCTTTCGTCCGCCTTTCTTTGTCGGTATGTCCTCCTGCCTACAACTTAAACGTTTTGCAAGCGAATTTTCTTGTTTATTCCTTAACATACAATTGAGCAGCCTCTTATGCGGTGAAAAAGCACTCCTAATTTCGCTGCCAATTCTCTAATGTTGTCTTGATAGCCAAAAATAACATTTCCTCCATTAGAAATCCTTTTCCCGCAAGTATTCTCGCCACACTAACTCTTCAGATTCTTTCTATAACCTTACCGAAGCCTCATCCACATTCGTTCACCCTCCCTCGTCCTGGCCCTGACCACATCATCTTCACCTTCCTCCTTCAGCACTACACTCCTTTTTCGACCCACTTACTCTTTACCCTTATCTCTCCCTGCTCGTTCATTCTCCTCCTCACATCCTCAGGCTTGTCCTCTTCCTGGCCCGCACGACCCCCTCAATGTTCCCCTCCTTGCCATGCTCGTACTAAGGCAAGCACACACTCCTGCGGGACCTCTCACCGTCGTAACTCTCCGATATTGGCTACACCGCGGCTCCCCCTTCCCCTCACTCTCCCAGCTGGTCTTTAGTGTCCTCAGAAGGGGAGTTGAGGGGACCGAGGATGTATTGTATAGTCCCTGGGAACCTTTTGTCTCTATAGCCAGAAGATGAGCTTCAGTGAGTGGTTGTAAGTGAATAGAGGTATGAAAACATGGGTTAGTTAATGTATGAATGAAATGAAGTGAAGCAAGACATGAAAACAGAAAAAAGGGAAGAAAGGAAGAAGGAAGAGAACTATATAGACATATCATGAAGAACAGAAGTATGAAAACAAGGGACAGTTAAGTAAAAAAAGAATGAATTGAAGTTGAGCGAGACATGAGGAAGGAAAAAGGAAAGATTAGCACAAGGAAGAAAGTCATTTAGAACTGTCAAAAAGGACAGAAGTATGAAAACGAATGCTAGGTAATAGAAAAACGAGATGCGGCGAAGAAAAGGAGAAGGAACACCATTTAAATATACCACAAAAATGAAATATGTAAACAAAAGTTAGTCAATAAAAGAACGAACTGAGGTGACGCTAGACATAAGGATAAAGGAAAAAAAAAACAAGTTAACTGTATTGAGACCCCGTTAAAAAAGGCGATATCTCCGGCGCTAACACAACACCTGCCCCTGTCTCTCACTGCCTCCCCAATCACCGCAGCTCCATTACCGTTATAGCCACCCGCCCCTTCACCCCTGTCCCCGAACAACCCACCCCGCTGCCCTCTCCCCACCCTCGCCCACCGCTTTCCTCCCGGTCAGCAGCTGTCAATACACTGAATTAACCGGTACGTGCGCGATATGCGAGTCCCCGAAGAGCACAGAGCCGCCGGACGAGCCCGCTAATCGGCTAAGGGCGCTGTGAACCTCTCGCCGTGTTCATACTTCATCGCGTCCCCGTCATCGAGCTATAAAAGTCAGGGAGTGTCGGCGTCACTTTACGGCAGATGGGACTACTCTTTACTATTTACTTTTGGGGGAGCGGCGAGTAGCGGGCTTTTTTTTGTACTCTTTTTGTTGCCTTTGAGTCGTATCCTTTGAAGTAAAAAAATAAAAGAAAAAAGAATATAGGGTTATGGAGCGATAGAAAATATGATCATAAGAAATTTATTGAGTTGATGGTATGAAGCGTTTAGGTTAATTCCCCGTATATGCATGTGATTAAAACGCCTCCGTCATCGAGGTAAAAAGTCAGGGTGGTGTTCGACGTCACTTTACGGCAGATGGGACTGAAAACGGGAATATAGGTAGATGGAGTCCTTTAAAATACCCTTGTGAAAAACTTATTGATTTGATAAAAGAAAATATCCCTAGGAGAAACTTATTTGATTTGATGATGAAAAAGGGTTTATATAATTTATTTCATAATAGAAAATACCCTCAGGAGAAACTTATTTGATTTGATGATGAAAAAGGGTTTATATAATCTATTTCATAATAGAAAATACCCTCAGGAGAAACTTATTGATTTGATAATAGAAGGCGTTTACACTAATTTTGTGTCTATGAATGTGATTAAAATTTAAGTGATATTCGACATAATCCAGCAAAACTACTATAGCAACGGTGATTTTTTTTTGTGGATTAATCAATGCTATTTAACGGCGTATGTGATTAAAACGAAAACGGTCACACTGGAAAGGCATCAGAACTTCCACTTACTAATTTATCAGGAAGAAATGTGCTTTTGAATTGCTCTTTTACGATAGATGCAATAAAAATGAGGTAATCGACATTCATACACAGCTAAATCCCTCTCTCTCACTCTTTTATCTTCTCTATTTTCTTTCCAAAGTTGCGAGCACAGTCTTACATATTCATTTTGCCGTTAGCCTCTTTCTCATACCGTAAAATAAAACATTACAAAGATCTGTATTTAGTTACCATTACCATAACGTATGAGAACGCACTACAAAGATCCTTACGTATTTACTGTATCGGGAAGCGCCATTATCTCTTTTTCGGAAATGAAGAAAAAAAGAAAAAAAAATCCTCACATGTTGGTTCGTTACCCTCATCGCTTGCAAAAGTTTCCTCGGCCGGTCCGGTAGAAAGAAAACTCAATTGAACGCTCCAGAAAGAGAGAGGGAAAGAGAAAAAGAAAGGGAGAAAAACAGCCTCCGAAACAAACAACACGTCCGTCCGTCCGCCCGCCTTGCTCTGAGTTCGGACGGCTTGGCGAGGCTTGGGAGAAAGGAAAGGAAATTTGAAGGTTTTGCGAGTGGAAAGAGAATCGGATGCCTCGAGGAAACAAACGGTCACGGAGGAGGTATCAAGACGCCTCGAGAACTAGATTAGATTATTCTCTTTTTTGAACTCTTCTTTTGTCCGGTAATTCTTTTTTTTTCTGTGCGTGTGTGTTGCTGTGTGTGTGTGTGTGTGTGTGTGTGTGTTGGGGGGAGGGTTGATTCGGTTCCTACATTGCAAAAAAGAAAAGAGGACAAGGACTAGAACGTAATAGCAAAGCCTGAAATAGAGCAAATAGGTTTATATAAGGAAAGGAAAGGAAAGAGGTCGTTAGCTGGAAGTATTTCGTGCTATTGAAGTATTTATACACATGTACTCTTTCCTTAAACCCCAAGAAGTAAACTAAATAAGGCATAACCAATATTCAGAGAGCCAAAGGTCAGAGGCTGTAGCGCACATCACAAAAAAGGAAAAGAAGAAAACCCGAGCAGGAAAACACACATCCCGCAAGCCCCGCTACACCCAGCCTCCCGGACCTTCCCATCACTGAGGATAATATGCCCAACTCCACTCCGCGCCGCCTGTACCTCTCACGCCGCTCCGAGCACATGGATCAGGCGCGTGTGGGCCGAGCAAACACAGGGGCGCCTTGGAGAGTTTTCCAGCTGCGGGAACCAACACTTTTTCCGCTCCTTCGCCCGGCGGCCCTGCAAGAACCGGCGCGCCTCCACTCTAAGGGATGGGAGCTGATGGCACGAGGAAGAATTTATGGACGCTCACGTGGTATGGAAAGCCGTTGCGTGCTGGGCAAGGGGAGGGAAGGCCTTGCCAAAGACGAGTGTGGCTCCCAATCATCTGAAGGGGAGGTATAAGGCGCCGAGAACCCTTCAGACTGTCATAGGAAAGAGAGGAAGAGTCTCGAGTGACACCCAATATTTCTTTGAGAGTCCGGGGAAGTGGGCGACGGGGCTGGATCGAGGGCGGCGGAGTGCTCGCGGGATGGAGGGAAGCCGGCGTCTGGGAAAGGGCTTAGAGGGGGAATAGAGGGATTGAGGTGAAAGATGAGACGCTGAGAGGTGCTATAGACGCCAGAGATGGATTGTGAGTGACGGGTCTATGGAGTAAGTGAGCTAATGGAGTGCAAATACTTGTTCAGGGACGCTAGGAAAAAGACTCAGAGGATGAATAGAGAGAAGAGCTGAGGCGAAGGATGAGGCGCTGAGAGGTGCTATAGACGATAGAGATGGGTTGTAAGCCACGAGTCTATGGAGTAAGAGAACTAATGGAATGGAAATAGTTGTTGATAGGCGTCTGGAAAAGGGCTGAGAGGAGGAATAGAAAGATTGAGGTGAAGGTTGAGGCGCTGAGAGGTGCTTTAGACGTCAGACATGGTGAGTAAGCGACTGAAAGGGATATAAGTGACGGGACTGTGGAGTAAGAAAACTAATGGAGTGCAAATAGATGTTCAGAAGCGTCTGGGTGAGGACTCAGAGGAGGAATAAAGAGATTGAGGTGAAGGTTAAACTAAACCTTGGGGAAAGAGAGTTAATGACTGTTGGAAAAGAGCAGGGATAAGTTAACATACAAACAGAAAATGTACAAATAAAAGAAGTAACAGAAGCGAAACACTTAGGGGCAGTGTTTGACAACACAACTGGAATGAAAACGCCATGGAAGTGTGTGTGTGTTACACACACACACACTCTGGCAGCTCAGTCGGTTAGAGCGCCGCGCTGCAAGGCTTCACGGCCAAAAAGGCGCCGGTTCGAGCCCCGCTCAGGCCGGATTTTTTCCGTTGATTAGGAATGGTTACTGTCCCCTTGAGCAAGGGGGATGGGGTGTGTGGTGTGTGAGGTCCTGGCAGTACCCAGAGATCGATAATAATGAGCACTTGCTCACGTCGTGAGGGTACCTGCTGGCGAAAGCAAGTCCAACTCGTGATCAGGCCGTGGTGAATTACACACACACACACACACACACACACACACACACACACACACACACAAACACAAGAAACAAGACATCACCCAAGTTCTGCGTATTGCTTCATTCTTTATTTGCTTCTCCTATTTAACTTGGTTCTTATCACTCTGTTATTTCACCCTATTCGTCTTCGGGTATTAGGCGAAATATTATCAGTGCATCGTCTCTTCCTTTCATTAAGGCGATTAGAGGTGCCACAGACGTCAGAGATGGAGAGTAAGCTACTGTAAGGGATATGAGTGACGGGTCTATCGGGTAAGTGAGCTAATGGAATGTACATAGCTGTTCAGGGGCGTCTGGGAATGGACTTTGAAGAGGAATAGAGGGATTGAGGTAAAGGATGAGGCGCTGTAGCTGTCAGAGATGAGATATAAGCTACTGACAGTGTTAGTGACGCGTCTATCGAGTAGGTGAGCTAATAGAATGTAATTACCTGTTAAAAGACGTCAGAAAAAGGACTCAAGGGGCGGAATAGAAAGATTGTACGTATATAATGGAGATAATGGTATGTACGAAGACTGCTGGTTAAGGGTTTGCGTGGTGAGTGATAGATCTATAAAGTAAACAAGTGGAATGTAGATAGATGTTAGGAGACGCCTGGGAGAGGAGCTACGGAGATATTGCGAGTAACGGAAGCGGGGCGTAAGTGAGCTAATGAAGTGTGCGTAGATTGCAGGTAAGTGGCTCAGGTGAAGGAGGCCGATATTAGTACTGCACCAAGTGGAGCCAAAGAGCTTGATTAAGAGATTGGGAGAGCGGGTAGCGATGCGTAAGGGAGTTAATAGTGTTTATATGGCTGGTTAAAGGGATTAGATGCGGTGAAATAGAGGAGTTGAAGCTAAAAGGGAGATAATGGATGGGAGTAGGTAATAGAGGGAAGGAAATAAGGAAGCTAAAAGAGAGAGCGAGTAAGTGAGTATGCGTGAGCGAGTCATTACGGTTTACATGGCTGGTTTAAGGGATTAGATGCGGTGAAATAGAGGAGTTGAAGCTAAAAGGGAGATAATGGATAGGAGTAGGTAATAGAGGGAAGGGAATAAAAAAGCTAAAAGAGAGAGCGAGTAAGCGAGTATGCGTGAGGGAGTTGATACGGTTTACATGGCTGGTTGAAAGGGATTGGATGAGGTAGAGTAGAGGAGTTGAAGCTAAAAGTGAGATAATGGATGGGAGTAAGTAATAGAGGGAAGGGAATAAGGAAGCTAAAAGAGAGAGCGAGTAAGTGAGTATGCGTGAGGGAGTTGGTTTACATGGCTGGTTGAAAGGGATTAGATGAGGTAGAATAGTGGAGCTGAGGCAAAAAGTGATTGGATAGATGAGGTGGATGGACTAAAGGAGTGAGGAAGCTATAGTGGACCGTAGATGTATGTTTAAATATTTACATGTATGGAAGATTGATTACAGGTTAAGGATAAGGGAAAGCAAAAGGTCAGAGGTAACACACATCACAAAAAAGTATAAAAAAGGAAAAAAAGAGGAATGTAATGAAGGAACAGTAGTGAGAGTGAGAGCGAGGATCCATGGAAGAGAAAAAAATATAAAAAAAGAAAGAGAAAAACATGAAAATAGCGTAGGTAGGTGTGTGTGTGTGTTTTGCAGTCAGTGTTGTCGAGGGTCTAATGATGTGAGTGAAGGCATAGACGTCTTTGCTAAGGGTGTAATAGAGGAGAAAGAATGCAAGGAAAGGGAAAATACTGCAATGGGAAGTTTGAGAGCGTAGGTGTGTGTGTGTTTTTCAGTCAGTATTGTCGAGGGTCTAATGATGTGAATGAATCCTAAGGGTGTAATAGAGGAGAAAGAAAGCTACGAAAGGGAAAAGAGTGCAATGGGAAGTTTGAGAGCGTAGGTGTGTGTTCGAGTCCCACCGATACACGACGGCAATTTCCACCCATTGTCGAGTGGCGGAAGATTACCCACATGCTGCCCAGATCTTCAGTCAACTCTAACTTTAGCGAGTTCGTTCAAGAGGGGCACCGGGGGGCAGTATGGGGAAAGCAACGAGTCATATACCACGGTAGCCACTATAAATAAAATTCGCCTGCGCCACTAACGGAATGGGGTCGTCGAAGAGGCCCCTTAACCCTATCCGATCCGACGTTTTCAAATTTTCGCGCTCGCAACACCTAGCATCGTACTCGTTTATCTGAACAACGATAACGCTCATGAACACTAAATACTGGTACCGAATCAATAGTGTAAAACAATAATGAGTAATGAGTGAAAAGAAACAAGTGGGAAGTAAAAAAAAAAGTGTATCGTTTTGATCGGAGTGCCTGAGGGGACGCCAGATTTGTCTCCCCTCAGATCGGGTAGGGTTAAGAGACTCTACCGGCACTATTGGCAGCACCATAAACAAGGAAACAAAGTAGTGTAGCCTGCAGGGGGAGAGGTAGTACTCACCGCGTTGTAGGGGCGTGAGTGAGGGTGGGCGTCGCGGTACAGCTCACACTGGTAGCACGGCGCCCTTTGCCCCGCCGCCACCGCCGCCCACACCGCTACCCACCACGCCGCCGCCAACGCCCAGCCGCCCACACTCATCTGGAAGAAGCATAATCAACATCATCATCAGTATGACTCTCTCTCTCTCTCTCTCTCTCTCTCTCTCTCTCTCTCTCTCTCTCTCTCTCTCTCTCTCTCTCTCTCTCTCTCTCTCTCCTCCATATTCCCCTAAGCCCTTTCCCATTTTTTTCATGTCTCCCTCAATTCGTATACAATTCTTCCCTCTCTCCCTCTTTCCCTCCCTCCTTCCTTCCTTTCGTCCCTTCCCTCTCGCTCGCTCGCCCTCCTTCCTTTCCCTCCCTCCCTCCCTTCCTTCCTCCTCGTCCCCTTCTTCCTCCTCTTCCCGTTTTTTTTCCGTCGCAAAAGGCAAAATCCTCCCCTCCACCTTGTACGGTTCAATCTCCTTCATCCAAGCTATCCATTCAGGCCTCTGTTCTTTCCTCACCCTCCTTGCTCTTTCTCTCTCTCTCTGTGTCCCTCTTTCTATAGATATAACCAACCTTCTATTACTCTTCCTACTCCTCCTCCTCCTTCTTGTTCATTTTCCTCACCCTCCTTGCTCTCTCCTTCTATATATACAACAAACTTTCTTTTCCTCCTCCTCCTCCCTCTTCTCCTTCTCTTCCTCCCACTCCATTTTCCTTCGTAACGAGTGAGGTGGTGCAAATGAAGAACCGTCGACGTTATTTCTTCCACGTGATATGATCAGTAAACGAGGGAAGGAACGAAGGAAAGAAGGAAGGAACTAAAGAAGAGAAGGGATAAGGTAGGGGGATAAAGGCTTCGGAAGTAAAGAAGGGACAGAATGAGGAGGAGGAAGAAGATAAAGAAAACGAGAGTTGAGAAAATAAGGAAGGAAATGAATGAGAGGGGAGGAAGAACAGGGATAAGGTAGATGATGAAGGTTGTAGAAGTAAAGAAGGGGAAGAATGAGACAGGAGGAGGAAGATAAAGGAAATGAGAGTCGTGGGAGTAAATAAGGAAAAGAAAGAAAGAGAGAAGGAAGGAAGGTAATAAGAATTAGGAAGTAAGAAAAGAAAAAATAAGGGAAAGAAGAAAAAAAGTAAAAAAAAGAAACAGAAAGAAAAGAAAGATAGTCGAAAAGAAAATGACAGTCGGGAAGAAAGTAAGGAAGAGAAAGAGAAGGAAGACAGGAAATAAGAGTCGAAGTACAAAAGAATGAAGAAAAGAACGATGATGATTAAGGAAATAAAGAAGGTCGAGAAACACACAAGGAAAAAAAGCTTGAAGAGGAGGAAAAGGAAGAAGAAAGAGAAAGAGCGAAAAAAAGAAGAGAATATCAGTCGAGGAGGAAAGAAGAGAAAGGCGATGATTGAGGAAGTAAAAGAGGTCGAGAAAGACATGAAGAGGAAAGCTTTAAGAGGAGGATGAAGAGGAAGAAGAAGGGGGCGAGGAACAACGATGAAGAAGGGAAAGGAAAGTGGAAGAGGGGAAGAAAGGGCTTAGGGAGCGAGATGGAATGAGGGCCGCGGATCTGAAAGAGGAAGGGAAGGAGGAGGAGAAAGACATGCTTTAAGAGGGAGAAGGAGAGGAGAGTGGAGGAGGAGAGTAAGAGAGTAGGAGCAAGAAGAGAGGAAAGAAAGATTTGAGATGCTGAGAACTAAAGAAGAAACAGAAAGAAGAGGAAGGAGAATAAGCTTAATGAAAAAGGAATAAAGAATGACTGGGAGAGAGAAAGATCAAGAAAGAAAGAGATGACGAGGGGGGAAAGAAAAGAGGAAGGAGAAAGATTTGGGATGCTAAAAAATAAAGAAGAAAGAGAAGGAGGAAGAAGACGAAACAGGTTAAAGAGAGAGAGGTGGAATGGAAGGACTGAAAGAGAAATAAAGAGGAAGAAAGAAAAGACAAGGAAGAAAAGAAAGGAAATATTTTGGAAGCTACAAACTAGAGAAGATTGAGAAGGAAAAAGGAGAAGAAAACAGTTTAAGAGGGAGTTAGAATGAAAGACTGGGAGAATGAAAGAGGAACAAGAGAAAAATTTGGCAAACTATAAACCAAAGACGAAAGAAAAGAAAGAGAAGGACGAAGAAGAAAAAGGTTTAAGAGGAACGCGCTTGGGACACTGGGGGAGAGGGTCAGGCTGGGTACAAAGGGAAGGGAAGGGAAGGGAAGGGAAGGGCCAAGGAGGGAGGGAGGGAAGGAGAGAGGGAAGGAGGGAGAGAGGAGGAAGGGCAAGAAAGGAGAGGGGAGAGAGGGGAAGGGCGAAGAAAGGAGAGGGGAGAGGGGAGGGTCGGGTACAGAGGAAGAGGAAGGGAGGGGAAGGGCCAAGGAAGGAGAGAGGGATGGGGAAAGGGAAAGAAGGAGAGGGAAGGTGAAGGGAAGGGAGGGTAAGGCAAGAGAAGGCCCAGGGAGAGAGGGAAGAGCCAGGGAAGGAGAGAGAGAGAGAGCGAGAGAGCAATGCAGTGTGATACAAGAGGTCGCGGTCGAGTGAGTGGCCGTAAGTGGGGTTCGGGGCGGCGGAGGCATTGCGAAGTGGCTGCTTTGATCCGATGAACCACGGGAGCGAGGCTGAATGTGTGCCAGGATCGGAGACTGAGCTATCTTATTATCCTCCTTTCCCTTCTCCTCTTTCTCTTCCTCATCCTTTACCTCTTTCTCCTCCTCTTTCTTCATTCTCTTCCTCTTCATCCTCCTCCTTCTTCTCCTCCTTCTCCTGCTTCGATTTCTACAACTTTCCTTTTCCAGCTATTTCGATCTTTCCTTTCTCGTTTTCTTATCAGTGCAATTATCTATCCTCCTTCAGTCTTATTTTCTTCTATTAACTGTGTGGTAGTGTATTATTTTCTTCTCTTCTTCTTTTTATTCTTTTTATGTTACGCTTTTGTTCATGATCCTTCTTCTGTGTTATCACTCTTCTTCTCCTTGTTTTTCGACTCCTTTTCTGCTTCTCCTGTTTCCTGCTCCTCTATTCATTACCTTTCTACTTCCTGTTCCTCATCATTCTTCTCCCTCTCCTCCTCTTCGTCTACAACTCGATCTACCATTCTCCTCTTCGTTCTTCCTCTCTTCTAATGACACTTTCCTTCTTCATTCTTCTCCGACACATCCCTCGAGTAATATTTTCCCTCTCATCCTTCTTCTTTTTTTCCTCCACCTCCTTCTCCTCGTCTCCTTCCTTCTCCCCATCCACCACCTTCTCCTCCTCCTTCTTCATCTCATCTTCCTTCCCTTGCGGTTTATCTCTTTGTGTAGGGCCATCAAGCTGTCGCCGCGTCTTCTAGCTGTCTTCAGGGATCGCTCAGGGCCATATGTTTGCCCCTCGGCGCAGGTTAAAGCCTTCTGTAGCAGTAGGTGTTGGGTGCGGGATAAGGAAAGGTGTCCCACGCGTAATGTACCCAATCGCTCACTCCCTACGCATAATGTACCCACTCGTCGCTCACTCCCGAAGCATAATGTACCCACTCGATCACTCTCTACGCATAATGTACCCACCCGCTACCTCCATAACTCTCTCACTCTGTCACTCATTGTTATTCATTTATTCACGTATTTCGTTCACACTTATTCTCGTGTTCACTCTTTGATAAATGGTATAAAGACTGTAGTTAAATATTATCTCTGTCTCAATCGCTGGCTATCTATCTATCTATCTATCTATCTATCTATCTATCTATCTATCTATCTATTTCGACCCCCCACACACACGTTCACCATGAAATTCTCTCTCACACTCTTTCCCTCTCCTCCTCCTCCTTCTCTTCTTCTTCCTTTTCCTCCTCCTCCTCCTCCTCCTCCTCCTCCTCCTCCTCCTCCTCCTCTTCCTCCTCCTCCTCCTCCACCCTTGACCTTTCTGCAAGCAACTCAGACTTAAGAGAAAAGAGAAAAAGAGGTTAAAAGGATGAACTACAACAAGAAAACACACACACACACACACACACACACACACACACACACACACACACACACACACACACACACACACACACACACACACACACACACACACACACACACACACACACACACACACACACACACACACACACACACACACACACACACACACACACACACACACACACACATATACCTGCCTAGGTTAATTAGCGCCACACCTCACCTGGCTGGCTGCGTCACCCTCGTGTTTTTTTCTAACGTTGGAAATTGTGAACATGAACTGGAGGTCGATTTTCGCTTACTGGTGTTTTTCCTAGAAGACTTTTTCTAGGCAGTTTTCTTTTTCGGAAGTCTCTTTTTCCAGGAGTCTTTTTTTTCCGGAAGTCTTTTTTTTCGGAATTCTTTATTCAGTGTTTTATTGGTCTCTGTTTGTTTTGTGTTTGCTTTTTGCTGTTTGGAATTGTGAATACGAACAGGGGAGGAGGTGGCTGAATGTTTAGCGTGCCGGCGCCGCTTCCAGGAGGACGGGAGTTCGCGTCCCGCCTGGTGCCACACCCTGGGATTTTTCAGTCACCGCCGAGTGGCCTAAGACTACCCACATGCTGTCCTGAAGACCACCTAAATTCTGTCTATAAAAGAGAGGCTCAAAGATGGGCTAGGGGGCAGCATGAGCCAAGCAAGATGGCGCCATTATTAACAATTGCCTGTGCCACTATGGGCCGGGGCCGACCATCAGACCACACCAAAAAAGCCTACCGGCGACATAGGCCTAGGTAAAAGAAAAAAGAAGAGAGGAGTCGATTTTGGCTTACTGACCTTTTTCTCTGTTGTTTTTAATTTTTATTATCTATTTGGTGTTATTTATTTATTTTTTGGGCCTCTGTTTTTTGTGTATTGTATTTTTCAATTCTTGTTTTTCTATTTGCCTTCCATTTGTTTTCCGTCTATTATTATTTTTCTGTTTCCAAGTTTTATATTTTTTTTTTATTTTCAATGGGAAGGAGGGTCTCTTTAAATTCATCTACTACTACTACTACTACTACTACTACTACTACTACTTTTCCTTCCTCCTACGGCCTCAGAGCTCATTTTTCATCTTTTTCTTCCTTGCCTGCTGCTTTTTCTTCCTTCCACACTACCTAAGCCTTTCAATCTCTTCTTTTTCCTCTCTCCCGCTTTCTTCCTCCCTCCCACGTCATTCAAGTCACTCCTTTCTTTCCTTTTCCCTCCTATTCACTACAGTTTTCCTTCCTATGCCGGCAGTCTTGACTTTTTATTATTTTGCGCTCAGTAATTGCTTTCTCCTGCTTTCTCTCACACACCCACTGCTTTTTAATTTTCCATTCCCTGCTTATATACTGCTTTCCTTTTCCTCATCCAACCCTAGTAGTTCTTTTCTTTGCCTCTTTCCACTTACTCAAGGTTTTCTTCTTCCACTTTACATTCCACTAAGATCTTTCATTATTCAGTCTTTCCCTTGCCTGCCTCTCTTTCCCTCTTTCTATGTACATTACTTAACCATTTTCTTTACTTCTTTCCGCCTTTCATTATTCATTCTGTCTCTTGTTTCTTCTTTCTTCTAAATCACTAGACCCTTTTCTTTTCATGTTTCGGCTCACTCTTCTTCTTCACACAACGCTAAGGCTTTTCATTATTCATTCTGTCTCTTGTTTCTTCTTTCTTCTAAATCACTAGACCCTTTTCTTTTCATGTTTCGGCTCACTCTTCTTCTTCACACAACGCTAAGGCTTTTCATTACTCATTCTGTCTCTTCCTCTTTGCCCTCTTCTTTCTTCTGCAAGTTTTTTTTTATTTTATTTTTCCCGTTACACATTAGTTTCTCCCTTCCCAAAATGCCATTCAACGCTCTTTTTTCCTCTTCCCTCTCCCTCTTCTACTTCACACAACGCTAAGGCTTTTCATTACTCATTCAGTCTCTTCCTCTTTGCCCTCTCCTTTCTTCTGCAAGTTTTTATTTTTTTTATTTTTCCCATTTCACACTAGTTTCTCCCCTCCCAAAATGCCATTCAACACTCTTTTTTCCTCTTCCCTCTCCCTCTTCTACTTCAAGGCTCTTTATTATTCATTCTGCCCCTTCCCTCCTGCTCTCTCTCCTTCCTTCTACATCACTAGACCTTTTTTTTTCCCCTTTGCTCGCTATTCACTGCTTTCTCCTTTCTCGCACGCCATTCAACGCTTTTCTTTTTCCTCCTTCCCCTCACCCTTCTACTTTATATACCATCAAGGCTTTTCATCATTTATTCTTTCCCTTCCTTGCTACTCACTCTCTTTCTTCCTACATCACTGGAACGTCCCTTTTTTGTCCTTTTCCCGCTACACACACTTGTCTTTTTATATCTCCGCCCACTCAGTGTTTTCTTCTACTTGACATACCACCAAGGTCTGTTATTATTAATTTTTCCCTTTCTTCTGCTTTTTCTCTCTTCGTCTACATCACTTGATCTTTTTCTTTTTGTCTGCAGCGAGAAGCCGACCAGTAACAAACGTCCGCTAACAACACCATCACCGATAATGGCGCGGAAAACCATTAGCAAAGAATTACATTACACGGTGCCTCTTACCACCCTCCCATCCCCACCACCATCACCCACTTAAGTAATTCAACCAATAATAATAATAATCCTCCGCACATCGTTAGTTCCGCTTCGAAGATACCCGTTTTCAATAATACAGCAATCTGGTCCTCTTTTTCTTTTGTTACCCATTATTCTTTCTTTTTCTTCGCCTGATCGGCTTCTGCGGTGTGCCCTTCCTCCTTCCTTCTCCTTTCTTAAGTAATCCAACCAATATTAATAATCCTCTGCACCTCGTTAGTTCCGCTTCGAAGACACCCCGTTTTCCATAATAGCAATCTGGCCTTATTTTCTGTTTCCCATTCTTCTTTCTCTTCCCATCCTCCTTCCTTCCCCTTTCCGAAACCTTCAAACGCCACCCCTTTTTTCTGTTTCCCATTCTTCTTTCTTTTCGCCTGATCGACTATCGCGCCCTCCCTCCTTCCCATCCTCCTTCCTTCCCCTTTCCGAAAGCTTCAAACGCCACCATAGTTTTCTGTTTCCCATTCTTCTTCCTCTTCGTCTGATCGAGTTTAGCCTTGTTCCCTCCCTCCCTCCTACTCCCTCCCCCCTTTCCGAAAGATTCAAACGCCACCATTTTTTCTGTTTTCAATTCTTCTTTCTCTTCGTCTGATCGAGTTTAGCGTTGTTCCCTCCCTCCCTCCTACTCCCTTCCCCCTTTCCAAAAGCTTCAAACGCCACAACTTAAGTAATAATGATAATCATCCCGCGTATCGTTGGTTAGTTCCGCTCCCAAGACCCGTTTTCAATATTATCAATCAGGCCCATTTTCTTTTTGTTTCCCATTCTTCTTTCTCTTCGCGGTGTGCCCTCCTCCCTCCTTCCGTTCCCTTTCTAAAAGATTCAAACGCCACCACTTAAGTAATAATTATAATCATCCCGCGCATCGTTGGTTAGTTCCGCTCTCAAGACCCGTTTTCAATATTAGCAATCTGGCCCTTTTTTATTTTTTTTTTATTTTTTTGCTTCCCATTCTTCTTTCTCTTAGCGGTGTGCCCTGCTCCCTCCTTCTTCCTTCCCCTCTCCGAAAGCTTCAAACGCCGCTTTAGTATTGCGTTCCTGTTTTCCATCGCTTCGCTTTCCGGCCAAACTTTTCGAGCTGGCTACTGTTTTTTACCTCGTCCGGGCGAAATGGCCGCAGGAGAAGGGAAAGTTAGAGAAGAGGAGAGGAAAGTGAGGGCGAGTGGAGTGTTTTGGCGGTGGAGTTGTGAATGGCTTGATGTGGGGAGAGGGATGGGAGGGAGGGGGTAGGAGAGAGGGAGAGAGAAAGGTAGGAGGTGGAGGAGGAGAAGGAGGAGAGATGGTGGGTGGGCGTGAGAGGGTGAGGGGAAAAGAATGGAAAGAAAATAATGAAAGAGAAAAAAAAGAGAGAGAGAGAAAGGGAAGAAGGGAAGAAAAGAATGAAGGAAAGAAAGGAAGGAAGAGAGGAAAAATGATGGCAAAAAGAAAAACCGAAAGAGAAAGAAAGAAGAGAAAAAATAAAGAAAAAAATAAAAGAAAAAAAATGAAAGTGAGAGGAAGAAACAAAGAAAGAAAGAAAGCAAAAGATTGGATTTCTTAATGATATATTGAATGAGAACACGAATTTTTTTATATAACTTTCTCTCTCTCTCTCTCTCTCTCTCTCTCTCTCTCTCTCTCTCTCTCTCTCTCTCTCTCTCTCTCTCTCTCTCTCTCTCTCTCTCTCTCTCTCTCTCTCTCTCTCTCTCTCCATATATCGCTCTCTCTATCTCGCTCTCATCCTCTTCCTCTTCTTCTCCCTCTCCCTCTTCCTCTTCTTCTCCCTCTCCATCTTCCTCTTCCTCTCCCTCTTCCTCTCCCGCTCCTTCTCCTTCTCCCTCTTTCAAACCTTCTTCCCCTCGCCCTTCCCTTCCCCGTTTTTACCATGTCAACACTTTTCCCTCACAAACACCTTCGCCAACTTTATCTCACTCCTTAAAAATTTGCTTCCATTTTCTTCTTTGGCTTTTCGCTTCACTTCACTTCCCTTAACCTTTCTTTATCTTGTTGCTGCGTCGTGGGGCTTTCCTCTCTTCTTCTCTCTTTTTCTCTCTCTCTTTCTCTTCTTCTCATTCTACATTCCTATCTAAGTATATATATTCATCGTGGGGTCACCTTTCTTCTCTCTTCTTCTCCTTTTCTCTACCTCTCTTTCTTTCCTTACCTATCTGTCTACCTCTATACATACATATATACATTCACACATACATACATATATTCACGCCTATCTATTCCTATACTTCCATCTTTTAGTCAAGTATCATACATTCAGATACATATATTCACCTATCTTTCTACTCTACATCTTTCTTTCCCTCTTCTCTCTTTTCTCTCTCGCTCTACCTATCCCCCTACCTACCTGCCTATCTATCTGTCTACCTATATATCTATCTATATTTTCTTCATTTAATCCTGTATCGTCCAAGCTGCAATATATTCTAAAACTCCCTATATTTTTTTTCCAGCTCCTGCAGCATTTTCTACTCCACACAAAGGGTTTATGCGCCCCTCCCCTCTCCCCCTTTCGTCTTTATTTTCAGGCGCTGCAAACATTCTCTTCAAACGTCGACAAATCCCAATAAATCTAAAGTCTCTAGTGAGTAAAGACTGACACACGGACAGACAGACGGATGAAAGACAGATAGACAGGCAGTGGAAGCGTGTGGGGGGGAGGAGTGGGATAGGTGTGTGTGTGTGTGTGTGTGTGTGTGTGTGTGTGTGTGTGTGTGTGTGTGTGTGTGTGTGTGTGTGTGTGTGTGTGTGTGTATGTGTGTGTGTATGGGAGTGTTGCTTATAACATTTAACTACTCAACATTCAATATAAGCTTTTTTTCCCTAGTGTCGTTAACCGCTTATTATTATCCTTGAATCATTAACAGCTTGCGTAGTTTGTTTGTCATATTGTTCAAACTTTCGTTCTCTATCTGTATCTATCTATGTATGTATGTATTTATCTATCTATCTCTATGTCTTTCTCCTTTGCTTCATCCTTCAATTTTTCTTTCTTATCAGTTTCTTCCTTTTCATTCTTCTACTTCTTTTTCTTCGTATTTTTCTTATTTTTTTTCTTATTTCCTTTTCTTATTCTTTCGTTCCCTCTTGTTCTACCTGTGTCTATCTAAGTCTCTCTCTATGTATTTATTCCTTTATTTATCTATCTATCTATCATTCTTTCCCCTTCGTGTCATCCTTCTTTTTACTTCCACAACATTTTATTTTCCTTCTCATTGTTCTCCTACTTTTTCCACTTTTTTTTCGTTTTCTTCTTTCTCTTCTTCTACTGCTTTCTTTCTTCTCTTCCTCAAAACTTCATTCCCATCATAATTTTCCAACTCCTTTCATTCACTTCTAACAAGAGTCCGTACTGCGGCGTGCCTAAAAATTAATAACACTGTAACTCCACTGAAAAGGAAACTGGTACTTCAGGTGGCCAGAAATTTAATATAAGCTTGTATCTTACTCGAGTGGGTCTGTATTGCTTTGATATGAAATCCACATATTGCCATTCCAAGACACCGTTGCTAGGGAAAGACTAATGTTATATACAGGATGTTTAGGTACCTTTTACATGGTTGGTTCAGGCGAGGATGAAAGCTTGCGTAACCACAGAAACCAGACAAATCGATGGTTTCTATGCGTTGTTCACATTAGCCGCTAGAATAAGCTCCTCCCCCTAATCTATTACGTGTGTGTCATTGGCTAGTCCAGATACAAGCCACGCCCCCTCGAACTCAGGCTGCTAGTGATTGGGTGGTTCACACAGAAAACAAACAAAGCAGTGTTGTTTCTATACTTCGCTCACTCTAGCCATGAGAATAAGCTCCTCCCCCTACCCTATTCCGTGAGTGTCATTAGCTAGTCCAGATACAAGCCATGCCCCCTTCGAACTCAGGCCTACCTTCCCCTTCCTCAGTTCATGCTCACCTGCCCGAGAAGAAAAGTAGGAAGCGGCAGAAAGGAAAGAATAGAAGTAGAAAAATACGAAATAGAAGGGAAAGAAAAAGAGAAGGATGAAGATGAGACATTGAGAGAATGAAGTTTTGCGGAAGAGAGGAAGAAAAAGTAGCTGTAGAAAAAGAAAAATAAGAATGAAAAAGGAAAAGTAGGAGAAGAATGAAAACTATGAAGAGAAGAGAGAGAGAGAGAGAGAGAGAGAGAGAGAGAGGAAAAGGAGGAGAGAAGGGGAGAGAGAGTGAAAGGAAAGGGAGAGAAAGGGGAAGGAAGACATGGGTGGCTTCTCGGCTTCATCATTGATTATATTATCATTATTTATTTGTCATTTATTAGGCTTTATCATATGAACGGAGTATAGACGAAATGTGACGACAGATAGCTAACCATGTTGAGGGATGGGAATAATAACAATACCAGTAATAATAACAATGATAAAAATAATAAATGAATAGTGTTAATACTTTCATGCAGGCGTTACCGCACTTTGTTTTATGAGTTTTGTTATCCATACATTGCACCAAAGCAGTTTCCGATGCGTTTGAAAAGGGAGTTTTTTTGTGTGAATAAATGACCAGAATAGAGAATGTTGTGTGAGCCAGAGCATAACTATAGTATTCAGTTTAGTGGTTGTTGTTGTTGTTGTTGTTGTTGTTGTTGCGTTACTACTACCACTACTACTACTACTCTACTACTACTACTACTACCACTACGACAACTACAACTACTGTTACCACTACTGCTACTATTACTACTACTACTACCACTACTACTACCACTACTACTACCACTACTACTACTAAAAATAATAATAATACTTCGCTTGCATATAATAACGATAATAGTAGTAATAATCATAACAATAGTAGCAATAAGAGGATCAACAGCAGTGCATTTGGTTCCACACAACACACTCTCTGGCTTTTGGACTCCAGAGAATATTATGTCATTTAAACCGTTCCCATTGTGCAACTGAAACAGACAAAAAAAAAGTTAATGAATAATAATTTAGAATAATGGCGGGTTTTCCATATAGTATTGCGACCCCCCCCCACACACACACCCTCTGCCCGTGAGCCCTAAGCCACGACTCTGACGCTTCAACATAATATATATATAAAAGTTAACATACATAGAAATAATCCTGCGCGGCGGTCACCAACATGCATAATAATAATAATAATAATAATAATAATAATAATAATAATAATAATAATAATAATAATAATAATCTGTTCGTAATATCAGTCTGACGAAACAACACTGAGGCTTGGCTGTGATTTCGTAACTTAACTTTCCACTGACTAATGTTTGTTTCGTTACCTGTTTTGTTTTTAATCATTGTATTATCATTATTATTATTATTATTATTATTATTATTATTATTATTAGTAGTAGTAGTAGTAGTAGTAGTAGATCAGCAAAGGATAATGGCATATACATCAGCGGTCGCCACTTATTATTTTTTTCCAATTCAACTGAAGACGATACTTCGAGACACCTACGTCCGTTTATCAACCTACTTATGTGTGCATCTATCTATCTATCTATCTATCTGTCTATCTATCTATCTATATATCTGTCAGTCTATCCATCTGTCTACCTATCTATCTACTTTTCCATTTATTTATTGTTCATTTGTCCACCTACCTGTCGATTAAGGTGAATATGTATTTAACTTACGTCTATTTCTGTATTAGTATTTGACTGCTTTGTCTTTCAACTTATCTCCTTATCTCTCTTACACATTTTCGTCATAATAGCTATAGTAACGAGTTCACAAAAAAAAAAACCACTAACAGCTTTCATTCCACAAACATCCAACCTTGTAACCAAACTTGTGCTCATCTTGTTACAAAAATCTCATTGTGGCAATTGTCTTTCCGTCCCACTAAGAGTTCATTTTTAGGCGATCCGTGAAAGATGTCCGGACCATAACATTGTATTTTCTCTCCCCTGAGCAGAGTATGAATGTGGTCGCAGCGAAGTGGCGGCCTCCAGCTCTTACCCGGACAGCCCCTGAATTATTGGCCACCGCAAGGGTATATATTTAGAGCGAAACGACCTGCGGAAAGTCTAGTAGTGGTCGATCTATTTTCTATTCGTTCTTTCTCTCTTCTTGTATGTAGCTATTGCCCGTCTGTCTTTCACGTTGCCCATTCATCACTTTGCCTGTCAGTCTGCTTGTTTTCGATCTATCTCAATTCGTTTTTTTCTCTTCTCGTGTTTAGCTATTGCCCGTTTGTCTGTCTTGCTGTCCGTCAATCTCTAAATGTCTCTACTTTTCCGTTACTCTTTCAGTCTTTGTCTCTCTCTGGCTGTCTCTTTTTCTCTCACAGACGAAGCAAAGTTTAGGAAGTGAGTGCAAAACCTCGAATTAGCCTTCACGAGCAACCTCAACCCTTGGCAGCCAGAAATAAGACGCTAAACTCTGCTATCGATTCTTTTTTCCAATTACAAATCAATATGCAGCGCAAGACTCCAGGGAATAGCTCAGCAGGACTTCATTTCCCCAGCATAAGATATTCGTATACGGCCCATGTCTGGTTATGTCCTAATGCTGACGTGAGAGCCGAGACGAAACATTCCATCTGAGGTCACGGAGACAATCCCTGCTTTGCGAAATGAAGCGGATGAGGAGAGAGGGATTGTCAAGGATGATTTGGGTCTCTGTGTCTGTCTGTCTGTCTGGTGGGTTGTCTGCATGTTTCTTTGTCTTTCTTTGTGTGTTTCAGTGGATGTATGTGTCTGTGTGTTTGTGTGTGTGTTTGTGTTTGTCTATCTATCTGTTTGTCTATCTGTTGCTTTGTTCTCTCTCTCTCTCTCTCTCTCTCTCTCTCTCTCTCTCTCTCTCTCTCTCTCTCTCTCTCTCTCTCTCTCTCTCTCTCTCTCTCTCTCTCTCTCTCTCTTTGTGTGTCTGTGTGTGTGCCTGTGCGTGTGCGTGTTTGTCTCTCTCTCTCTCTCTCTCTCTCTCTCTCTCTCTCTCTCTCTCTCTCTCTCTCTCTCTCTCTCTCTCTCTCTCTCTCTCTCTCTCTCTCTCTCTCTCTCTCTCTCTCTCTCTCTCTCTCTCTCACAATCGGTCGTTCATTATAATTATTCTCTTTGTCAAATCACCTTTAAATTCCAGTAATCCGCGTAGCACTACAAATGAGTTTCCGGAGCTGGTATCAAGTCTGTTTGGGTACAAATTAGGTCACTCTCCGCGCTGCCATGAAATTGCCTCCCTCTGACACGGTAATTAGCGGTAAACTCAACTCGCGTTAATCACGTCGGCCGCCGGAGATATAGGAAAGCTAAGCGGCGGAAGGCAGCGGGGAAAAAAAAATAAAGTGATTGACGGATATAATTGCTCGCAGTTACACATATAAATACAATCACACACACACACACACACACACACACACACACACACACACACACACACACACACACACACACACACACACAAATATACCCCCCTCCCCCCCACACACATACTAAGTAGCTTGCTGAGTCTGTTTGCTTTGGTTTGAAATCTTAAGTAAACGCAAACATGTTACTTTAAGAATCGTGAATTACTCCGCTCACTTAATATTTAGTTTACATAGTATGCTTAACCTCTACTTATCCTCCTCCTCCTCCTCCTCCTCCTCCGCCTCATCATCATCATCGTCATGGTCAGCCAGTATCATTCCACTGCAGAACATTGACATCTCCCAAACGCTTTCATTCGCCTCTACTTTTTGACTCTCTGTTCCTCTACTTAGCCTCAATACTCTTAGACTCATTCTCCTCTTCTTCATCATAATCCTCCTCCTCCTCTTCATCATCAGCCTGCATCATTCCTTTGCACAACGTTGACCTCTCCATTCCTCTCTTCCTTGTTCTTCTATGTTCCTGTTTCAATGTAAGGCTCTCGTAACCTTTTACACTCCTGTACATCAAGGACTAATCTAAACATTCTTCCTTTGGGTCTTTTCATATTCCATCGTTCCCAGTCTATCGCTCTGTTTTGGTATACTTTTATTAGGGAGAGGAGGGTTATAGTCTCAAATATCACCATACCAGTAATTAATTTGCATCGACGCTAAAAAGATTCCCGAACAATATATATATTTTAAGGTCTTGATTGGTGGCGACCGGTATTTTTTATTCTGAGAGAGAGAGAGAGAGAGAGAGAGAGAGAGAGAGAGAGAGAGAGAGAGAGAGAGAGAGAGAGAGAGAAACAATAACTACACCAGAACAACGGACGAGGCTACACCATACAACTGTACATACACAACTACTGTCTTTCCTATTCCCCCACGTGTATCTTCACCACTAACCCACTTCCTCTTCGTACTACACCCTTGATTAAAAAAAAAAGAGACACACGGAGACAGACAAAGAAATAGAGAGATAAAGCTAGAGAAACATACACATGCTAACAATGCTGCTCCGTGTCTCTCAAAAGCTCGGCGGCAACACGTATAGCGGGAGGGAATAGCCTATGTCGAGGATGTCACCTTTCGCCGCCAAGCCACAGCGACGCAGGTGAGGTGCGGCGTGACGGCCTAATTACTCTGCGGGAAAACGGCGGAACGGCCACGAAAATAGATGTCACCTTCGCTCGCCTCCGCTGAAAGGCTATGAATGTGTAATTGCGAAAGAGTGAAGGGATGGGAAGGGAAGGGAGAGAGAGGGAGAGGGAGAGAGAGAGAGAGAGAGAGAGAGAGAGAGAGAGAGAGACTTCTTATCAATTTTCCTTCCGCAGAGAGTGAGAAAAAAAGATAAAAAGCAAGTAAAGGAGAGAAAGAGAGTGAGAGAGGACGAAAAAGAGGAAAAAAAAGATAGAGAGAGAAGAGAAGAAAGAAGCCAACCCAAGCCATTTCTTTTTAATTTCCCTCCGCAGTCCCATAAGCCAACACACCCTAATCTAATTTCCTGCACCCGCCCCACCTCGCACGACGACGCTCCTGCTCCTCCTCGCTAAAATCACGAGACCTTATTCCCGGCAAAGAAAGAGCGAAAAAACTCCCCCCCCTTCCCCTTCCCTGGCGCCGGCCGATCCCTACCAAGTCGCGGAGGCAAGAAAGCACCGACCAGACCGTGACTTCTTGATATTCCACTTGAGGTTATGCGACAAAAAGACAGAAAAAAGGGGTTAAATAAGGCTGGGCGAGGAGAAAGGGAAGGTAGGGAGGAGGGGACTGGGGGAGGGGGTGAAAGGGGGAAAGGGTGAGAGAGAGAGAGAGAGAGAGAGAGAGAGAGAGAGAGAGAGAGAGAGAGACTGAGACAGAGACATACAGAAAGACAGAAGACAGACACAGAAACATGATAAATAAATAAAAAAAGAATAAAGAATGAAGAAGAGAAGACGGCAAATGAGGGGGAAAGGGAAGGGAAGGGAAGGGAGGTAAAATAAGGGTAGGGAATAAAGGAGGATAGGAATAAAGAAAAAAGGAGAAAATCAGGGACTAATAAGGGGAGGGAGGGCACGAGTGAAGGAAGGAAAGAAGGAAGGAAGGAAAACGGAGAGGTGGAAATAGAATAGAAAATAATGAAAATTGAGAAAAATTAAATAATAGAGGAAAAAGGAGGAAGGAAGGAGGCGAACGAGATTGGAAATGATTCTTCGCCCCGTCCTGAGCAAAGTAATTATGTTGGGTTAGCAGGAGGGCAAACATCTTCAGCTAGTCTTATTATGTTGGCAGAGACCTCGGCAGTACAATATGCAGCGGGCAGCAAAAAGATAAATTATTTGCTGGATTATCCTCCTTCGTGTTTCTTTGTACTATGTTAACCCTCGTGTAAAGGAAGGCAAGAATGGGTTATGGAGAGGTTAGCATTCACTCTTAGGCACATATTCCAAGACATTTCGGGCTTATAACCTCCCCCTGCCCATCTGATAAGGCTTTTGCAGAGGTTGTGTAGAGGTTGTGGCAAGAATGGGTTATGGAGAGGTTAGCATTCACTCTCAGGCACATATTTCCAAACCTTTCCGGGGCTTACAACCTCCCCCGCCCATTTGATAAGGCTTTTGCAGAGGTTATGTAGAGGTTGTGGCAAGAATGGGTTATGGAGAGGTTAGCATTCATATTCCCAACCATTTCAGGGCTTACAACCTCCCCGCCCATTTGATTAGGCTTTTGTAGAGTAGTTTTCGTGAGCCTAGTGATAGCTTGACAAGGCTTCAGCACCATGCATGTAAAGAAACACTCATGAGAACGAAAATACTCACCTTTGTGGCCTTTGGAATTATTTAGTGCAAGGGCCGAAAGCGTCTTAGAGTACAAACCTGAGTCACTTCCATAAAGCTAACCAGTGCCACGAAAGTTAACTCCCAGCAAGTGAAATTCAAATAAAATGTTTTCTGGATTTCCTCTTTAGTTTTACGTGCAATGTTGAGTCTCCCTAGAAAGATAGAATAGGATAAGGCTTCGTAGATATCCAGTCACTCTTAGTTAAATCGCAGCGAGTGAAATTTCGATATAATGTTCTCTGTGCTTTCCTTTTTACTTTTATGTGCAATGTTGAGTCTCCCTAGATAGAATAAGATAAGGTTTCGTAGATATCCAGTCACTCTTAGTTAAATTGCAGCAAGTGAAATTCCAATATAATGTTCTCTGTGCTTTCCTCTTTAGTTTTCCTTGCAAAGCTGAGCCTCCCAGAAACCAAAGCGGCAGTGTGTTTTCGCGGAACAGCAGATCGCTCCCAGTCATTCCCACAGCGCTGCCCACGACCATCACAGTTCATTCGCAACATGTGTAGTTCAGATAAAATGCTTTCCTGGATTTTCTCATTATTTTTTCTCTACAATTTTTAGCCTCCTAGAATGCAAGGTAAAAATGAGTCTTTGTAAAGCAAGTCACCGTCTGTCAGTAATACGACGCAATTCAACCACAACAGTTCAGGTAAAATGTTTTCCTGGACTCTTCTCTCTTTGTTTTTCACTGATATTCTTTGGCCTCGCAGTTGGCAAAGCAAAAATGGGGCATTCTACGGCATCAGTCATTCTCAATCTTTTCTACGGCGATACTCACGACTACGACAGCTCAGATAAATTGTTTTCCTGGATCTTTTTCGTTGTTTTTTTTCTTTATACTTGTCAGCCTCGCAGTTACGAAAGCAGGAATGGAAGAGCTCCGCAGCAGAGCAGTCACTCCGTCGCACTTCAAACACTACCCTCGACTTTTCTCATTGTGTTTCCTTATGCTTTTCAGCCTCGCAGTTAGCAAAGCAGGAATGGAGGGGCTTTGTAACATATAAGTCACTCTCCGTCCCACTCACACGCTGTACGCTCGGCCGCGGCAGTACATATCCAGTGGCAATTAAGATAAAATGTTTCCAGCAGGGCTTTGTTTTCCTTTTTCCTGAATGAGTAAAAACCGAGTGATATTAAATGTCGCATTTTCTGTTTTGTTCTCGAATGAATGCTCGTTTTATAGAGAAATCTACGTAGTATATATTGCAGGGCTGTTTTAATGACGTCCTTCATTAAAATATAAATTAGTTTTTTATGTAATTATGTTCGTTTTTTCTAAGTTCGGTGAGGATTAAGCGTAAATGTACTCCATGTAAATAGTCACATAGGGCCAGTTTCACAGTTCCCCATGACGGGTTAGTAAGCTCCCAAACCAATACCAGAGCCTTCGAAATTTCCTTGTATAGTGTCTGGTGTTTATATTTAAATTCACAGATTTGATGAAACTATACAGAAAAAGTCATGTGTATTTAGTGTGGCATCGAAGACCTCACCGTTTTGGATTGTATGGGATTCTATAGTTTGGCTCGGGCTGTTACGAAGACACTGTGTTGGACTGTGAAATCGGCTCATAGTTCGGTCATTTACACATTCTTCCATGGGTCAAATATATTGGTCTTGGGAGGTAAAACAAATGGTATACTTTTGCTTGTATCATCGTGCTACGGTCACCTAGTAAACATCATTATCATCGTCATGCATCACGGCACCCACTATAAATAAAATTCGCCTGCGTCACAAACGGTCTGGGGTTGTCCAAGAAGCCCCGAAAGACAGCCTTCCAGCGCTATAGACAGCACATTAAAAAAACATTATTACCAGCCGTTACTGTATTCTAATTATTACATAGACCTAACATATGGCAACCAAGCCCCCTCAAATGGTAACCTAGCCACTGTAAATCACAACAAACCTCCTCAAATAGTAGCCTAGCACCCACTAAATGGGAACCAAGCCCCCTCATATGGTAACCTAGCCCCTTGTAAACGCCAACCAAGCCCCCTCATATGGTAACCTAGCCCCCCTGTAAACACCAACCAAGCCCCCTCGTATGGTAACCTAGCCCCCTGTAAAAGCCAACCAAGCCCCCTCATATGGTAACCTAGCCCCCTGTAAACACCAACCAAGCCCCCTCATATGGTAACCTAGCCTCCTGTAAATGCCAACCAAGCCCCCTCAAATGTTAACCTAGCCCCGTCAAATGCTAATGTATATGTACGAAAACCAGGTCTCGCTTTTCCACCGCCGAGAATTGTAAATAAAAAAATATAAAATCCGATTCTAGCGTCAAAAATGCAACTCACTTTTCTGACTCTTTTAGAATCGAGGAAGAAAAACACAAAGAAGAAAGAAAGTGAGACAGGACGTGGCTAGCGTTCTAAAATGTGTGTGAGAGAGAGAGAGAGAGAGACAGACAGACAGACAGATAGACACACACACACACACACACACACACACACACACACACACACACACACACACACACACACACAGACAAACAAAAGGCAGACAACAAAAGATAGAGAGACAACAAAGACGGATAAAGAGCATAGAAGAATAGAAAGAGAAAGAGAAAGAGAAAGAGAGAGAGCATAAAGTTCGGATGCAACTCAAACACACACCAAAAAAAAAAAAAAAGACCTTGAAGAGAGGGAGAGATTTCCTTGATTCATTATTCATCAGCTCGTTAGTAAGTCTCCTCCGAGAAAGGGTAATTAGCAGCCAGGTAGGTAGGTAGTCATTCGTTAGGCCTTCCATCTCCCTTGTCAGTCAGTCACTCACTCACTCACTCGATGGCAAACTTCAACCTTATATTCCAGGCTTTTGGTTTTGTCTTAGTTCAAGTTATGTGGAGATGCGATTCGTTTCTCCTTCTACTTATTCATTCTGTTCCGTTTTTGTATCCCTTTCATTCCCTTCTTTTCCTAATTCCTGTTCCTCATATTCATTCGCAAACTTTAACTTTATATTCCAGGCATTTGGTTTTGTCTTGATCCAGGTTTGAGAGAGATGCGATTCCTTTCTCCTCCTTCTACTTATTCATTCTATTCCGTTTTTGTATCCCTTTCATTCCCTTCCTTTCTTAATTCCTGTTCCTCATATTCATTCGCAAACTTTAGCTTTATATTCCAGGCATTTGGTTTTGTCTTGATCCAGGTTTGAGAGAGATGCGATTCCTTTCTCCTCCTTCTGCTTATTCATTCTGTTCCGTTTTTGTATCCCTTTCATTCCCTTCTTTTCCTAATTCCTGTTCCTCATATTCGATCGCAGAGTTTAACCTAATGTTCCAGCCTTTCGGTTTTGTCTTCGTCCAGGTTATATAGAGATGCGATTCCTTTCTCCTCCTTTTATTTATTCATTCCATTCCGTTTTTGTATCCCTTTCATTCCCTTCCTTTCTTAATTCCTGTTCCTCATTTTCATTCGCAAACTTTAACTTTATATTCTAGTCTTGTCTTCTTCCAGGTTTGATAGAGATGCTATTCCTTTCTTCCTTCTTCTATTTGTTCATTCTGTTCCGTTTTTGTATCCCTCGTATTTCATTTCTTTTTTTAATTCTTGTTTCTCATATTCGATGGCAGACTTAAACCTTATATTCCTGCCCTTTAATTTTGTCTTGTTCCAGGTTGGATAGAGGTGCGATTCCTTTCCTCCTTCTTCTATTTGTCCATTTCCTTCTGTTTGTATCCCTCTTATTCCCTTCCTTTTTAATTGCTGTACCTCATATTTATTCTCCAACCTTTACAATTCTTCCTGTACTTTCCCTTCCCTTCTTCTCCTTTCCCCTTTCTGCTTTTCTGTTCTATTCATTTCGTTCTGTGAGCATCCCTTTCCTTCCCTTCTCTTCTTCTAACTGTTTCTTAAATCGCTTCCCTTTCTTTTCCTCTCCCTTCCCATCCCTTTCCTTCCCTTTTCTTCTTCTGTATCTTATATCTCCCCCCTTTCTTTTCCTCTCCCTTCCCATCCCTTTCCTTCCCTTCTATTCCTCCCTTCTTCCTCCTCCCATCTTGTATCCTTCCTCTTCCTAACTTATATCATTCTCTACTCTTTTATTGTCCTCTTCCTTTCTTTTCCTTTCCCCTTCCTTCTCCACCCGTCCTATATTTTGCCCTCCTCTCCTCTCATCTCTTTCGCTTCCTTTCCTCCTTCACCTTCCTTTCCCTTCCTTTTCTTCTCCTTTCCCATTCTTACTCTGCCCCTCCCATAATCTCCTCTCCTCTCATCCCTTCCGCTTCCTTCCCCTCCTTCACCTCCCTTAACATCCTTTCCTTCCCCTTCCCTTTTTTATCCCTTTCTCGACCACTGTGATTCCTTCTGCTGCCAGTCACTCCCCTTCACCTTGTCAGTCATCGTCTCCTCCTCTTCAGCAGGTAACTTTTCTGACCCCTTTCATTTTTGGGGGGGTTCCCTACATCCTTCCCTCTCTCCTCCTCCTCCTCCTTCCCTTTCCTCTCTCTGTGGCCGTGTGTCTCTGTTTGTCTATCTGTCCCTTTGTCCCTTTTCTCCATCTGTCTCTCTACCTATGTCCCAGTAATTGTGTTTTGTTTTGTATCTGCCTGTGTGTATGTGTCTATCTGTCGAGATGTCTGTCTTCTAGTTTTGTTTTGTTTGATGTATGTCTCTTTGTCTGTCTGTCTTTTTTTTATGTCTTTATGTCTTACGGGTGTGGATGAGTGGGTGAACGGCTGGATGTGTGTCTGTGTGTGTATGGGTGTTGGTGGATGCACTTTTCACCCGGTTTGCTCATCCCTCTCTCATTCCTTTCCCTTAAGCTGTTGGGTGGGTGAGTGGGTGAGTGGATGGAGGGGTGAGAATGGATTGGGTTTATGGATTAGGGAATGGGTGGACTGGATGGTTGGGAGAGCGAAAGGTCGTTCATTCCTACTTGCATTCCTCTTCCCTCCCACCCTCCCTCTCGCACTCTTTACCTGTGTGGTTGGTTGGGGTGGGTGAGGTGCGTGCGTGCGTGTGTGTGTGTGTGTGCGTGTGTGTGTGTGTGTGTGTGTGGACATTCTTCACCTGTTCGTTGTGTACATTCAACCCATAATTCAGGTAAGGTTCACACCCGTCCCACTTTTCCTCTGTGTGCGTGTGTGTGTGTGTGTGTGTGTGTGTGTGTGTGTGTTTGAAGGACAGCCAAGTGTATATTTTTTCTCTTTTTTTTTTTTTTGTGTGTGTGTGTGCATGAAGGAGAAGCAAGCGTGAAATTTTTCTCTTCCATCCAGAATAAAAAAAAATGAAACACGAGTCTTTTTTTTTTCATATACATTATTCGTCTCCATTAATAAAAATAACAGTAAATAAATTAATAGCGAATGCATTTTTACAGCGTCACCGAATTCTTCCACACTGACATAAAAAAACGGAACTATATAACTTTTCTATACATTATGACCGTAAAAATTATAAAAAATAAAATGAGTGAATGCTATGTAGAATTTAGTGTCAACGATCTTTTTTTTCTTCTTTTTTTCATCCTTTATCAGTGTGTCGTGTGCATCGTTCATCCTTTGTGGCATATAACATCAGTGTGAGGCCAAGAGCTAATGTGACGGAGATGAGCACTGAGGCTACTCGCATCTATTGCATATGGCCATAACGGCGTCATTATAAAAAATTTCGACGGTGTCACCAAAAACCTGGGCCCGACGAACTTCTCAATAATCTAACCTAATCCAACAACCTAATCTAACCTAGCCTAACCCCAATCTAACCTAGCCTAACCCTAATCTAACCTAGCGTAACTTAACCTAATCTAACTTTACCTAACCTAATCTAACCTAGTCTAACTTAACCTAATCTAACTTTACCTAACAACCTAATCTAACCTAGTCTAACTTAACCTTATCTAACTTAACCTAACCTAATCTAACGTAATCAAACTTAACCTAACATAGCCTAGCCTAGTCTAATATAACTTTACCTAACCTAACCTAACCTAACCTAATTTATACATACAAGGCGTAATGAAACTGAGCAAAGAGAACATAAAGTAAAAGTTGACCCATGATTTCCTAAGCTACCAAAAAGAGTGTCTGTTTAACGGGTACCATCACACACACGACCTCAACCGTAAAAAGAAAAAAAGAAGAAGAAAAAAACCCCACCATGGTCTGATTAATCTGTGGAGAGTGAATTCGTCTATTTATTCAGGGATCAACTAATTTGGAGCCATTTCCGCAGCGTTTCTCGGCTCAAGGTTAAATCAACGGGAATATAGCGGTAAGCCTCTCATTTAGCAAGACAAACCCAAGATGGAAGATGCAATGGTCGGGAAATTGTGTGTGTGTGTGTACGTGTGTATGTATGAGGTGGGTGGGAGTGGGTGGGGGAACTTGTGTGGGGGGAGGAAGGGGGTATGTGTGTGAGGGGGGGTGAGGAGTGTGTGTGTGTGTGTGTGTGTGTGTGTGTGTGACGGAGGGTATTTGCGTGATTAACTTCGTGTAGTTTGTATTCCTGCATAAAACACACACACACACACACACACACACACACACACACATGAACATGACGCACGACACCGCCACACCCTCTGACCTCACCACCGCCACCACCACCACCACCACCACCACTATCAACACCACCTGTACCACCACTAATATCATTCCTGGACACCACCACCACCACCACTACACACCACCACCACCACCACCTGCACCCCCACTACACGAACACCGCTCATTTCTCCGCTCATATTTCACCGCCACCCACCACCACCACCACACACTCGAAACCCACTAGAGAAATCACCCCCTCCTAACCCCTATCCACTACACTACCCGACAAGATTACACCTCGACTCTGAAAGGTCTCCCTCCCTTCCCTTACAAAGTTCCTTCCTAACACCTACACACATCCCCCTCCCCCCCGCACAGCCCCTTTTCATCTAGTTTTCGTATCCTATTCCCTATTCCCTATTCCCTATTCTATCCCGTACGTTATTCCCTTTTCCCCTATTTTTTCCTTTTTTATGGGTCTGCACCACTCCACCTTTCATTGCTACCACCACAACCACTACGATTTTGTCTTATTTTCTACCTCATTTCTCCCTCTACATTATATTTACACTCGACACACTTACCTTAAACCCCGAACTACCTCCCTACGTGTTCCTTCCCCCTCCTTACTACCCCCGCCTAACTACCATCGTCAACTTCGTATATATATAAATTATACGACCATCTTTATAAGTCCCAGCCACCACTATCACTATCATACTATTCTTCCTATCTCCACTACTTCCTTCCTTCTCCTCCCCTCTCCTGCTTCTTCCCTTCCTCTCCCTTGCACAGCTTCTTCCCATCCCTTCTCTTCCTCTACTTCAACTCCTTCCTCCCATTTCACTATTTCTTCCCTCCCTCCCTTTCCACTACTTCCTACCTAACCTCCTTCCCCTTCCATGCACTACCCCCCCCAACCCAAGCCCTTCCCTTCTGCATATCGACCCCCTTCGCATATACAGACTACACACGACCCTCTATACCCCTATACACCCAACCACCACCACCACCATCACCACCGCGCTACCACACCCAACTCAACAACACCCTCCCTTCCTTCCTCCCCTACTATGCAACATCCCCCTCTTCCTTCACCCCCTTCCACCCCTTCCATACCGTGTAGCAAAAGATCGACTTGAATACCAAAAGACCCTTCCCCCCCCCCCCTCATCCTTCCTTCCTTCCCTCCTTCCTTCTCTCACCCGTCCTCTCTCCTCCCCTTCACCTCTCAGTTCTCACCCCCTTCCTTCCTTCCTCTCCTCCACCTCCCCTAACCTTTCAACAGACCCCCTTCCTTCCTTCACCCCTCTTCTCCCTTTCCCCCTTCACCCCTTCTCACCCCACCTTCCCCCCCCTGACCTTCACCTCCGCCTTGAAGCCACGTCCCCGACCACGCCCACTTTTATGACGCGTCGATACTTCGTTGTTAATATATATAGCGAGGCACGTCACCGCTACTACCTACGTCATTACCGACCACAGCGAGAAGGCCACTACCGCCGCCGCCATCTACGACTACCACCATCCACTGTTCCGTCGGGGGACTTTTTTTTTCTTAGTTGTTATTCCGTTTTGAGGTTTTTTTTTTTGTCTTATCTTTTTGTTCTTTCTTCCTTTGTAGTGCTTTTTTTCTTCATATAATCAGTTCCTTGTATTTCTGTCTCTTTCTGTCCATCTGTCTATCTATATCTATCTATCTATCTGTCTATCTATCTTTATCCCCCCCTCTCGTTCTCTCTCCTTCATTTCCTCTTCATCGTTATTTCTTTTTACATTTTTATCTATTATGGTTAATGAGTAATTCCATTTTTAATATACCTTTTTATATATCACAGTCATTTCATTTCCGCTTCTCTTTTTTTTTAGACTCATCATATTTTTCTTTTTTACGATTTTGTTTTTTCCTCTTTTTTTCCCATTTATTACATTGTCCCTTCCCTCTTTTTTTATCACTGGTTTTCTCTTATTTTTTATGTCATTTGGTATTTTCTCTTATCATTATTCATTTCTCTCTCTCTCTCTCTCTCTCTCTCTCTCTCTCTCTCTCTCTCTCTCTCTCTCTCTCTCTCTCTCTCTCTCTCTCTCTCTCTCTCTCTCTCTCTCTCTCTCTCTGCAATTCACTTCATTTCCTCTCATCACGCAACACCAGTCCATTACTTTATTCTCTCTTTCTATTTTTCTCCCTTCTTTGTTTTAATTTTTCTGGGCTAGTCAATTTTCTGCTCTCCCTTTATTTCTCTTCTTTGTTTCATCCATTCATACAGTTACACAAAATTTTTCTTCCTTCTCCAATATTTTTTTCATTTCTGGGCTAGTCAGTTTTATGCTACTCCTTTATTTCTCTTCTTTGTTTCATTCATTCATACAGATACTCCAATTATTTCTTCTCTAATATTTTTTTCATTTCTGGGCTAGTCAATTTTATGCTACCCCTTTATTTCTCTTCTTTGTTTCATCCATTCATACAGTTACACAAAATTTTTCTTCCTTCTCTAATATTTTTTTTCATTTCTGGGCTAGTCAATTTTATGCTACCCCTTTATTTCTCTTCTTTTTTTCATCCATTCATACAGTTACACAAAATTTTTCTTCCTTCTCTAATATTTTTTTTTTCATTTCTGGGCTAGTCAATTTTATGCTACCCTTTTATTTCTCTTCTTTGTTTCATCCATTCATACAGTCACACAAATTTTTTCTTCCTTCTCCAATATTTTTTTCATTTCTGGGCTAGTCAGTTTTATGCTACTCCTTTATTTCTCTTCTTTCTTTCATTCATTCATACAGTTACACAAAAAATTTCTTCCTTCTCCAATATTTTTTTCATTTCTGGGTTTGTCATTTTCTGGTAACTTTTTCCTTGTCTTCTTTGTTTCTTCCATCCACGCAATTGGCCAACTAAATTATCTTTCTTTCTCTAATACTTTTTCCTTCTACTGTCACTGTTCTCTTTTTTTTCTTTCCTGGTTGGCATTTATTATTTTTCTCATCATTATTATTTTTCTCTTTTATCTCCGTCACTGCTGCACGCACTACGCTTTTCTGTTGATTTTTCTTTTCCTCTCTCTATTTTCTCTCTGATAGTCGCAGTCTCTAACGTCATTTGTTTCGTTATCTTTGGGTATAAAAAATTCTACACTCTTTTTGTCTTGTTATATTTTTGTTTGTCTGTGTCTGTCGTTTTCTTCGTTCGTGTTCGCTTTACATACGTGTGCAAGTCTGTGTTGTGAGTCTGTCTGTCTATTTGCTTCTTTGTCTGTTTAAATATTTGTCTTCCTCTATTCCTCTGTTTGCTCTTTTTTTCTGTTTGTTGGATTTTTTTTTCATTTGAGGACATTTGCTCTCTGTTTTTGCCTCTGTCTCTCAGTCTTTCTCTTTCTCTCTTTGTGTCTGTCTGTCTGTTCTTCTGTCTGTCTGTCTGTGTGTGTGTGTGTCTGTGTCTCTCTCTCTCTCTCTCTCTCTCTCTCTCTCTCTCTCTCTCTCTCTCTCTCTCTCTCTCTCTCTCTCTCTCTCTCTCTCTCTCTCTCTCTCTCTCTCTCTCTCTCTCTCTCTCTCTCTCTCTCTCTCTCTGTGTGTGTGTGTGTGTGTGTGTGTGTGTGTGTGTGTGTGTGTGTGTGTGTGTGTGTGTGTGTGTGTGTGTGTGTGTGTGTGTGTGTGTCTCTTCATCTCATCCTCTCTTCCTCCCTCTCTCTCTCTCCCTCCCTCTCTCTCTCTCTCCGCCCTTTTTGACTTATTCATCAGCTTGGATCGAGTAGCTCCGTGAATTATTCCCGCTGACCAGGCATGATCCCTCCATATTCATTCCAAGTTAATGAGTAGAATACGTAAGAACACGGAGGGTTATGTAGGAAAAGAAGGAGGAGCTGCAGTGTTTCTTCGTCTTTGTTAATTTTATGGGTGGGGGACAAAGCAAGAAGTAAGTAAGAAGGGGAGGGTTGTGAAGGGGAAGCTGCATTGATCCATCGTCTTGTCCTTTTTATAGACGTGGAGAGTAACAAGGACAAGGTAAGGAAGGGGAAAGGGTTGTTGAGAAGGATAGGCTGCAGTGTTCCATCGTCTTTGTTAATTTTATGGGTGCGGTACATAACAAGAACTAGGTAAGAAGGGGAGGGGTTGCGGAGGGGAAGCTGCATTGATCTATCGTCTTCTTGTCCTTTTTATAGACGTGGAGAGTAACAAGAACAAGGTAAGGGAGGGGAAAGGGTTATAGAGAAGAAGAGGTTGCAGTGTTCCATCGTCTTTCTGTGTCAGTTTTATGGGGTGAAGAACATAACACGAACTAGGTAAAAAGAGGAAGGGTTATAAAGAAGTTAAGAGCGGGATGGGTTATGAAGAAACTGCAGTCTGTCATCGTCTGTCTTTTTTTTATATGAGTAGAAAGTAAGAAAAATTTAGAAAGAAAAGAAAGGGTTATGAAGAAATTAAGAGAGGCATGGGTTATATAAAAAGTGGCAGTGTTTGATCGTCTCTGTCTTTTTTACGGGAGAGGAAAGTAACAGGAATTAGATTAGAATGGGAAGGATTGCGGAGAAGAAGATGCAGTGTTAGATCATCTCTCATTTTTACGGTCGCAGAAAGTAACATTAATCAAGCATGACAGGGAAGGGTTATCGAGAAGAAGCTGTAGTGTTTCAACGTGTTTCTGTCCTAAGTTTACAATCGCAGAAAGTATCAGGAATTATGCAAGGACGGGAAGAGTTAATAAGAAGAAGTTGCAGTGTTTCATCATCTCAATTTCCCTTTTTTTTTATAAGCGCATAAAGTAACAAGACTCAATGGTTAATATCGTTCCGTACCGTGAGCTTTTGATTAACTTTATCTCTCTGTCTATTTTTCTTTCTTTCCTCGTTTCTGCCATTCACTTCATTTCCTCTCATCATGCAATGCGGGTCTGTTATCATCTTTCTCCTTTTACTTGATTTCCTTGCTTTGTTTTCATTTCAGCGTTAGTAATTTTCTGCACTGTTTCCAGACGAATACGCGCTCTGAAAAGGGATTGTATAAGTCTTTCAAGTCACCTCTCGTACTAAATGTGTTTGTGAACCTCTTGGAGTTCTTCGTATTTTTCTATTCTCAAGAGTATTCCCACGCGGCTTCAGTATTTTTGTTTTCCTCTTTTTTTATATCTTCCAGTAGAAATAATCGTTGTCAGAAGGGAAGTAACTATAAAAAACATTTCTTGCACTGAATTCCCTGGTGGTTATTTTTTTCAACACGTTATGTCTTATTTTTTTATTCTCAAGAGGTTTTTTTTTTTCCCTCGAGGCTTCAGTATTTTTGTTTTCCTTTTTCTTTATATCTTCCAGTAGAAATAATTGTTGTCAGGAGGCAAGTAAGTCTAAAGACATTTCTTGCACTGAATTCCCTGGTGGTTATTTTTTTTCAACACGTTATGTCTTATTTTTTTTATTCTCAAGAGTTTTTTTCCCTCGCGGCTTCAGTATTTTTGTTCTCTTTTTTTGTATCTTCGTGTTGAAATAATCGGTCTCACGAGGTACGTAAGAATAAAGACATTTCTTGCACTGAATTCCCTGGTGATCTTTTTTCAAAACGTCACGTCTTTATTTTTACTCTCAGGCGCTTTACTTCGTTGACATTTCTTGCACTAAAATCTGAAGAGACAATATTTTTTTCAACGCATCATTTTTTTTTCATCCTCAAGAGCTGCGCCTCGCTGGCTTCTTCCTTTTTTCTTTCCTTTTCCTATATATTATTTTTGTTGTTTGGGCTTTTTGGTTCGCCCTTAACCCTTTCTATCCCAATACCACCACTAAACCATCACAGCCCCGCCCTTTCCTACTACCCTTTCCACAACCACCCACAATCACAATTACCTATCTTACCTTCTCACAATCGCCCTTTTCTTGGCCCTATCCCGTCCCGTCCAGAAAGACATCCATTGCAATCTTTCTATACGAACAAGTGCTTTGGAGAGAGGAGAAAGTATTAGAACACCTTTTGTATTAAATAAATTCTAAGGTGATTTTTAAGGCTCCTCAGACATGTATATATATGCTCAGGAGGTCCACTTCGTTGACAATTCTTGCATTTCATCATATGGTGATAAGTTTTTTAACACGTCATTTTTATATTCTCAGGAGCTGCACCGCGCTGGCATATTTTTCTCTGTTATTTTCCTATGTTTTGTTGTTTGGGTCTTTTTGCTTCGCCCACAACGTTTTCATAAAAGAGCAAAAAATATATATATCACTCTCGTTTTCTGTTGTCGTGGCTTAGCTCTCTCCCTTTCCCTCTCGTGGCGGGGCGACTCATCTATTTTTACGCCGCCTTCAGCAAAACTTCCTAATTCCCATGAAGCTGATGACAATTCCTAATTTTCTCCACTCGCGCTGCCAAGACACGGAAGGAAAAGGGACGCAATATTGATAATAGAAAATACTGACTAGCCATCTTTCTTTCTCTCTTTCTCTCTCTCTCTCTCAATCTATCTATCTATCTATCTATCTATCTATCTATCTATATTTTCCTCTGTATATATGTGTTGTGTGTCTATTCGCGTAGAAAATAAATATATAAATGATAGATAAGAGAGAGAGAGAGAGAGAGAGAGAGAGAGAGAAACTGTATCCTACAAAGAGCAATCTAAATATACAGAAAGAACCTTAAAACTACACAACACATCGCTTATTATTATTATTATTATTATTATTATTATTATTATTATTATTATTATTATTATTATTATTATTACCATAAAACAAAACTTCAACTCAACATAAACACCAGCAAACAGATATTAAAAAAAGTCTCAGTCCTCTAATAAGAATATCTAAATGCATAAAAGGAACGTTTAAACTTAATAACAAATCGCTTATTACCCTGAAAACATAGACGTATTCCCTAGCTATTCTCTACTTGAACTCCACAACGCCATCATAGCCACGCCTGTTCCTACCCACCCTTCCCACAACTACCCTTCTCAGCCTTCCCCAATTATGACTTAAAAATATATCGTCACGTGCCCCCGTGGTCTAGTGGCACAACAATAGCTATTTTCTCTCCCAATACCACCACTAAACCATCACAGCCCCGCCCGTTCCTACTACCCTTTCCACAACCACCCATAATCACAGTTACCTATCCTACCTTCTCACAATCACCCTTTTTCTAGGCCCTATCCCGTCCTGTCAAGAAAGGCCTCCACAATACCCGTAAACTAGCTACTCTCTATCCTAACAGCACCATCAAGGCCACGTTCCTTACAACCTAACCTTCACAGAATCACTCAATCAATTGCCCTTCTTCGCCCCTACCCAGCACTGTCAGAAAGGCCTCCTCAAGCCACTTAAAACTGCTGCTCTCTGCCCATTCACCATCATAGCCACGCCCGTTCCTACCTAACCTTTCCACATTCAAAAAGATAATCAAAATTACCTGTCCTACCTTCCCGCAATTGCCCTTCTCCGCCCAAGCCCGCCTCCTTAACCCCCTCTAGAATAGTTATACTCTATCCTATCACCATCACCACCATCACAGCCCCGCCCGTTCCTACCAACCAACCTAACCTTCCCAGAATCGCATTTCCCAGACCCCGCCTCGTCTTGTCTCGCTCCACCCCGTCAGCAAGGCCTCCTGAAGCCCCCCTAAGCCCCTTGCCTAACACGTCGAGGTCATTGTCTATTCTCCCACCAGTCTGCGGAACACAGGCGCAGCTAAAATGTATTGTTTCGGCTCTTTTTTACAAGTTTTCTTCAGCGGCGAAAGTGAGAGTCGGAGAATCGCCCGTACAATTAGGAAGAGAGGCGAAAGAGACGTATGAGGTCAGAGAGCGGAGAGGGAAAGAGAAAAAGAGAAAGGAAAAGAGAAGAGAAAGAGGAAGAGAGAAAAAAAATAGAGAAAGAGAAACCACATTTGTGCCAGATTGTAGGAAAAGCTTTGTATGATGAGCTTTGTAGGATGAGCATGTAAAGAGAAAAGAACAACAACAACAACAAAAACTTGCAGTCATTATAAGATTCCTTAGCAAACATCTTCATGTCAGACGAGAGAGAGAGAGAGCCTGACTTCCTTCATGCTTGAGACGAAAGTTCCAATATCTATGAAGTCTAATAGTCATGTATAATCAGAACCAAATAACAAGAACCACCCGCAACTTTGCCAGCCAAAAATGCGAAGTGCCCCTCTCTTAACCTTTGCTTTCTTTTCTTCGTCTACGTCTTCTTCCCTGAGGTCCTTTCTGCTTGAGTTGAAGATTAACAGCTATGAAATGTCACTCATGCAAAGGTTGGGTAAGACAAGAACCACCCGTAACTTTGCTTGTCAAGATTGCGAAGTGCCTCTATCTCAACCTTTCTTTTGTTTTCTTCTCCTTGCGTCTCGTCTTCAATGAGTTCCTTCTTGGTTTCACGCAATAAAGTCTTTGTCATATTAGGGTCAAACGCAAAAAGAGGGTTCGTAACTTTATTTGTCAAGAATCGAAGTGTATTTTTGATCGCTTTCTTTCTTCCTTTTCCTTTGCCTGTCAAGATTGCGAAATACCTCTGTCTCAACCTTTCTTTTGTTTTCTTCTCTTCAATGAGTTCCTTCTTGGTTTCACGCAATAAAGTCTTTGTCATATTAGAGCTAAACGCAAAAAAGAGGTTTCGTAACTTTACTTGTCAAGAATCGAAGTGCATTTTTGAGCCCTTTCTTTCTTCCTTTTCCTTTGTTATCATTCTTTCGTTGTGGTTTTCTTTCTGCAAAATCTTGGTCATATCAGAGTTAATCATAAAAGATGCTCCATAACTTTCCCTGTCAAGAATCGAAGCGTGTTTTTGAGCCCTTTCTTTCTTTCTTAATTCTCTTTCGTCCTCGTTTCCTTGTGGTTCCTTTGTGCTTGAGTCGAAGGTTTCAGGTTTTCCTCTATAAAGTCTTTGCCATATTAGAGTCAAACGCAAAAAGGGGCCACATAACTTTACTTGTCAAGAGTCGAGGTGTCTTTTCGAATCCTTTCTTTCATTCTTCCATCTTCTTCGTTGCGCGTTCCTTTGTGCTTGAGTCGAAGGCTTCTGGTGTCAGTCTGTAAAATCTTTTTCATACTAGAGTTAAACAGAATAAGAAGCTCCATAAGTTGGCAAGCATCCAAGCGTCTTTGTTGACCCTTTTTTTCTTCCTTCTCCTTGTCATTCTTACGCTGTACTTCCCTTGCGCTCAAGTCGAGGGTACCTGGTGTCAATCTGTAAAATCTTGTTCACATAAGAGTTAACCACAAAAGAGGCCCCCATAACTTTCCCTGTCAAGAATACAAGTGTCATCTTTGAGGCCTTTCTTTCTTCCCTCTCCTTCGTCACTCCTTCCTTGTGGTACCTTTCTGTTTAGGTGCATCAGAGGTTTCAGGTTCCACACATAAAAAGGAGGCTCCATAACTTTCCTTGTCAAGATTCGAAGCATTTTTTTAACCCTTTCTTTCTTCCTTCTCCTTTGTCACTCCTTCCTTGTGGTACCTTTCTGTTTAGGTGCATCAAAGGTTTCAGGTTCCACACATAAAAGGAGGCTCCATAACTTTCCTTGTCAAGATTCGAAGCATTTTTTTTAACCCTTTCTTTCTTCCTTGTCCTTTGTCATTCTTTCGTTGTGCGGTCCTTTCCTTAAAATCTTAATCATATCAGAGTTGAAACAGATAAAGAGAAACTTCTTAACTCTCCCCTGCTAAGAATCGAGGCATCTTTTCGAACCTTCTCTTTCTTCTTCAGCCTTCTTCCTCACTCTTTTCTTATGCCTCCTCGGTGTCTCCAGGCTGAGGAAGCACCTACACCCAATACATAAGGAGAATACACGAAGCCAAGACCCTCAAGAGAAGTCTGATTTTCTCTTCGCTCTGGCTCAGAAGACGGCGGGTAATTGGGAGGGAGTCTGCATTATAATTTTGTATCAATATAAAGTTTTAACAACGTGAAGGCCTTTTTTTTTTTTCTTGCTCGTTCTGAACTCTTCGGGAATGTAAACTGTGAGCTGCCTTTGGATGGAGAAAAACTCTGATTAAATGCAAATAAAAATGAAGCTTTCTTTCTCTCTTTGTAGCTGTGTAGGCAGGTAGGAAGGTGCTGTCTGTCTGTCTGTCTGTATGTGTGTATGTTTTTGTCTGTCTATGTATGTCTGTATGGATGTATGTATGGATGGATGGATGGATGTTGGTCTGCCAATCTGTTTGTTTGCCTGTGTGTCTGTGATTTTGTCTTTGTTTCTGTTAATCTGTCTGCCTCTTCATCTATCTGTCTATCTATCTAGCTCCTCTCCCTCTCCCTCTCTCTCTCTCTCTCTCTCTCTCTCTCTCTCTCTCTCTCTCTCTCTCTCTCTCTCTCTCTGCCCGGGAAAATCAGAGAATGCTGCATGCGGAATTCCAGCTTAAGTTCCTCGCCTTTCCACGCGCATCACTCGAGCGCGGCGGCGTGGGAATGTCATAATCCCTCCTCCCTTGCCTGCCCGCCCGATGCTCCCCTCTGCCTACCCGAGCTCCCCTTCCTCTGCTCTCCCGCTCTCAGTCAGACACACCAACACTCCACTCCTCTCCGCTTCGCTCTCTGGCTCCGTCTTCTGCCCTTGTTTCCCATTCTTCCTCTCCCTTTCTGGCTCCCTCCGTCTCTCTTCTAGTTCTTCGCCTTCATTCATTTGTTCATTCTGGGTGTTTCTGCGTTGGAGTTTTCTTTAGTCCTTCGCTCCCCTTGTTTATGAATCCCTCTCTCGCTTCCTGGTATTCCTTCTTTCTTGTAGCTGTTCCCCCTCATTTATTTGTTCATTGTGTGTTTCTGTGTTGGGGTATTCTTATATATACCTTCGCTCCCTGGTTCCCTGTCTTCACCCCTTGTTACTGATTCTCTCTCTCTCGCTTCCTCGTATTCCTTCTTTCTTGTACCTGTTCCCCCTCATTTATTTGTTCATTGTGTGTTTCTGTGTTGGGGTATTCTTATATATACCTTCGCTCCCTGGTTCCCTATCTTCACCCCTTGGTTCTGATTGCCTCTCTCGTGATCTCACTTTCTTGTGGCTCTGCAGTCTGATTCATTTGTTCATTCTGTGTTTCTTTGTTAGATTCGTCTTAAAGATTCCTTCGCTCCCTGGTTCCCTATCTTCACCCCTTGTTTCTGATTGCCTCTCTCGTGATCTCGCTTTCTTGTAGCTCTGCGCCCTCATTCATTTGTTCATTCTGTGTTTCTTTCTTGGATTCGTCTTAAATATTCCATCCGTAATTTGTTTTGGATGCATTTCTTTGACTATATGGTAATTTTTTTTGTGTGTTGTTTTGGGTTGGTCAGTCAGTCTCAGTCTCTTCGCTAATGGGACGAGACCTCTTGACCTCTTGCAGCTGTGTTTCTTTCTTGGATTCGTCTAAAATATTCCGTCCGTAATTTGTTTTGGATGCATTTCTTTGACTATATGATCATTTTTTTTGCGTGTGGTTTTGGATTGGTCAGTCAGTCTCAGTCTCTTCGCTAATGTGACGAGACCTCTTGACCTCTTGACCTCTTGCAGCTGCGTTTCTTTATTGGATTCGTCTAAAATATTCCGTTTGTAATTTGTTTTGGATGCATATCTTTGACTATATGATCATTTTTTTGCGTGTGGTTTTGGATTGGTCAGACAGTCTCAGCTTCTTCGCTAGTGGGACGAGACCTCTTGACCTCTTGCAGCTGCGTTTCTTTGTTGGATTCGTCTTAAATATTCCGTCCGTAATTTGTTTTGGATGCATTTCTTTGACTATATGATCAATGTTTTTGCGTGTGGTTTTGGATTGGTCAGTCAGTCTCAAAGGGGACACTGTTTAAGGGAAGAGGAAGAGGAAGGTTTTGAGGGAGATGTATGGTATGGCCGTGACAGTCTCTTCGCTAGTGGGACGAGACTTCTTGACCTCTTGACCTCTTGCAGACTCCTTATGCTCTTATGTTCGTATGAATCAACCTCTTCCTTCGTCATTCAGTCAAATTTCTGAGCCTTTTCCTGATTCATTTCACTCACGCTTCTATGTTTTTCATCCTAGTTTAGTCGTGAGTCTCCTAGTTCTGTCTTTATCATTTGCAGGCCTCTCTGTTATCTCTTCACTCACGTTTTCATTTCGTTATTCCCACCACCGTTGCCATATTATCGTACTCAGAGCATAGTGTTTACCGGTTGCTGACGCCTAACTATTGCCAAGAAACATCAGGAATTAACTATTTTAACGATAATTATAAGTGAGTCTCCTTATTGGGGTCCACGAGACAGTTTTTGGATCAGAAGTCGGTAAATATAAGAGGCTGAGTAAGACAATCTGGCGACGTTGATTCCCACTATCACTGTGTCCTTATATTTTCAGGCCGTTTCATTATTTATCACTAACGGTTCAACGTCATTCGCCCCTTTGTCACTCCCTTCTCTCATCATTTAAGCGGCTTTGAGATTGTTCATTTCACGCTACTGTCACCGTGTACTTATATTTCCAATTATTTCGCGTTGTTTTCCTTTAAAAGTTTCAACGTCATTCACCCCATTGCACCCATGTCTACATTTTTATGCGGGTTTCATTGTTTTCACTTCTTGTTTTTGCTGGTCTGTATATAGTTTTTACATCATGTTGTTTTTACTTAGCCTGCGTCATTCAGCCCATTGTCACTGTCATTTTATCATCTCGGCCGCTTCCTCGCTTTTTATAATCACCTTCTATCATCTCCTTTTATTTACAATGTTTTGTTGCATTCTTTACTGACTGTTTTTTACGTCATTCAGTCTACTGTCACCCCGTTGCCTGATTATCGTACTCGGAGCATCACATTTACAAGCTTCTCCCCCATAAATATCACCAGAAAACAGGAATAATAAACCATTTCAACAATAACTACAGATAAATCTCGTTATTGTGGCCCAGGAAACAATTTTGGGGATGGAAATCGGGAAATATGAGAAACTGAGTACGACAGTCTGGCAACGTTGCACTGTCCTCTATATTACCCAGGCTACTTTTTCACTTTTTAATCCCCGCCTCATATCCCTTTTATTTACACTGTTACCCCGTTTTCTCTATTACCTAGGCCGCCTCGTCACTTTTTAATCCACCTCTCATCTCCTACACTACCTAACGTAAGTACACTCCGACTTTTTAATCCCCTCCTCATATCCCTTTTATTTACACTGTTTCGTTGCATTCTTTACTTACTGTTCTACGTCATTCAGCCCACTGTTGCCCGTTCTCTGTATTATCCAGGCCACCTCGTCACTTTTTAATCCACCTCTCATCTCCTACACTACCTAACGTAAGTACACTCCGACTTTTTAATCCCCTCCTCATATCCTTTTTATTTAGACTGTTTCGTTGCATTCTTTACTTACTGTTCTACGTCATTCAGCCCACTGTTGCCCCGTTCTCTCTATTATCCAGGCCGCCTCGTGACTTTTTAATCCACCCCTCATCTCCTAGACTACCTTAAGTAAGTACCCTCCGAGCCTTTCTAAACATATAACAAAAATACGAGGGACACACAATCTAGTCTTTCACGGCGTTCACATTTTTTTTTGACCCATCCTCGCATTCATTTTCTTTTCACCTTGAACAAATACAAAAAATAAGGGTCACACAATCTAGTCTTTCACGGTCTCATATTAATCACGGCAGTACACATTATTTTTTTTACCTCCTCGCTGCGAAGGACAATGTAAACACAAGGATAGGAGAGTAAGAGAAGAAGAAAGGAAAGGAGGGAGGCAGGAAGTGATGACGGAGAATTATTCAGGACAAGAAATGAATAATAAGCAAAAGGAAGAGAAGTAACAGGGATGGAGGACAGAAATAGTGTAAACAAACTGACAGACCCGTGGACAGAGAAACGAACAAGGAGGGGAGATAAAGAGGATAAAGAGGAGAGGGGGGAAGAAAGTGGATAAGGAGAATTTAGATAAACGAATAGAAGCATAGGGGAAACGAAAACAATGACCATTATCATAAGAGAAGGAGAAAATACAGAGAGAGAGAGAAAGAGAAAGAGAAAGAGAGACGGCTTCACATTAATCATGATGTACACAATTTTTTCCTACCCAACCCTCGCCTTTTTTTTTCTTTTTTTTTAAACCTCGCGGCGTTGAGAAAATAAACAAACATTAGCAGGCCACTTGTGTCTATTCAGCGGAGGAAAATGATGATGATGATGATGGTGATGATGATAATATTTGAGTGGAAGAAAACGGAGGAGGAGAAGGAGGATGACTGGAAGGAAGGAAGAGAGGGTGGAAAAATTAAATAAAAAAAAGCCCTCTCGAGTGGATGTTTTTAATTTTCTCTTATTTACTACGGCGCTGAGAGTCTCGCCACGGCGTTATTACTCCTTATATACGTCGAGACTTTCCTGCTTCTTCGCCTGCTTGCCTCCATACCTTCCTTCCTCCCTTCCTTCCTTCTTTCCTGCCTTTCTTCCTTCCTTACTAGTGGGGTGCTTAGTCTGCCACTCTGTCTCCCTTCCTTCCTTCCTTCCTTCCTTTCTTCCTGCTTAGTATTGATGATGATGTGATGATGATGAGAGAGAGAGAGAGAGAGAGAGAGAGAGAGAGATTAAACATAATTACAGATCCCACGAGATGGTTTCCTCCTAAAATCATCTACATCATTAGTTTCCATAATACGCGAACGGTTCCTGTGTCAGACGCGAACTCATACGATGTTTTTCAATGTCAAGTGAATTACATGAATCTAGTTATGTAAGACTGCGATATTATTCCCCTTTCTCTCGCAATATGAAAGGAAAACACACACACACACACACACACACACACACACACACACACACACACACACACACACACACACACACACACACACACACACACACACACACACATTCTTGGGACATTCTTTTTCCTCATATTTCTGCTTTTCTTTTCTCTTATTTTCTTTAAGGAAGCAGAATATTTTTCAGGCATTGTTTTATATATCTTTGTTTGGTTCTTAGTCTTTCTCCTTTATCTTAAAACACACACACACACACACACACACACACACACACACTCTCTCTCTCTCTCTCTCTCTCTCTCTCTCTCTCTCTCTCTCTCTCTCTCTCTCTCTCTCTCTCTCTCTCTCTCTCTCTCTCTCTCTCTCTCTCTCTCTCTCTCTCTCTAATTGGGATATGGGAGCGAGACAGCACAGGCATGAGTCAAATCCTCTACACGAAAACTAGATATATACAACTAGGTTAGCACACACACACACACACACACACACACACACACACACACAAGCAGGCAAGCACCTCCCTACCCACCAACCCTCCCCACACACACAAAAGGAACACGCACACTTATTAAAATCATTAGCTCGTTTTTCCCTCTCATCATCATTAGGTTCTCAAGGGGGCGCTGGGGCTGGCCGGCGCTTGGGGGCTTAGCTCAACCTTTTCCTCAGACCCCCCCAAAAAACACACACGAGATTATAAATGGAAAGGATTTTAAGAACCCAAGTGAAAAATATTAGTTGTGTTGTAAGATGTAGAGGATGCAGGCTTTTCTTGCTATAAATATCATGGTGAGTCTTTTCTTCCGACCAAAAAACACACGAGATTATAAATGGAGAAGATTTTAATACCTCGAGTGAAAAATAAGTGAAAAATTAATAGTTGAATTGTCAGAGGTAGCTTTTTTTTTTTTTTCGATGTAAACCACGGAAAACTTAGCTCAACCTTTTCTTCCGACCCCCAAAACACACGAGATTATAAATGGAAAGAATTTTAAGACTCCAAGTGAAAAATAATAGCTTCTTCGTAAAAGGCAAAATAAGTAGCCTTTTCTTCCGACATAAAACACAACGAATTTATCCGAGTCTTTCCTGACGACCAAAAACCCACAAAATTATATATGAAGAGGATTATAATACCGCGAGTGAAAATAATAGTTGAATTTTAAGAGGTAGAGGATGCAGTTTTTCCTTGCTATAAATAACACAAAAAGAGCTTAGATACACCTTTTCTTCGGACCAAAAAACAAGCAAGATTATATATGAAGAGGATTTTAATACCGCGAGTGAAAATAATAGTTGAATTTTAAGAGGTAGAGGATGCAGTTTTTCCTTGCTATAAATAACACAAAAAGAGCTTAGATACACCTTTTCTTCGGACCAAAAAACAAGCAAGATTATGAATGGAGAGGATTTTAATACCGCGAGTGAAAATAATAGTTGAATTTTAAGAGGTAGAGGATGCAGTTTTTCCTTGCTATAAATAACACAAAAAGAGCTTAGATACACCTTTTCTTCGGACCAAAAAACAAGCAAGATTATAAATGGAGATGATTTTAATACCGCGAGTGAAACATGATAGTGGCATTGTAAGAGATAGCCTTTCTCCGACACATAACACACAAAGAATTTATCTGAGTTCTTTCTTACGGCAAAACAACATACAAAAGATTATTATGAGCGGAGAAGAATCTAATACCCCGCGTGAAAAATAATAGTTAGTTTGTGTGAGGTGAAAATGGATCCTTTCCTTCAAATAACGAAACATACGAACAAGTTAATCGAGCCTTTTCTTCTGACAAAAAAAAAACAAAGCAAATAAATGTAAAAAAGAAAATCATACCCCAAGTAATAAATAAAAGGTGCTGTAAGAGTTAGAGCTAGCAGTTTTTTTTTCTTTCTTTATAAAATAACATTCATGAAAACAGATCGCATTTCTTTACATGAACAGCGGAGTCTTTTTTTTTCTCTCTTCCTTCAAATATCACACAAGAATATAAATGATAAGGAATCCAATACCCCGACTGAAAAAAAATATATATAGCTGAATCGTGAAAGGTGGAACAAACAGTCTTTTCTTTTCCCTATATAAAAATGAAACATATACAAGAAACTACATGACATTTATCTGCTTCAAGAACTCTTTTTTTCCGGCAAAGAATACAAAAGATGAAATAGAAATACCTAATCGTAAGAAGTAGAACAAGCAGTCTTTTATCCTTCCTATAAAAAGAATAAAACACACAAGAAACCACACAAGCCATTTCTCTGCATGGACAGGTGGGCGGGCGGGCGGGCGGCGAGGAGGGAGCTGCAGGAGGAGCCGGTGAAAGCAGCATCGACCCAGGTGAGTCATGGGTACCGGCGTGGGAACATTGGGTAACGACTACTGAAATTAATGTCTGGCCCTTCCATTAGTGCGGAGTGTGTCGTTGGGAGTGCGTCGCCGGAGCTATATAGAAAGACCCAGGCTCGGCTTCCACACCACTGGCCAGCTGCACATACCGCGGGACAGCTGTTCATTCCACTGCCTTAAATGACCTCCAATTCCTCTGCTCTTAACCATGGCACAATCTACCCCTCTTCCAGCTAACCAAGGCATCTTAAGATTTTTTGCCAGTAATCTAAGACTTTCTCTGACCTACTGTACTATATCAAAGCTCATTTAACGGCCATAAACGGTCTCTTTTTTTTTTTTTATTATCTTCGCCTGTAGCGCCGGTAGGCTTTCTTTAGGGGCCTGGTGGTCGGCCCAAGCCCGTCATGGCGGAGGCAAAAAATTTTTTATAGTGGCGCCATTTATACTTTTTTGAGTCTTTTTTGAGCCGAGTCTTTTCACCATAATGGCCGGCCATGACAAAAATTCCTGTCACACAAACATCCCGGCCAAGGCGCCTTCGCTGAATTCCTTACAATATCAAAAATTTCCTTCTCCGCTTTTCTGCAGCACACCACTCCTCTCGCAACGCTTCTACACAACGCAAATATTTTTTCTACCTTTTGTTTTAAATATTACAAATCTGTCTTGCACAGTTTCACATGGCACCGAGTTATCCTCCAGCTCTGCTTCTAACTGTGGCGCCATTTACCTGTCTTCTAGCGTCGTCAAAGAAAATGTTCGTAACCAAATCATCCTCTGCCCTACTGCACTATATCAAAAGCTTATTACACGGCTCTAAACGGCCTCCAATTGCTCTGCTTCTGATCAAGGACGCCATCTAGAACTGACTCCAATTGCTCTGCTTCTTACCATGTAGTTATATACCATTTTTCTTGCTAACCAAAACTTCTTCAAATCTTATGGCTGTAATCAAGGCTTCTTCTGCCCTACCAAAGCTCATTCCATGGATCTAAACTGCCTCCAATTGCTCTGCTTCTAACCCTGGCGCCATCTTCCTTTCTTCTAACAAACTAAGGCAGCCCCAAACCTTATGCCCGAAACTAAGGCTTCTCTGCTCTGAACAGTCTCCAATTGCTCGGCTTCTAACCATAGCGCTATCCACTTTCTCCAAGCAAACTAAGGCATTGTCAGACCTCATGTCCGTATATATAACTAAGGCTTCCCCTTCCGTACTGTACTATACTTAAACTCCCTCCATTGCTGTACTTATGACCCGAAACGTTTTTTTTATCTCTCTGCTCCTAAACTAGAGACTATTCACATCTTTTCTAGTTAGCTGAAGCATTCGGAAAGCTTATGTTCCTTAGAAAAAAGTCATCACCCTAAGGTTCTCTGTAGCTCTTTTAACTGATCGAGGCTCCGGTCGTCACTCTGGCCGTCTTCAAGTCCCCCTCCAGCACCGTGCCCAGGAGTCTTCCAGCCCTCTACCGTGGTTAAGGTGTTTTCCAACCCTTTCCCGCGGCCGAGACTCCCTCCACAAATCGCCCGCGGCCGAGTCTTTTCACCGTAATGGCCGAGCATGACAAAAATTCCTTTCACACAAACATCCCCACCAAGGCGCCTTCGCAGAATTCCTTACAAAATCAAAAATTTCCTTCCCCGCGTTTCTGCAGCCCACCACTCCTCTCGCAACGCTTCTACACAACGCAAATATTCTTTCTACCATTTGTTTTAAGTATTACAAACCTCTCTTGCACAGTTTCACATGGCACTGAGTTATCCTCCAGCTTCTGCAACTCATCCTATATCTCTCAACACTCCCAGACAACACTAAGGTACTCTCCACAATTTGGCAACACACCAGACCACTCTCCCAACACTTCCAGATACCACTTAGCTTCCCTCCACCTTCCTGCAACACATCACACCTCTCTCATCATTTCTAGACAACACAATCTTTTTTCTACCACCATTCTGCAACACTAGGTTTCTCTTCACCTTTCTGCAACACACGGACACCAGCTCTCTCCTCCCTTCAAGACAACATTAAACTTCTCTTCACCCTTTCGCAACACACAATATCTTTCAACACTTCTAGACAACACTGAGTTCCTCTCTATCATTCTGCAACTCCACACCTCTTCCACATGCTTCCAGTGGCACTAAGTTACTATCTGCCTTTCTGCTATACACCGAACCACTCTCTCTCTCTCATCACTTCAGGACAACACTAAGTTCCTCACCACCTTTTTGTACCACACTACGTTTTCACACGCTTTCAAGATCACCAAACGTTTATCCTTCGCTCTTCTACGCCGCGGCATCGTACAAAACCTGCATGCCCTTCCACTTCACCTCCCCCTCATCTTTCCTCCTCTCCTTTCTCTCTCTCTCTCTCTCTCTCTCTCTCTCTCTCTCTCTCTCTCTCTCTCTCTCTCTCTCTCTCTCTCTCTCTCTCTCTCTCTCTCTCTCTCTCTCTCTCTCTCTCTCTCTCTTTCTCGTCTCTCCACCTCGTTCCAAAACACAGCGAAGCCTTCCACTCCGCTTCACGACATTACGCACGCCTCCATCCCTTCCCTCCGTCCTTCCCTCCCTCCTTTCACTTCACTGCCGCAGACTTAGGCCCTCGTTGTTAGTGCACCAGCCATTCTTCTGCGTTGTGGTCCCTCTTCCAGACACAAGGGACGCCGCGCTCCCGGCAAAAACAAGTCTCAGAGGGCGAGATTCCGCAAGAAACCCTAACGAAGACAAATACGAGATAGAAGAGACGAGGACGAGGATGGGGGAGGAGGACGAGGGGAAGGTTGAGGAGAAGGGACAAAGTAAAGGAGGAGAGGAAGAAGGGAGAGGAGAAGAAAAGAGAGATGAAGAGGAAGAGAAGTAGGAGAAGAAGGGGGAAATAGAGGAGGGGAAGGAGATCAAGGGGGAAATAGAAGAGGAGAAGGAGGAGAAAAAAGGGAAGGAGGAGAAGGAGGAGGAGGAGGAGGAGGGAAAGGATTAGAGGGATGAGTAAGCAAATGAGAATGAGACAAAGCTAAAAAGAACGGAGCACTCTCTCTCTCTCTCTCTCTCTCTCTCTCTCTCTCTCTCTCTCTCTCTCTCTCTCTCTCTCTCTCTCTCTCTCTCTCTCTCTCTCTCTCTCTCTCTCTCTCTCTCTCTCTCTCTCTCTCTCTCTCTCTCTCTCTCTCTCTCTCTCTCTCTCTGTGTCTATCTATCTATCTATCTATCTATCTATCTATCCATCTTTCTCATTATCTCAACAGTATAACAAAAGCTTTCTCGTTCCTCTTAGCTCTTCTTCGTGAAACTCTTGAAGCGTGAAACGTAAGAATAGAATTAACAGTCACGTTATGATTAAAACATTTCTGGAGTGCCATTCAGCATGTCGAGTCCGTTTCCTAGGAGTATTATAATCGAGGTTTAAATTATTATGCAAAAGAGAGATTCCCTCGAGGGCACGGACCGTATAAAGAGAAAGGCGGTTTAAAGAATAAGAAGACGGTCAGAAGCTGATTAAAGCCTTTGCAGTTGAGAGTTCTCCCTTCTGAAGAACAACCAAGTTTTCGCAAAATACTGAAACTTCAAAAGTGTACAAGTGGAAGTAACGTGAGCCTCGGCGGGGTCTTGACAAACTTGGCGGTGGGGTTGTTTAAAGGAAACCAGAGTAAAGAAAGAATATGTGTATGAAGTTCAGACATCAGTCATGGTTAAGCTATTAGTGAATGAGAGAAAAATACGAAGAAATAACCGAAGCTCCAATATTAAACCTAGACGTGCCTAAAATTGTTCTCTCTCTCTCTCTCTCTCTCTCTGAACTCCTCTTTATGGTGTGATATACGTCTTCTTGCCTCTTCCTCCCTTTCCATTTTTTTGTTTTGTTTTCGTTTCAGCCTATGGCACCGGCAGGCTTTCTCGGTGATGGTCGACCCCAGTCTGTTATGTCGCAGGGGAGTGTTTATAGTGGCGCCCTCTTGCTTGGCTCATGCCCCCGGGAGCTCAACTTTGATCCTGTCTCAAGTTGAACTGGCTAAAGTAATAGTATAGGAAGTATTGGGTATGTTCTTGTTGGCTGCTTACGACTACTCTGTATCATCTCCTTATCAATCTCTGACTCAAGCGATGGACGTGGTGTAGTTGGAACAAAGGAGAAGAGGTTCACGCTATTGCAGACACGAACAGGCTTCAGTAACTGTTCTTCGTCTCGTTATCGTTACCACCAAGACCCTCATCCGCCTCCCACTCCAACCCTTAGCCTCAACTATCTCTGACGCAGGCGATGGACGTGGTGTAGTTGGAACAAAGAAGAATGCAGACACGAACAGGCTTCAGTAACAGTTCTTCGTCTCGTTATCGTTACCACCAAGACCCTCATCAGCCTCCCACTCCAACCCTCAGCCTCAACCATCTCTGACGCAGGCGATAAACGTGGTGTGACGAGCTCAGAAGATATAAACGTTAAAAGCAACATACGCGAACAGGCTTCAGTAACTTGTTCTTTGTTTGGTTAGTTCGGTTAACGTTACTGCCAAGACCTTCAGCCGCCTCCTACGCCTCCTACTCCGAGTCCATTCACAAGACTTTTCTCGTATTTGTTCAACGTTTCCCGGTAATGGTTTCGGGTCGCCGATCTGGTCTCTACTTCGTGTCCAGGAGTTCGATGTGTAGATATGGAGTCCTTTACCTTTTACTTCGATGTCGGTTTCTCTTTCTTTCTCTTTTTTTTTTCTCTCTCTCTCTCTCTCTCTCTCTCTCTCTCTCTCTCTCTCTCTCTCTCTCTCTCTCTCTCTCTCTTCACCCTTCTCCACTTCATCTTCTATTATTAGTCTCCTTTCTCCTTCTTCCCTTTCTTCGTGTCTCTCTCTTCCAGTTCTCTGTGTTTCTTTTCCTTCATCTTTGCTTCACTTTCTCTCTCTTGTTTCTCTTCTTTCATCGCATTCTCTTTTGCTCTCTCTATTTTTTTTCCTTTTCTCATCGCATTCTCTTCGCTTTCTCTCTCTTGATTCTCTTCTTTCTTCGCATTCTCTTTTGCTTTCTATATTTTTTTCTCCTTTTTTCATCGCCTTCTGTTCGCTTTCTCTCTCTCTTCTACCCTTTCTTCAGCATATCTATTCACTTTATCCCTCACTCTTTTCCTTTCTTCACTGCAACTTACCTTTCTTTTTTTATCCTTCATTCATCACGTTCACTTCACTTTCCTTGTCTTTCCTTCCTTTATCTCGTTCTCTCTTTGCTCTTTCTTTTTCTTTCCTTCCTTCATTCATCGCATTCACTTCACTTTCCTTGTCTTTCCTTCCTTTATCTCGTTCTCTCTTTGCTCTTTCTTTTTCTTTCCTTCCTTCATTCATCGCATTCACTTAACTTTCCTTGTCTTTCCTTCCTTTATCTCGTTCTCTCTTCGCTTTTTCTTTTTCTTTCCTTCCTTCATCCATCGCTTTCACTTCACTTTCCTTGTCTTTCCTTCCTTTATCTCGTTCTCTCTTCGCTCTTTCTTTTTCTTTCCTTCCTTCATTCATCGCATTCCCTTCACTTTCCTTGTCTTTCCTTCCTTTATCTCGTTCTCTTTTCGCTCTTTCTTTTTCTTTCCTTCCTTCCTTTTGTTTTCCCTTCTTTCATGTCATTTCCTTCGCACAGAAATGACTACTGAGCGACTAATGATTTATCCACACCCTTAAAGAAGAACTGGATACAAAGCAACGTCCGGGAGAATGAACTTGAAGGATTAGGTTGTTATGTATCTGTGCACTAACTATATAGCTGCGCGTGGCCTCCGTGCTCATCCCCGTCGCATTGGCCCTTGACTATGTGGCGCCACCGTTGTCAGATTATCGTATTCATAGCATAGTATGTACCGGTTTCTGACGCCTAACTATTACCAAGAAACATCAGAATCTAGCTCTTTTAACGATAACTATAAATGAGTTTCGTTATTGGAGCCCAGAAGACAATTTAGGGGTAGGAAGTCGGGAAATATAATCGGCTGAGTACGACAATCTGGCAACGTTGGGCCACAAACTAACCCATTACCCCGGGACACGGAAGAGAGAGAACGGAAAGAGAATCGTGAAAGAAGAATAGGGAAACCTGTTTACCCACATTATATAAGCCTTCTTTTATTCGAAACTAACGAAGGCAGTGCATGAAAAGGATTAGAGAACATCAACAAAAAGGATGATATAGAAAGACAAAATACAACATCAAGAAATGAAAAATTAGAAACACAACGTCGAGAAAAACGGAAAACAGAAAAGAAAACAGAAAAAAATTAACAACATCGAGAAAAGAAAAACATCAGTCACAAACACACACACACACACACACACACACACACACACACACACACACACACACACACACACACACACACACACACACACGTCCTTTGATTCGGCACTGAGAGACTAATTAAGCGAGCAGAAAGTTACGCAACACATGATTAACAGAAAACCAAAGCAATACAGAAAAAAACAAGGGACGTAAATTTTGTTGCTGGAAACGTACCATAATTAGCAACTGGAACACAAGACAAGGCAACACAAAGCAACACAATAGACGACTGGCAGAGTATAACGCAACACACACACACACACACACACACACACACACACACACACACACACACACACACACACACACACACATATCAATAAAACACACCAAGAGGAAAACAAAACTTATCCTACGCACAACACAAAGCAAAACAAGGAAACAACATCAAACGAAAAACAAACACATGGATAAACAAGAAAAAGAAACAACCGCAAAGTAATAAAAATGGGAAGGGCAGGGAACAATTCAAACACCCCAAACACACACACACACACACACACACACACACACACACACACACACACACAACCCCCCCCCTACCCCCCTCACACACACAATACCTCTCAGCCACAAACCAGACACGAACAAACACACAAACAGACGAACGAACGCACAAACAAACCCAAATAGCCACACACCGGAATTCAAGGGTTCGACGTGGTGATTGTTTTCCTAATGAGAGAGAGAGAGAGAGAGAGAGAGAGAGAGAGAGAGAGAGAGAGAGAGTTGTGTCTATCTACCTGTTAGTCTATCTATGTATCTATACATATATACATTGCCTATATACTGAGCGACAAACAGACAGACATAGACAGAGAGATAGAGAAGATAGATCCATTCACACACACACTCACACACACACACACACACACACACACACACACACACACACACACACACACACACACACACATGCAGCGCCCTGGTTATGAACACGTTAAAGAGGAAGGAAATTGGCGGTCGAGGCTCCGGTGGTATGCGCTTAACTCTTTCCCATTAATATGTAGTTCACGGATATATTAGATCCCCTCAAGTAATTGCGATCGCTCCCCTTCCTCACCGTCCTTAATGCACCTGATATTTCTCTTGACTTTAATTCTCTTTTTGTGTCTCTCTCTCTCTCTCTCTCTCTCTCTCTCTTCCTTTAAATATCTATGTACCTATCTGTCTCTTCTGATGTTACTACTTCTACTACTCTATCTGCTCCTTAACTTCGTCCACTCAAGTACATCAGTAAACATAACTTCAATTTTTAACCGACGCACACGTATCAAATCTCTAAGAGTGAATCACCATTTCATCAGGAAGGATATTAAAGCCCCCTCTCCTCACCCTCTTCCTCCTCCTCTCTTCAACTCGCCTCCATTACAATATTTTAATCTCGCTTTGAATGTCGACCCAAACCCTCCTCTCTCATTGACCTTTCCCTCTCTTTCCCCGTCCCTAGGAGCTCTACCTGTACAAGCTCTGGCACATAGGTACGACGGGGAAGGTTGAAAAGGGACATGCCTCAATTCAGCCTCCCGGACCATCCTCCTGGCCTTTGTACAGTCAAGGGATGGAGGGAGGGAGGCCTCGAGTCATCATTGTGTGCCGGGTGTCCCAGGATCATCAACAGTGGACCGGTGGATCAGAGGGATTCGTGGAGTTCAGAGCATGGAGTGGAAAGAACGGATGGGTGTAAGGGGGGGGGGGGTTATGTGTGTGTGTGTGAGGGGGGGGGGGGTACCTTTGTCTGCTTATCTAGCTGTCAACCTCTCAAATTATGTGTCAATCTATTTATCTATCTTCCTGTCTATATATTTATCTATACACCTAACTACTAGCCTGTTTAAGTCTCCCTCTACTTATAAATCTTTCTATTCGTGTATACGTTTGTGTGTATCAACCACTGTTTAAATACCATTATATTTACTTAACTTTCTATCTACAGAAATGCCTATCTCTTTGTCTATCTAACTACCTACCTATTCATCTCAACACCTACCCATATATCTATCTATCTGTATCCATCTATCTTTGCATCTGTCTATCTGTCACTAGCTCTCCGTCCCTCCATTGATCCATCTATCTATTCCTCACACCCACAGGAGAGGACGAACCGCAGGCAAACTCGTCCTGTATGGAAATGAAAGCAAAAAACAACAGCGTAACGTGACTTCCCTTCCGTCGCGTCGCCCTCCTCGGCACGCCTCGTCTACACAAAACCTGGAAACCATTCGCGCCCCTCTGAACGGCGGGGCGTTTCGAGTGTGTGTCCTGGACGCTTAGTATACGAAAAGCTGGAAGGGAGGAAGGGAGTGAGAGTGAGGAAGAGAGAGAGAGGGAAGGAAGTACTGGTGAAATCATGAAGGAATGGCATCGGACAGGGACGGATGGAACGGTTTGGCTATGACTGAATGTTGCATGTACTTGGAAGATGAGGATTTTGCCTTTATGTCATGTTACTGCTTGTGAAGTCATGAAGAAACAGCAATGGAATGGTAGGGAATGTTTTGGCTTCGAGTGTATGTTGAATCTACAACGAATATGAGGGTTCTGAATCCTCTTCTTGGCCATGGTACTGATATATTTTGAGGAAGAGGGAGATAGACAGATATTGCCCAGTCATTCAGAAATCGGTTAGTGGAATTATTTATAAGAAATGGCCGTTGATCTCCTAAAGGTAATTTTATGTTTTAAGGGACAGGAATCACACACACACACACACACACACACACACACACACACACACACACACACACACACACACACACACACACACACACACATACGCACACACAATCTTCGGCTGTCCTCTCGTGTCCAACAAGCTAAACCAGTTCGGCGTGTCGTTTCAATAAACATAAATACGCCTCCAGATTCGGCTAAGATTGAACAGGCTATTTCCCTTAACCCTCTCGTCCCTTCTTCCTCTTCATCCATCTTATCTTCTCCTTCCTCCTCTTCCTCCTTCTCCTCCTTCTTTTCCTTCCCCTCATCCTTCTCATCCTTTTATTCCCCTTTATTCAGCTGCTAATCCTTTTCTTTCTTCTCCTACCCTTCCAACCTCTTTTTTCTAAGTTTTATTCCTCCTTGTAATACACGTCCTCCTCTTATTCATTCTCCTACCCTCTCCCCCATCTTCTACTTTTTTTCTTCCTTTTATCTTCCTTGCTTCTGACTTTTACTCCTGTTCTTTCTATTCCTCCTTCTTTTCCTTTTTTTCTCCTTCCTCCTTGTCACCCTCTCTCTCTTCCTCTTACTCCTTCTCTAAGATCGGCATAAACACACTATGATTACTATTCATGTCAATATAGGAGAATGTTAATAACTGGAAGCTTTCAAACTAACTACGTTCAATGGTAAACAACCCAGTGTGAGTAAACTACTATTTGTTATCCTTTCAAACCGTATTACCTCACTTGAATTAGCAGGCAGCAGCTATTCTCCCTTCTTATGTCAACGGAACAAGATTACACTTTCCCATGACTTGAAATAAAAAGAGATACTGAAGGGACGGCCGGCGCAGTAGGGCAGTAAGGTGACTTCTTGAGCATCCCGGACTCGCTCCAAATCCCATGCGAGCCTCCATCACAGCAGCCTCTTATATCGACCAGGCATTAGCATCTTACTTGGCCCAGCTGTCGGACTTTGACCTGAGGGACGGCGAAACTCTACGGAACGCGCATGTTAGTTTCAATACCTCTCTCGGCTCAGTCACAGGAGTATGCAGCAGCCCGCCCGCCCTTCCAAGCAAGTAATTACAGATACCTCAGCCAGCATAAGTTCTCCTCGTGCGCCCTTCTGACTGCGAGCAATCCGAGATGTGTTGAGTTTCTCTGAGCTCCGGAAGGGAATGCGATCGAGGATGGTCAAGGTCATTTGCAGGCACGGAGGGAAGGGAGAGAGAGCCGGGCCCGAGTTTGCTTATCCATGTTCATCTGTATGTATTTGCAAGCGTATGCATGTGAGATAGGGAATGTGCGTGGGAGAGGGAGTGGGAGGTGCTGTGTGGGGGGAAGGGTGCTGAGTGTGTGGTTGTGGGAGCTTGTGTGGGGGGTGGGGGGATTGTGTGTGCGTGGGGGGGGTCTTGTGTGTGTTTGTTTGTATGGGGGAGGTTGTGTGGGGGGTGGGGGGACTGTGTGTGTGGGGGGAGTCGTGTGTGTGTGTGTGTGTTTGGGGGAGGTTGTGTAGGGGGTGGAGGGAGTGTGTGTGTGGCGGGGGGGGATCTTGTGTGTGTGTGATTGGGGGAGCTTGTGTGGGGGGTGGGGGGAGTGTGTGTGTGGTGGGGGGGATCTTGTGTGTGTGTGGTTGGGGGAGCTTGTGTTGGGGGTGGGGGGAGTGTGTGTGTGGGCGGGAGGGATCTTGTGTGTGTGTAGTTGGGGGAGCTTGTGTTGGGGGTGGGAAGGATTGTGTGTGTGGTTTGGGGAACATGTGTGGGGGTTGGGGGGATTGTGTGTGGGGGGGTCATTTTTAGTCTTGGTAACTTAATCTATCACTTTTTAAGGTTACATTTATTATTGTTTTTCTTAATTATTGCTAATGTGAATATTTTCAGCAGTTGGAATACTAATTATTTTGCTGGGCAGTGAAATTTTGTTTGTAATTTTCATTTACCTCGTCGTACTGTAAGTCAAGTGGTCAGTAAGCTATCTAACTATTTATCTATCTATCTCTCTAAGTGTGTGTGTGCGTCAGTGTCTATCTTTCAGTGTCTGTTTGCACGTCTGTCTGTACCCGATCGCCTTTTTAAGCTGTAAGGCTAAAAATAGCTGTTTTCCTTCAACCTTCACATTTTTTCCCGTCCAGTTACAGACTTTTTCACACAGCAAGCTTGACCGTTCCCTTTGGGCGGAGCAGCGAGCCAGGCACAGGACAGCCCCGCTAGCACCAGCCAGACGCGCCACTCAGTTCACTCACTTCTTCAACTCGCTCATTTTTGTACGGATACGCGGCGCTCACTCACATCACACGACTCCTTTTTAATTTTTCTCTTTGCTCGGAATGTTTTAAAGATGACCAGCAGCAGCTTTTCCACGTTCAAAGTGAGGAAAATTGCAATATCGCTGATTGCTGCTTGAGTTGGGAAAAGCCGCCGTCGTTCTTGCCTTGCTGGAGCCACTCACCGTCCATTCCTCGCTCGCTCAAGAAATTGGATTATTCGAAGGTTTTAAAATTCACCTCAAGACAAACTAACAACGTAATATATTGATTTAACGATTATAAATGATTAACTTAGCTTCGTATTATTATGAAAGCATAAGAATAAAAAGGAAAAGCTAATAATAGAATGGGAAAGGACTGTATATCAAAGGGAAGCAGAAGAGAGCAAGAAGATAAATTGAAGCAGAGCAAAACGAACAAGAAGGTCTAATAGAAGGTCGAGAAAGAACAGAATTAGGCAAAGGGAAGCAGGAACAAGCAAGAAGGCAATTTACAACGAAACAAAATGAAATAGAAGGCACAACATAAAGAATAATAAGGAAGGACGGAGGTGAGGGAAAGGAGGAAAGGCCACGGCAAAGAGAAGAAGCAAAACAGAATCAAATTAACTAGTAGCCACAACAGCAAAGAAAGGAGGAGAGGACAGACATAGGTGAGGGAGAGAAGGGAAGGGCCATGTTGGGCTGGGAAAGGGGAGAAAACAGAGCAAAGGGAAGCAGGAGAGAGGAAGAAGTTAAATCAAAACATAAGAAAATTAACTAGAAATCAGAACAGTACAGGAAGATAGGGAATGATGGAGGTGAGTGAAGGGAAGGAGGGCCAAGTTAGGGGCTGGGAAAGGAGAGAGAACAGACGCAAAGGGAAGCAGGAGAGGACAAGGAGAAGAATTACAACAGAACAAAATTAACTAGTAGGCCCAATAGTAAAGGAAGGAAGTGAAGGACGAAGGTAATGTAGGGAAGGGAAGAACAGAGGTGAGGGAAGGAAGGGAAGGGCAAGTTAGGGACTGGGAAAAGAGAGAGAGAGAGAGCAGAGGCAGTGGGAAACAGTAGAGAATAAGATGAGTCAAAAGAGAAGAAAATTAGCTAGTAGGAAAAACTGTTAAGGAATTGAGGGAGAAACGGAGGTGAGTGAAGGGAGGGAAGTCCATGTTGGAGGCTGGGAAAGGAGAGAGGACAGACATAGCAAAGGGAAGCAGGCAGGCAGGAAGGAGGAGAGGGCCAAGCTAAGAGATTAATGGAGATAGAAGAACTTCAAGAGGACAAGTGACTTTGCTCGGGGACTTGGAGAGGGCCTGGAGGAGACAAGCTCACTTCCCGGCGGGCCTGTGAAGTTTGAGGGAGAAATCCAGTCTCTCGGAGGAGGAAGTGGTGAAATAAAATGGAAAAAAGTCAGCCTCGAGGGGAGTTTAGGAGGCGAATCTGCAGGCGTGGGAACGAGCAGCGGCTTATTGACTAGGCAAGTTTGGACTGGGAATTTAGTGAACTTGGGACGGGTTGGTTCGCGTCGCTGAGTTTGACGAAGGAGGGAAAAAATATATATGTACGAAGCCATAAAAAAATGTTAATGATGAAGGAATAGATGAAGAATTAGTAAGAAAAATAAGGAGAAAGGAAGGAGAGACAAAATGATAAGAGAAGAAAGAAGAAAAGAAAAACAGCAGAGAAAACTCATGAGCGTGTTGCCTTAAAAAAAAAGATGATGATACTTAATGAATAGATGAAAAAACAAGAATAAGAAAAAGATAGACAAAATAAGGAGAGAAATAAAAGAAAATATAAATAAAAACAAATAACAAGAAGAACAAGGCGAGATCAAAAGGAAAAAGAACAGCAACAAAAGAAGTAACATTGATAACAAAAAAAATAGAAAAAGAGAAGAAATTTAAAGAAAAGGAAGAAGACAAGAAAGAAAAGTCAAGAAAAAGAAGAGGAAAACAAGAGGAAAGAGAATATGAATTTGAAGAAAATGAAAAAGAACAAATGAAAAACAAAATGCGTGTGATGATGATGACGATGACGACTATGAAGAAGGTGAGAGTGAAGAAGCAACCCTCGGCCCGGCGTCGCATTATAAGAGCCCCGGACAAGTATTATGTTCGTCCCACACTTGCTGCCGAAAATATGAAGCGTGAACAAGTTTATCACGAAAGTTAAACGACGGTGACTTCTTTTCTGCTTGGCTCCATGTCTGTCTGTCTGCCTGTCTGTCTGTGTTTCTGTCTATCTGTATGCATGTTTCAGTCTTTGCTGGTCTGTTTTTCTTTTTCTTTTTTTCTTTTTTTTGCTTTTTGTCTATCTCTGTCTGTCTCTCTATCTAGTTGTCTGCATGTCTGTCTTTTTGCCTATCTGTGTGTGCCTGTCTGTCTGTATCATATGTATTACCTTATTTGTATTTATGAATGTCGGTCTGTATCTGTCTGTCTGTATGTATGTAGGTATGTCTCTCTCTCTCTCTCTCTCTCTCTCTCTCTCTCTCTCTCTCTCTCTCTTTCCTTCGCTCCTTCCCTCTCTCTCCCTCCCCTTCCCACACCACACCCCAAGGTTACCACATTTTAAATCCTCCTTTCGCTTGCATTCCCGGCGCGTCGAGGCAAGACTTTAACACCGGAAGGAAGGCTCCGTCGCGTGACAGTGTCCCGCGGGGCTCGAGGCTTCGGGGGATGCAGACGAAACTAACGCGAAGAGTGCAGTGTTAGCATAAGCAATTTCCATACTCGGCGCGTTGTGGAATCTTCAAAGTGGCATGTGCGAGACGTCTAAGGGAAAAACAACGGCGGAAAGGAAGGAGGACTGTCGCTGGTGTTGTTCCAGTAGCATGGAAACAAAAAAAAATGGAAGATACAGAAAGACACACAGGGTTATAAGGAATGTTTGGGATGCCTGAGAAACTGATGCAGTGATAGAATGTCTCACTTGTGGACGAGGAAAGTGAAGGTAAGGTGTCACTCTTGTTCTCGGGGCCTAGAGGTGAGCAAGAAGAGAATGCACAAGGATACATGAGGTTATAAGGAGTCTGAGAGAGGGAAGAGAAACGATCGTAATAGAATGCAGACACCCTTATTTGCGGACGAAAGGAAGAACACAAAACTATTACTGTCGTTCCCGTAGCACAACACAAGCATGGACAAGACTATAAGGAGTATGAGGGAGGCAGGACAAAAACTCTCACAATAGTAACATACAGAAGTTTATAAGAAGTCTAAGGACGGCCAAACAAAACCTTCACAATTGCGTCTCCACTTGCGAAGGAGAGGAACGCAAATGGACTGCCCCTGGAGCACACAAGCGGAAGAACGGACTATATACACCATTACACACGAAGGTTATACGGCATTTCGAAGAGACCAGACAACGGAAAAAAACACGCCTTGCCCTTCCTTCCCTTACTTCGACGACCACATTTTAGTGAGTCCGATTTCGAGGCCTTACAAAAAAGAAAAGTGTCTGTCCCCGCAACACAAAAGCAGACTGGAACACACATCGTTACACACACGGTTACACGGCTTTACTGAGAGGCTCAAGAACGGAAATAATACACTCCTTGCTTTACTTCGACAACCCGACAACCCCATTTTCCTAAGTCCGATTTCGAGGTCTTGCAAGAGGCCTTCAAGAAAACTGGGGTGAGAACGGAAAATATACAATCATACGAGGCACCCAGATACAAGTGAAGTCTTTTTATAGGAGGAGAGAGAAGGGTAGGAATGAGAGGGGGAATACAGAGGGTCATATTTTTTAACATTGCGTTCGCCCAAGCACACATATTTGACTGGGCTTTTTCACAGGAATTTGGGGCATTTCCAGGTGGTAGTTTTATGACCCTGGTGGTAGTTTGACCCTTCTTCTGTATCGTGAACCTAAAAACACTCAATAGAGCCCGACTGATGTACTTTTCGGCCTTTGGAAATAGCTGATGTGAGGAGTGGAAGCGTATGACAGTAATGACCGTAGCCTCCAGCGTGAGATATAAGTGGTCGGACGGCCTTGTATGTGTAGTTATATGACACGAGGTTTATGTTCCTACCCTAGTTTAGTCTCCCCTTACATCCACTCTTTCTTTCCACCGTTGTTTGTTAGGCGTTCTCAATCTGTATGTGTCTGAAACTGTCTCTATCTCTCCCTCTCTCCATCTCTCTCACTCTCAGTAACTTCCGGAAACAATTTGCAAGCTGCGTTATGACGAAAATGCAAAACAAGAGAAAAGGAACGGAGAGGCTCGCTGCTGGTAAAGGGAGGGAATTCTGGTCCTGTTGAGGCGCGGGGAAGCGAGAGCCGGACAGCAGGAGTGATGTGAAAGGATGAAAGAGCATACTGCCTCGTTATCTGCGTCCGACCCTCGAAGTTTGGACACTGATTGGCTTAAGATGATGTAATGTAACGGAACGCGATAGTACGGTTTTGGGAAGGAAGGGGGAGAGTTGGATTGGAGAGGAAGAAAGGAAGGAGGCTTGGAAAAAAGATGGAAGGAAGGGAGGAAGGATGGATGGATGGATGGAAGGAAGGAAAGAAGGAAGGAAGGAAGGAAGGAAGGGAAGCAGGAGGGAGGAATGGAAAGGAAGAAACGAAGGAAAAAAGGCAGGAAGGAAGGAGGAAAGGAAAGAGGGAGGAAGGAAGGAAGGAAGGAAGGAAGGAAGGAAGGAAGGAAGGTAGGAAGGAAAGAAGGAAGGAAAAGGAAACCGAATAATTGACTGACTGACTGAATGAATGAATGAAGGAAGGAAGGAAGGAAGGAAGGAAAGAGGGAAGGAAGGAAGGAAGGAAGGAAGTCAAAAGAAGCCGAATAATTGAGTGAATGACTGACTGACTGACTGAATGAATGAATAAATGAAGGAAGGAAGGAAGAAAGGAAAGAAGTAAAGTGCTATTTGCTTACTGTGTTTAGTATTTCTCCCTCCTTTGCTCACCAGCCTTTTTTAGTACCGTTGGGCTTTGGGGAGAGAGGGAGAGAGAACTTGCTAGAAGGAAAGAGAGAGGGAGAGAGAGAGAAGGGTGGGACGAGGTAGCATGCTGTTTATTGTTTGTGTCTCATTCTCCTCTCTTCGTAAGGTAGCGAAGAGGAGAGAGGCTGCTTTCTGTTTACTTGTTTCTTCGTCTGTTTGAAAAGGAACAGAGAGAAGGAGGGGACAAGTTTACTGTTTACTGTTTGTCGTATCTCTTATGCTCCTGTTTGTAAGCTAGAAAGAAATGGTAATGCTGTTTTTTTTCCGTTTTCTGTATCTCTAATCTTCGTTTGTTTGAAGAGATATAGAAAGGAAGAAGTAGTTTACTGTTTACCACTTTTTTCGTTTTCTGAATCTCCAATCTTCGTTTGTTTAAGAGGCAGGAGGAAGGGGCGAGGCAGTTTATTGTTTAACCTTTCTCCCCCGCTCGTCTGCTCCTTCAGGGCGGATATTAAGTGTGAACACCACCACACAATTTCCTGGCTGGGTGGAGGTGAGGCAACACGGCCGCATTTGTTGGCGAAATAGTTGCTTAATTCCTCTTCCCTGGAGCGGCCGTGGAGAGGGGGAGTGAGCGAGAGGCAGCCGGCCCGCCCACACTCATGCCTCGCTACCCTTCAGGCCCCGTGGAAGGCTTAAAGTGAGTTACGTTGGGCTGGGCTGAACCGGGATACCGTCCATCACTAAGTTTACTGTCATAGTCGGCGGCCCCTTCCTGCCGTGTGGTCAGACTGGGGTGCTTTGTCACTCGAGAGAATCACAAGCTTGTCGGGCAACATCGTCAAAATTTTTACTTTACGACGATCAGGCCGGGAAAGAGGCAAGTTCCAACAGCTTGTGGACGCGGCTAAAGTTTGGGCATTGATCGGGACGCCTCCAGGACCCGCCGCCACGCCGGGAAAAGTGGGAAACAACGCCTGTAACGCAGTGCCCGGACGACAAAGGAAGAGAAAAGAGTCGGCTGACGGCGAGGTATTGTTTCGGCCCAAAACATTGCCGCGAATCAGTGGTTGAAGTCAGACAGCGATGCGGGACTCAGGGGACGGGAAGGGAAGTATACGAAGAGCGGTGCAGATGTAAAGGATGAAGTTGGCAGAGTTAGCAGCGATACGAATAGACATAAAACTCAAAACATGCGTCAAACTTCATCATGTAGCTGAACGGATCCAGCTTTCTGTCAAATGCTGTCACATAAAACAGACTGTCAGGCATTTTGGAATATTATCCTTAGTATAATGTTAATATAATAAATCAGTGCATAGCTCGAGCACCACCATCACTTTACCAATGGGGAGCATATGACCAGGGGCGCGTCGCTTCGCTCACTCGCCCCCTCCACTCCAGACGGTCTCTCCAAGCAAGCTCCTCGCAAAAAATGTGCCCATATTTTGACAACTGAACGATGAGGAGAAATAGTTATGAAAAATGAAAAGCATGAAAAATGATGTCTCTCTCCCTCCATATATCTATCTCTATCTCCATCTATCCTATCTGTGTATCTATTTCACAATCCCCAGCACCTGAACTTATTAAACCATGGCCTTACACACAGGCACTCAAGACGTCCCCCACTCCAGAACCCACAGCCACAGACGCAATGAGACTTCCCCCTCTTGGCCGCGGAGTCAGACCCACCCGTCGGCAATGCACCGCCACACCAGACCCACAAAGACCCCCGCCGCCCACCTCCCAGAGACACCTAATCCCTTCGTCTGGCCTGCGTCGGAAGCCTCGAGTGTCGCTCCTGACGCCGGATAGGAGGAACCGAGTGGCATATTCATGGGGCGAGACAAACTTCGTTATAAACTTAACCGTCCAGCCCAAGTTAGTCGACTTAGCACCGCGCTTAACCACAGGACAGACGGACCCATGCAGCCGTGCAGTAACCCGTGGTGCCAAACGGACTGAAGGTGGGAGAAGGGAGGTGTGATATGAGTCCTGTTGTGTGGCCAATATAAGAAGACTGCCTCCCACTTGACACATTGTTCTTGTTTTTTTTTTATTGTTATTGTTATCGTGTTACCGTTAGTTGTTCTTGTTATTCTTCTTGTTCTTATTCTTGTTTTTCTTGTTCTTGTTCTTCTTGGTCTTCTTCTTCTTCAGCTTTTATCGTCTTTCATAACGGGTCGCTGTTCCTGCAATACCGTCTTCATTTACGCCTTTTATTCATGTCCCGTTCTTTCTAGTCTCTTTAATGTACTCTGTCCATCTTCTCCTTGGTTTCCCTCACTTCTACACATTGCGATCTCCAGCATCTGACTTCATACTTAGTTAATTGACCATCGTTGTGACTACAGAGGTAATAAATACAATCATAAAAGGGAGAAACGCGTGACAAACTACACTTCATTACCAGTTATAGTTAATAAGTACACAGCTTTGTTTTTATACGAGATAGGTGGGGTTTTTTTTTTTTATGTTTGGCCTATGGCGCCAGTATGCTTTCTTGGTGGGGTCTGGTGGTCGGCCCCAGCCCGTTGTGGCGCAGGCAAGGGTTTTATTTTGGCGCCATCTTGCTTGGTTCATGCTGTCGCAAGGAGCTCATCTTTTATTCTCTTTTTGAAAGAATCCAGAGTCCAGGTTGACTGGTAGGCTTCAGGACAGCATGTGGGTAGTCTTAGGCCAGTCGGCGATGGCAGAAAAATTGCCAGCTTGTTTGTCACGGCGGGAGGGACGCGAACCTGCGTCTTCTTGAACGCCGCGCCAACACGCTGACCACTTAGCCACTGCCTCCCCGAAGGTTAGGTCAGGTTAGGTCAGGTTAGTAAGGCAATCGGGTCTTACGTACACCCCCTGCCCTGTCTCTCCTCTCGTATACAGTCCCTCCCTCAGCCCCTCGCTCTGTGGCCTCAAAACGCTCTGCAGGCTGCAGTGAGGAGGCGCAACGCAAGCCCGCGGGAAATCATCACAGGCGCGTTACCCGGAAAGGCACCCATTACGAGAGAGAGAGAGAGAGAGAGAGAGAGAGAGAGAGAGAGAGAGAGAGAGAGAGAGAGATAATAGAGATAATAAATAAAATAAATAATGCATGTGCTTACTTACTGTTGTGTTCTTATCTATTGATCTTCTCTATTTGTCCTTATCTAATACTATCTTTATACGGGAATGAGTCAAGTATGTGTCTGTCTGCCAGTCTACGTGTGTGTCTGTATGTATATGTCTGTCTGTCTCTTCCTGTTAATGTCCTTTCTCTATCAGTCTATATGTGTGTTTCTGTGTATGTGTGTAAGTCTATGTCTCTCTCTGTCTCTGTATATGCCTCCCTCTATCAGTCTATAAGTGTGTCTGTCTGTCTGTGTGTGTATGTGTGTCTTTGTCTCTGTCTCGGTATATGCCCTTCCTCTTTCAGTCTATATGTGTCTCTGTCTGTGCGTATGTGTGCCTATCTTTGGCTCTCCCTGTGTGTCTATGTTTGCATGTCAGTCTATCTATCTGCCTGTCTCTGTATATGCTCTCCCTCTTTCCCTCTCTCTTTCTCTCTCTTTCCAAGCTTCCGGCGTGGGAGTGGCGGCGGCGGCAGGCAAGACATCGACAAGAGCGCGCGCCAGACCCGGCAAAAAAAAAAGGCACGGCTCCGGAAGCGCGGTGAAGAGTCGCCCGCGCATCAAGAGGACCGACGGCGGAGGGGACGCGGGATGAAGGGCAGCAGCCGAGCATAGGAGACGAGAGGGTGAGGACGTGAAAACCCGAGAGAAAAAGAATTTGACAATGAGAGAAGTAAGAAACTGAAATGGCGAGGGGAGGAGAAGAAGGGGAGAAGAGGAGAGAAACGAGGAGTGCAATAAGAAGAAGCGAAGAGAAGAAGAAGAAGGAGAAGGGGAGTCAGAATAGCGCCATGCAAGAGACATTTGAGAAAGCAGCACGACCTGGATCAAGAGAGAGGGAGAGAGGGGGGAAGGAAGGAAGGAAGGAAGGAGGGAAGGAGATAAGGGTAAAAATATAACTTTGAGGGGAACACCACTAGACCATAAGGGGAACAGAAGGGCAAAAGAAAAGGAAGAATGGGAAGGGGACGCGAGGGGAATTGTTAGTGATCTCTTTCTCTATTCCGTCCCCTCTCACTGCTCTTCCTCCCCTCACCACCTCTCGCCATCTATATAGAAGAAGCGTGACCGTGTTAGGTGTCTGGTTGGTTGAAATAGATACGAGGAAGGGAGGTGGATGTTGATAGGAGAGTGATGATGATGGTAGTGATGGTGGTGGTGATGCAGATGATGGTGATGAGATATGGGAAGGGTGTGATGATGCTATGGGAAGGGTGTGAATAGTGATGATGGTGGTGGTACGGGGTATAAATGGAGGTGGGTTGAAGGGGAGAAGGGAGAATGGTTAAGAGATAGAGGAAAGATTAAGAATGAAGTGAATATAGGAGGTGAAGTTGAGGGATTAACGTGGAATAGACAGAAAGATAAGAGATATGAAGACGTATAACTGGAGGTATTGGATAGAGGAGGAGTAGGAAAGGAGAATGGTAAATAGACAGAGAAGAAATAAGAAATGAGATGATATAGAGGGAGGAAGCGAAGTAAAGGGATAGTCAAGGGATGAAGATAGGGGGACAGGATAAGGTAAGGAAAGGTGTGAGTGAAGTAGATGCCAGGTAGGGTGACGATAACGCTTCAGACAATGAATAAAGATAATGCGAGGAAGGGTGATAACAAGTAGAAGAGTGTGACAGAGTAGGACCACAGTATGAGGGTTGAAGTCTTGGTATGATGACGAGGATAAGGGCAATACAATGACGACGATGAAGATGATGATAGGGTGTGAATATGTGTCAGTAGAGTCTGCAAGAGGTGATGATAGGCTGAACAAGAGGTGACAGGAGCAGGGTAAGAGGAGGAGGTGAGGAAGGGAAGGGAAGGCATATGACGGTGTAGTTAGACCAGCAACAGAATAGCAATGAGGGTAACGGAGTGAGCAAGACGAGAAGGTACAGCGTGAATGGAAAGCGTGAGAGAGTGATGTTAGTGTACGATAAGGTAAGACTAATGTAAGATGAGAAGGGAAAAGCAATACAATGATGATAATGGCGTATGAAACAGTAGCAGAGGGATGTGCGTATCTGGTTACGTTTGTCTGTCTTCTGTCTATCTATCTGTGTGAGTGCTTACAATGTATATGGCTTCGAGGGCATCAGCGGATCATAACTCTAGGGATTTGTATGTAACTCAAGGGCTGAGACGATAGGTTATATGTGGCAGAGGGAATGACTGTGCATATGTAAGGTTATAACTCTAGGATGTGCTCTGTGACTCTAGGGATATAAAGAGTAGGGTATGAGAGGTGTATATTCAGAGCATGTGACGTATACCTACCGAGTGTGAGTGCTAGAAGTGTGTGTTAGATTCTGTGAGTTCTCCAGACAGAAACACAGCATATAAAAAGTAGGATGTAAGGTTATAACTCCAGGACTGCTGTATAACTCTAGGGATGAAAATACTATGATTTGAGAGATAAAAATACAGAGTGTGTGACCATTACCAAGAGAGTACAAATGCCAGAAGTCTTGTGTTAGCTATTGCAAGTTCTCCATAAACAGAAACGCAACATATAAAAAATAGTATGTATGGCAGTAACTCCAGGAATATAAATAACTCTAAGAGACGTATAACTATAGTGTATGCGAGTGTAAATATCAGAGGTAGTGTTTCATATATTGCAAGTTCTCCAAAAATAAATAAAACACATCGTATAAGGGGCAGAAAACACGAGCCGCTACACACATGCCTTCACCGACGGCCTCTGTAAAAAAAAAAAGGCATGCCGTCGAGCTCTGCAGAAAATTTTACATAAAACTTGCAATACTTTGAAGCCTCGAGGCGTTTCGAGCACAACTTTGCCCGCCATGGGATGCACCGCGGGGCAGGCAGGGAGGCTGACGGACTGGCTGGCTGACTGACTGCCTGATGGACTGAGTGATCGGCTGACTGACTGACTGACTGATTGGTGGTATGATTTATCTATTCAATGACTTACTAACAAACTGAGTGAGTGAGTGAGTGAGTGACTGACTGACTGACTGACTGACTGACTGATTGGTGGTATGATTTATCTATTCAATGACTTACTAACAAACTGAGTGAGTGAGTGAGTGAGTGACTGACTGACTGACTGACTGACTGACTGATATATCTACCGACTAACTAACTAACGAACTAACTGTGACTGACTGACTGGTTGGCTAACTGAGTAACTGACTTATCTACTAAATGATTGATTAATTGCCGGAATGACTTCCTGACTGACCAACTGACTGACTGGTTGACTAACTGACTAACTCACTGACTTGTAAAAATAACCAGAACACTAAATAACACTATCAATCTCTTTATTCATCAAACTATCTATTCACACAACTACCTACATGTCTATCAATCTTCCTGTCTGTTTATCTATCTATCCAGTCCTCTTATTTTCAAAGGAAGAGGAAGCCAACCAGAGAATCGCAAGTAATTCATCATGTTTACTCTCCCTGCTATTCTTTTTGTGACCCGGTCGAGCACTAACCAAACCAAGACCCGGACCAAGACTCACCTCACCCTCCCTCCTCTTCCTCCTTTCTAACCATCCCTCCTCACGGTGCGCAAGGTTACACCCCCTCCCCTTCCCCCTTCTCTCCCTCTTACCACCCTCTAGTCATTGTCAACAAGTTCTCTAGTTCGCCTCTGTTCCTTTTATTTTCTTACCTCGTTGAGAGAGAGAGAGAGAGAGAGAGAGAGAGAGAGAGAGAGAGAGAGAGAGAGAGAGAGAGAGAGAGAGAGAGAGAGAGAGAGAGAGAGAGAGAGTTGTGCTAATAATTATTCTGCTCTGCTCTGTTCTGTCCTGCATATCTGTGTATCAATGGGTGACTCTTGCAAAGTTGGCATTTCGGGTTCAACTTTGCTTTTTGTTTTGTTTTGTTTTGGAGTTTTCGTGTGTGTGTTTGTGTGTGTAGGAGAGTGGTATGTCCCTCCATTTCTCCCTCTCTTCCTCTCTATCTTAATATATCTGCCTTTATATCTATCTACCTATATGCCTGTAACTGCTTTCTTAACGTTTTTTTCTATACTGGTGTGTGTGGGTGTGTACGTCCGTCCCTTCATTCCTTTCTCTCTCTTTAACTCTCGATCTCTCTATCTCTATCTCTCTATCTATCTATCTGCCTATCTTTGCTTGGTTGACATTTTGTGTATGGGTATGTAGGTCTCTCTCCTACTTTTCTCATTCTCACACAGTCTCTCTCTCTCTCTGTCTATCTGTCTATCTATCGCTTGTTATCGTTTCCTTGCTCCCTCCTTGCTCCAGGCTGCATTTCAAGTGACCCGCTAACTGCATTGCCGATCCCTTCGCTCCCCTTCCTTCTCATTAGCAAGCGATCTCTTTCTCCTCTCTCTGTCGTGCTGCAGTTTCGGCTAACTTATCAACTCCGTCTCTGGTATCCTTAAAAGCACACACACCTACACATCAACATACATATATATACACACACGCACACTTACACATGCACACGCACATTTACACATACATACACATTCATTTCTTTCTTTAAATTTTCTCTTATGTTTTGTTTTCGATGTCTTTCTTGTTTTTCTTTCTCTGTATTGTATTTCTTGTCCGGGTCTGTTCTAAGCAAAAGCAAATACACACATGTTTTCTTTTCTCTGAACTGTTTCTCTCTTCTGTTCCGTCTTCCCTTCCTATTCTTCACTCTCCTTCCTTTTTCCTTCTGTTTTCTCTCTCTATTTCTGTTCTAAGCAAAAGCAAATACACACACGAATTCATTCTTTTCTCTTAACTGTCTTCTGTTCTGTTTCGTCTTCTTTTCCTACTCTTTACTCTCCTTCCTTCTTCCTTCGGTTTCCTCTCTCTATTTCTGTTCTAAGCAAAAGCAAATACACACACACACACATATTATTTACCCTCTTTAAACAGTCTTTCTTCTGTTTCGTCTTCCTTTCCTATTCTTTACTTTCCTTCCTTTTTCCTTCGATTTCCTCTCCTTCGTCTCTGTTTGCCTAAGTTAGAGCAACACATCAATTTATTTTCTCAAGCTATTTCTTTTATTCTATATTTCCAACACTCTTTACTCTCCTTCGTTACTTTTTCCTTTCCCTTTATAATTACTCCATCCTCTTTATCTCTTTTACTTCTCCCTTTTCATCTCGCGTAATTCAATCTTTCGCTTCATTATTTTCTTCCTTTTTCTTTCTTCCCTTCCCTGCGCCGCTTTTCCCCTTCAAGTCATTTCCGTAAACCTGAACCGTTCCTCAAATTTCCTCTCCCTCTGATCAATAGCAATTTTACCATGGCCTCTAGCTGCTGCCCCCCATTTTCTATAAGTTAAAACATTTTCTTATCTATTTTTGAGGGGCCGGCTTCTCTATTCTTCCCTTTTTTTCCTAATTTACAATCTGGAAAGGCTGGCTCTGGGCCGCCGCTGATCTTCCGGCTCATCACTCAGATCTCTCTTGTCTTCACTCAGTTTTCACTCCAGTCTCATCAAGTTCTCGTTTTCTCATTTTTGTTCGTTTTCTTTCAGGGGGGACTTAGACTTCTCTCCCGCATTACCCTCGCTCGCCCGCTTTCTCACTCTCTCTATTCGCTTTCTGTTAAACATCCTCTCTATATTCATAATACGTTTCCCCGGCGGCTAAGGAGATGCACTGATACATTATGATACATTACCATACATTGAAACAAGAGCTTGAGATACATATAACTTATTTTTCTTCCCAGTTGCATATTAATTAACTAAGCTTTGTTGTTCCCCCCTACTAACTTCAACGTATATATTAATAAAAAAAACTTCAGTGACCCAGCAAACTTCATACCTGGCTTTTCCACAACAAATGTCAACGGATATTTCAACGGGTATTCTCTGCTATGTGAAACGGTTAATCACCAAAGCATATCAGTTTACCCTCTAACAGGTATTCATGTGCGAGTTCGTATCATTTATAGGCGACAGAGAAGCTACTGCTACTCTACTACCTATGTTTTCCTGTTACCTACTACTACTACTACAGATTGCCAACTATCGAACTATTTTCCTACTACTTACTAACTTTTCTACCTGCTACCTATTCCCTACTAATCTACCTACAGAATATTTGTGTTTTCCAACTACCAACTTACTAATATATTCCACCTACTACCTATCTGTTTTTCTATTTACTGGTAACTACTATACTTCGACCTACTACTACTAAACTACCTGCTATCAACCTGTATTCCCGCTACCTGCTTCCACTAGACTCCCTCCTACCTACCTACCTCCCTTTTCCATAACTATTGTCAACTAATCTTCCCGTCATCGCCTTTTCAGCTCAACGTGCAAGGGATGGTGTATGTCGAGGGCCCGATCAATAATAATTTACCAGGGATTGTCTTGTAGCCGTCCGTGCACCGACTACCTGCTTGACTTCTGTGCCTTTAATTCATCCCTTCCCCTCCTCTTAGTCCTCTCTCTTTACCTACCTACTGCTTGTTATTTTATCTGTCGTTGCCTTCCTTCTTCACCCTTCCAAGTACTTCCTCTCTTTGCCATTTTCTTTACTCAATCAATCGTTCCCTTCCTTATCTTGGCCAGCAGTCCTCTCCTTTACCCTTATCTTCTCTCTCTCTCTCTGATAATCCCTTTCTTTATTATCTTCTTTACTCCCTCCCCAATTACCATCTTCATTACCCTTTCCCTCATCCTCACGCGTAGCCCTTATCTAGCACTTTCCTAATTCTTTCGCACTCCACTAGTCTCCACCTTCTATTTACCTCCTCACTTTCTCATCCTCCTCTTCCTCCTCTTCCTCCTCCTCCTTCTCGTAAACTTAAAGCATATATCTCCCTCCTTCGGTAATTTTGCATGAAGTACTAACATTGGCTTCCTTACATTGCTTCTTACTGCACGTATCGACTGTGTGTGTGTGTGTGTGTGTGTGTGTGTGTGTGTGTGTGTGTGTGTTTGAAAGTGCACACACGCATTTTCACAGGCAAGACATAAGACTATATCCTCTAAACACACACACACACACACACACACACACACACATACACACACACACACACACACACACACACACACACACACACACCAAAAAATAAATAAATAAAAATATCAAACTTCACATTATACATTTTTTTCAGGAACCGGCGGACTGCTCTCTTCAGTTGCACACTTCCGCCGCTCACCACCATTCAACACACATCATCACCACCATCACCATCATCATCACTATCCGCGTAAACGATCACTGCTGCAAATATGACAACGGCACATCGCTCGCTCGGGCCAATGTTTACGCTGAACCTGTCGCCCATAATCCTCCGCTATTGACCCTCACCCAGGCATCGGTAACTCTATGGAAGCGAACTGCATTTAAAATATTAGTTAGCCCTTTGTACAGCTTGGCGCAAACACACACCTTTTATCATACCCTCTACCACCACCACCACCACCACCAAGTCAATCCTTTGTCCAGTGTAGTGATTATTACACGAGAACACGATTGACATATATATAAAAAAAAATTGTGGAAAAGTTTGATTGGTAAAATTCGTGTGTGTGTGTGTGTGTGTGTGTGTGTGTGTGTGTGTGTTGTTATTGAAAGGTTAACAAAATTCCCTGGTCTGGTGTGTGGATTCATGATTTTTTGGCGTGGCTGCGAACCCTGACCCAATAGTATTCTTTCAGTGGTGTTTTTATATACACGCTTCATTGATATTTTCCAGTGATTGTGAGAAAAAAATCACGTTGTTCTTTGACGCGTGGCTATGAACCCTGACCCAAGCCATTCTTTCACTGGTCTTTTTTATGCACACGCCTCGTATATAATTCCATTCAGCGTAAGAAAGAAATTACGTTGTTATTTCATGCGTGGTCACGGTTCGAGGTAATGTATTCTTCAACTGGTCTTTTACGCACATGCCATAAATATTTCCATTGAGCGTAAGAAAGAAAGCACACTTGTCTTTTATGAGTCGGCTGGTGTTCGAAGCAAGGCATTGTTCCCCTGGCCTTTTACACACACTTCATAGATATTTCCCATTGGGTGTGAGAAAGAAATTGCCTTGGTCTTTTATGTGTGGCCGCGGTTCTAGCTAAGGCATTCTCTTCATTCCCTCTCTTTTGACACTTTTTTAGGGGGTGATGGGGGATGGGGGTCATTCTTACAGTACGTGAGAATACAAGCTCAATTTTTGCTTTATACTACTCATATTCTTTTCTCTTTTCCTCTTTCAAAGCTTCAGTAATATAAAATTAACGCCAATACATCTAAACCTTTTCAGCCATTTATCTTTGCTTGTTTGATATACAGTTTAAAGAGGGGGGGAGGGGGGGGTCCTTTTACAGTGCTTGTGAATACCAGCTCAGTCCCTCTTGTAAGGTTTCAGTATTCTAATCAACGCCAATGCATCTAACCTTTTCCAGCCATTCCTCTTTGCCTATTTGATATAAGGAACACGGGTCATTCTAGTTGTCGGTGTGAATACAAGCTCAATTTTTGCTTTTATTCTACTTATATTTTTCTCTTTCCTTCTTTCAAGGTTTCAGTATCCTAATCAACGTCAATATATCTAGCCTTTTCCAGCCATTCCTCTTTGCCTATTTGATATAAGGAACACGGGTCATTCTAGTTGTCGGTGTGAATACAAGCTCAATTTTTGCTTTTATTCTACTTATATTTTTCTCTTTCCCTCTTTCTAGGTTTCAGTATCCTAATCAACGTCAATATATCTAGCCTTTTCCAGCCATTCCTCTTTGCCCGTTTGATGATATAAAGTTCAATCACCCACAAAACAAGACAAGGGAAGCCACTGTGCCATTGTCTGCGTACACACAAACCTTCAACAAAAATATATATCCGTTTTTACTGCAGAACAAAGCCCAGGAACAATACGCTTCTGTTACGGACTCGCCCTTTGTCCCACACGGCTGCTGCTTTTTCACCGTTGTCCCGAAAACCTCGCGTGTCATGCCGCGTCAGGGGAAATTTGAAAACTCGTCATCGATCCTCAACGCACCATTTACCTTCACGGCCCAGCGGCTCATCACGCCATCACCTCTCCTCTCATCCTCTCCGCCTTGCCCTGCTCTGCCCCCGACCCTCGCTACGCCTCACTAACAAAACACAAGGTACGTATCTGCCACTACATCGATAGAGCAGTTAACAGAGTTCGTCAGACACTACTTTACTGTCTTGTTCTAAAAGTTTCTAAAGGTGAATCAAAGCGATACAAAAACACCCACAACACGTTGCTCCATATAAAAGAACGTCTCGCCCTCAATCTCGTCTCCACCTGCCATAATATTATGTCTAACTCTTCCTTCTCCTTTTCCTCCTCAAATTTACTTGTTGCGAACACACTGGCCCACCTCACCCCTTTCTGGCACATATGCACACGCCGCCTGGGACGCTCTAAAAATGTTCCTCAGATGAAGGGAAAGCACTAGGCAATACCCACTCCTTGCGGCCTCCCCTCCAGCATTATATCCATTACCTACCCCGTGATCGCGCGCCGAGCAGGAGGGAGGAAAGGGCAGCCGCGGGTCGACCATTGCCATTCTCCGCGTCATGAAACCCGGAAGCATTTTGTTCGGGCTCACTTGCACTGCAAATGTCTTCCTTTTATTGCAGTTCCAGAGTTGGCAGATTTCTTGCGGAGAATTGTAAAGGGTGGCAGTAACACGATGTATATTACAGAGAATTCCACAGAAGCAGCACGAACTGGTGTAGCGTAATGTTAACAGAGAGGACATCGCCATCGTAGACTTAACCGCACTCCAGATGAGAGGCATAAATGAGAAATGTGGTCGTTTCAAGTTAAACAAATCACACACCTGCAGGAGGCGGTGGCTGAGTGTTTAGCGTGCCGGCCCCGCATTCGCCGCGTTGTGGATGACTACCACCTGAGATTTTTCAGTCACCGCCGAGTGGCCTAAGACTACCCACATTCTATCCTGAAGACGACCTGTCAAACTGGACTCTAGAGGAAGCGGTCCAAGTGAAATCAAGAATGAGCTCCGGGGGACAGCATGAGCCAAGAATAATGGCGCCACTATAAACAATTGCCTGCGCCATGACGTGCTCGGGCCGACCATCAGGCCCCTAAGAAATAGCCTACCGGCGCAATTGGCAAGATGTAAAAAAAAAAAAAATGCAAGTCTTAAATTCATTGATTTCGTATATAGTTAAAACAAAAAGAGACCCGCGAAATTACACAATAATGACGGTCAGGCAGTTGTGTTGCCCCAGTCACAAAGCCTTAGAATATAAAATCAGTTTTCCACGAATATTGTGTGCCCAGCTGCTTGACTTGCTGCTGTTCACCCTGATGGAGGCGCCTTTCATGGGTCCCTGCGCAAGCACTCCGTGGAATCATTTGTGTATGTGTGTGTGTGTGTGTGTGTGTGTGTGTGTGTGTGTGTGTGGGTGTGGGTGGGTGTGTGGGTGTGGGTGTGTGGGGGGGGGTATGCATGTGTGCGTTTCTGGTGTGGTCATGTTCTCAATTATTCCTCTCTGAAGCCTTGCAACGAACCTGTCTCCATGTTTGTCTCTTTCTCGGAACTCAGGTCAGTATTATATAGATAGATAGATAGACAGATAGATAGATAGATAGATAGAAATAGATAGATAGATGGATATAGATATAACGACAGAACTCATACCATCACGTTTCGTCGTTTGCCATTAATGAATTAAAAGCTGTCTGGTTACCGCGGCGTATCAGGCTGCTGGCCACGCTATTGTTGGTTCTTTTCCCACCGTCATCAGTCTGCCTGCCTGCTTGCCCCTCTGTCTGTCTGTCTGTCTGTCTGTCTCTCTCTCTCTCTCTCTCTCTCTCTCTCTCTCTCTCTCTCTCTCTCTCTCTCTCTCTCTCTCTCTCTCTCTCTCTCTCTCTCTCTCTCTCTCTCTCTCTCTCTCTCTCTCTCTCTCTCTCTCTCTCTCTCTCTCTCTCTCCATGCTGGCCAGCCTTCACATCACGCAGGGAACATCACTGAGAGCCTCGCCACACCACGTCAATGTTTTGCCGGGTAGCCTCTGGACACGGTCTCGCGGTGCCCTTTAGGTCGGTCTGCGGACGAGCGGGTCCGGTCACGTCCATCCTCTTTGCGGAAGCGTCCCAAAAGTGCTCGTTCCCATGAATCATAGGAAACACGGAGGCAGCGGCTATTTATCTCTGCCTAAGTCCTCTTCCTCCCTGCTCTCTCCTGTTCTTTCCTTCTCTCTTGCGTCCCTTCTCTCTTCGTGCTCTCTACCCAACCCCAACCTGGCTCGATCTCTTCCATGGGTCATAAGGAACACGGTGGAAGTGACTGTTTTTCGTTGTCTCAGTTCGGCCATCTCTTTCCTATTCCTGTTCATCTTTTCCCTCGTGATCCTCCTCCTCCTTCTACTCTTCCTTTTCCCTGCTTTTCCGCTCCCTCGTTGCGTTCTTCCGATTCCCTTCCCAGCCTTCCTACTCTTGTTCCTTCTCTCTCGTGTCTCTCCTCTTCCTTCCCCGTATCTCATCTAGCTCGGCCCTCTCCCTCTTCCCCTGGCAAATAAAAACATGACTTCCACACCGCCAACAATTAAAACTCTCCTCGTGATGGCGATTTCCTATTCAAATACAAACTATTGCTCGTGTGACCCATTCACACATGCACCTGAACTTAACTCACGAAGGCACACGCACAAAGGGACAAACACAACATATACAAGCAGAGAAACACGCACAAAACATGTCCCCTACCTCTCCAAGAAAACCTAGGAACTCTTCATTTCAGGCTGTTTAATAGGAGGAGCAAACCTTCGTGTCCCCACCCACAACTACAGTCATTCTTTTAACAGTAAAGGAATCAGGTCAAGGGAAAAAATAAAGATAAAATAAAGCCCGCTAATCACTGCCCCTGTAAAAATGAGTTTAGAAGAGTGGCCAAAAGGGAGGTCAATTTCGGGAGGAGTGGAGTCTCTATACTCTCCTCTTGAAAGACACGGCATTAGCTCCATCAGAGAATACCTTATGCCATATACCGCACTAATAGACATGAAGAAGGTGTAGCCCTCTCCTGGCATGAAAAGCCTCCACCTGTCTTGATTATAGGTAACACTACACGCCCAGGAGCTGACTGAAGAGGTTTGAGCGTGTGAGAGTCCCATTGGCTGCCTCGTCACACGCTCGCTGTCATTCCTAGGGTCATATTTAGGGTGATTCTCCCGAGCCTCGCTGCCCATAACTCCCCACTCCACCCCCTTGACGAACACTTTAGACGCTGCATGGACTCGGCAGCTCCGTGTCATAGCAAAAGGTTATGTTGTGTTGGGACTTTAGTGAGCTTAACACCTAGTACTTATAAGCCCTAAAATCCCTTGTATTGTTTTATCTCCCCCTTCCTCTCTCCATGCTTCCTTGTTCAGAGTCATGGGAAAAGGTAATCTTGTGTTGGGACTTCATTGATCTTGACACCTAATACTTACAAACTTTAAATTCACCTCCCCTTAAACTTCCCTGACAGATACTCAAACGCAATACAAACCCTAAATCCCTTGTATTGTATCCCTTGTATTTCTCCTAGACGACCCGTGGATAACCCTTACAAGGCTACACAAAGAAAAGGACAACGCTACACCAACACAGTGCCGGAAGGAAGGAATGAAGCCAAACGATCACCACGCCTCCCTTCCTCGCTGACGACCTGTGACCCGTCGCATGAATAACTTATCAACCTGACAGACCGCCCCAACCTTCAGTGCAGGAGGTCCTTCGTGATATACCGGTCGTCAAGGAGAATTACGACGTGTCTTAACTACTTCAACAGCTGAGATACCGCTATAAAAGTTAGGGAGAGAGATACCTGCCCCACCTTCCAGCCCGTACAAGGTCACTCATGAAATATGGATCGTCAAGGTGAATTATTACAGATACGAGCTACTTCACCACCTGCGGCCCTTCAGTGTCCAGCAGTCAGTCAGGGGATGTAAAAGTTAGGGAGTCGACAGGTAAAGGAAGATGAAGATGATTATATAGGAAGGAAAAGTGATTGAGTGAGCTTGGCAGGAAGACGAAGGAAAAGGGAAGTGGAGTAGGAAAGTGAGGTTAGTGAGGTTGAAAGGGAGACGAAGAAAAAAAGGGATGAAGTAGAAAGGAGTGAGTGGGGTGGGAAGAAAGACCAAGGAAAAAGGCAAATAGAGTAGGAAGGAAACGTTAGTAAGGTTGACAGGGAGACGAAGAAAAAAGGGGATGAAGTAGAAAGGAGTGAGTGAGATGGAAAGGGAGGCGAAGGAAGATGGCAATGTATTAGAAATAAGTTAGTAAGGTTAAAAGGGAGACAAATGATAAAGGGGATGGAGTAGAAAGGAAAAAATGAGTGAGTTTAAAAAAAGAGGCCAAAGGAAGAAAGACAGAGATGGAGCAGGACAAGACTGAGGCGCATATTCTTAAACATTTCAGAGCTTACAAACCCACATTTGATAAGGCCTTCGTAGCGGCTGTATATATTTCCGTGGGTAGATTTATGAGCTTAGAGATAGTTTACCGAGTCTTGTGTTTCATGAATGTGAAAAACACTCACGAAAACCCGACTAATCTCTCTTGTGGCCTTTGGAAATAGTTATAGTGGGAGCCAAAAGCGTCTGAGAATATGGGCCTGAGCTGCTCTCCTTCCTGCTCGCCTTAAATTTAATCCCGGCCAACACTGCAGCGCGAATCGATGCTCATTATGCCAACATCTGTCAGCGGCTCGCCCTCGCTCGCCATCATCTGCAGTCTTCATGTCTTTCCATCCTACTTCCTTCCTTGCTTGGCCCGTTCCTTTCACGACTCTCAAGAGATTCGATGCTTCTTGAATAGTCATGTATCTTTAAGGTCCTCGAAATCATACTCTTCACCACACACATTGACTTTCTTATATCTGTATTCAGTTAGTATTTTCAACCTACTTCCTTCCTTGCCCCGTTTCCTTCAAGATATTCGATGCTTCTTAAATGGTGATGTATCTTTGAAGTCTTCGAAATCAAGCACCTCACAACACGCACTTTGATAATCTTAGTTATGTTTACACACACACACACACACACACACACACACACACACACACACACACACACACACACACACACACACATGAGCAAATAAACAAAAACAAGCTATAAACACACTCACACACGCTTCTATGTCCTTCTCCTCCTCTTCCTTCCCTTTTCTATCTATTTTTTCCTTTTCTTCCCCTTTATATTGTTAGTTATCTTTAGGACTTGCACATAAACACAAGCAAACAATCACAAACAAACAAACAAACAAACAATTTCACACACTTCTATGTCCTACTCCTTTTCCATCTTCCTTTCCCATTTTCTCATTTTACATTTTTTCTCTTCCTTTTTTCCGTCCTTCCTTAGGCCTACATCAACTTCAACAAAACTCTGCTGTATGTTTCCCCTTCATCCTTCTTCTCCCTTTCATCCTCACTCTTCACTTTTCCCATCTACTTCATCTCTGTCTTCCTTCGCCTTCCTTTCAACCTCCTTTATATTTTCTTTCCCCTGCTTTTCCTTCCTCCTTCGTCTCCTTTTCAAACTCACTTCTTTTCTTTCGTTCTCCTCCATCTTGCGTCGTCTCCCTTTCCAACCTCACTCACTTATTCTTCCTTTTAACTCCATTCCCAGCTTTCTTCGTCTCCCTCTCAACCCCACTCTTCATTTTTCCTTGCTCCTCCATCTTGCCGCGTCCATCCTTTCGCCAAGCGCCTCCTCCTCAAAGCTCAGGCATAATGCTCCCCAGTGTCTTGCATAATCCCACTTGGGCAACACTTATAATCAGGCATTAATAATTTGCAACACGTTTTAAGACTTGGGACTCGGGGCGGCGGGGGAGGAATGGGCGCTTCTCTTTAGCATATTTATTATTCTCCTTGATACAACTTCCCTGAAAAGAACGAGGCACTTGGGAGCATTAGGCAACCCTACAGAGGACTGGATAATGAAGATGAGAAGGGGGAAAGAGCTGGCGTGGAAAAGGAGGGTCTGGATGTTGAGTAGAGGGCCGAATTGGGGAACGATGGAGAATGCGAGAGGGTTCATTGAATGAGGAATGCGTCGGGCCAATGATGGGGAGATTATGGGTAAGTAGAGGACGTGAAGGGCTTAAGGAATGGGCTGAGGGCACGATAGGAGTCTGGGAGGCTTGGGAAAGAATTGTTGGTAGAGGGAAGAGGTTTTGAAGGTGCGTCTGGCCAATCGTGGAGAGGATTGTGGGTAGGCAGAAGACGTAAAGAGCTTAGGGAATGGTCTAAGAGATGGAAGATGGGTTTAGAGTGCACGATATGAGTCTGGGAGGGTTGGGAAAGAGTTAGTGGAATAAGGAAGAGGTTTAAAGATTTTTGTGTGTAAGTAAGCACTGCAACTGATGCGTCTTTTTGGTTTAAAGGAGCATGGGTGTTTATTTAATGTATACTAGTTTTGCTTTGTCTCTGATCTATCCCCTTTATTATTGAACGGTAGGGAGATCGTGAGACAAGGTTAAGGGATATGGTGCAGGAGAAGAGGATGCAGGCCGGAGGCGGTGCTCGGGTCACCCAGCCGCGGCGAGGTAAACACAGGCGGGGGGCGATCTGAGGGTCTTGGGTCTTGAGGAGCGGCGTGTCCGGAGCCTCGTGCGAGCGATCAAAGCGAAGCGGAGGAAGCCTTCTTCTGTTCCTCCCTCCCTGATCCCTCTATCCAGGCGAGTCTCATGCTAAGGTTTCGGTAAATATAAAGGGCATCACGTTGACTCCTCCCGCAGAAAGCCCCGGCGTGTGCAAGGACTCAGGCGGGGACAAGCACCTTCAGGCAGTCATCCCCTTGGCAACTATGCTGGGAGCCGCGCGGCGTCAACCAGAGTCTTGGCTCCCTCCTTATGCAAAGTGTATTCCGATATTTGATGGTGATGAAATCATTGACTCTTTTACGGCCCCCTGGAATATAGTGGCGGGAGGCCAGAGAGGGTGTCACGCGGACCCTAATTTTTATTCGCGCCCGTAAAGTTGTATCGATTCTGAGCCGAGGAATGGCCCTTGGCTGTTTTTGCTACAAAGTTTGCACGATAATGCCTTAACAAATAAAAAAGTATACATTCTTTACAGTTTAGATACATGTGCCGCCAGCTCCCGCGTCACGCCGCGGAGGCGACACAAACACAAACACAGCTCCCCACAAAATAAATACACCCGATCCGGCAGCCGCGACAGTCATTCCCTCCGGATCTTGGCCGATATCGGGGTATAACGGCGAGGCAGTATTACTTTCCAGCGTCAACGCGCGCCATCAGTTTGTGCCGCCCTTGGTCCACCTCGTGCGGTGCGGGACGCCCGCGTGGGCAACACCTCGCCCTGGGTGACGCGGGCGTTCCCTCGAGTCCCGCCACACCGGGGTGAGGAGAGGACGATGGACTGACAAATCACGTGTGTAAAGTATGATTCTCTCTCTCTCTCATATATATATATATATATATATATATATATATATATATATATATATATATATATATATATATATATATATATATATATATATATATATATATATATATATATATATATATATATATATATATATATATATATATATATATATATATATATATATATATATATATATATATATATATATATATCATAAAGTTACCTCGTCATTCCAGAAATAAAAGTAATGTTCGGCCAGTGGACTCTTAACTCCAACGAACCTTTAAAACATGAACGAGTTGCTGGGTTATTCAGTATTCATGAGATAAACACAGTTTATGTTCTTTAGTATAAATAAAGCCGTCCACTGCTGCTGCTGCTGCTGCTGCTGGTACCACCGCCGTCAGGTCGAAGTGACTAAAACTCTACGGGACACTCATTCCTGATTTAAGTATCCTACTGTGCTATTGCATCAGCTCTGTGGCTGCTCTAAGTACTATATTATAGTAAAAAGATGATATTTATGTTTTCAGACATGTTACTTTTCAAATTTACCGAAAAGAGTTCCGTGCTCTGAGGAAATCGATTCACAGTAGGCGGTAGCGGTGGCGGTAGCGATGGTGGTCATGGTTGGTGGTGTGGGTGAGTGGTGGTGGTGGTTGGGGTGGCGATGATTATAGTGTGTGTGGGTGGTAGTGTGTTGGATGTAATGATAACGGTAGTGGTGGCGTGTTAGTGAAGGTAAGGGTGGAGGGGGTAGTGGTGACTGTACCGGTGGTAGTGGTGGTGGTGATGGAGGTTTTGGTGGTGGTGTGTGGGTGGTGCAGCACAGGCACAGCGGCAGCGGCAGTGTGTCTCGCATGCTGCACGCGATGGCTTCCTTTGTGAGGGCCTCGGGTGGTGCATTACTTTGCCTCGCCCAGTCTCCAGGCGACGGACACACTGCGGCGACTCCACACATCATGCCACCGCGGCGCCGGGAGGGCAAGGCGGCAGAAAAAAACACCAATAATAAAAACGAAAATATAGACTCACACTTACCCTGAATATGAGCAAGTGGGTCAGTCGAGGTGGCAGGCCATGGAAGGAGCGAAGCAGCAAACCCACGACTGGATAACGTCCCGCTGCGAAAGTAATGAGAAAAAGTTGAATGATCCGCCGACACTTCGCTGAAGGCAGAAGGAAATGGTGCAGGAGGGAAAGTGGCGGTGAGAATTAATAGCGCGGTGGCCTGCGTGAAGCAAGGGCTGGTGAGGGGGGGGGAGAAGGTGCATGGTGTGGTGGAGGGGGAGGGGAAAGGGCTGCTTGGTGAAAGAAGTGCGCTGGAGGTGGAGGAAGGCTGTTTGGTGAGGGAGGGAGGGGGGAAGTCGGTGCATGGTGAAGGGGTAGAGGTGCATGAAGGGATGGGGGTGAGGAAGACTGTTTGGTAAGGGAGGAAGGAGTGTAGTGTGATGAGGTGGATGAAGGGGTGAGATAACGAGGAATGAAAAGGGGTGAGGGGGGAGAGACGGTGTATGGTGTGGTAAGGGAGAAGGGAGGGGGAGGAGGACTGCTTGGTGAAGGAGGAGAGGCACGTTAGGGGGGAAAGGAATAATGTTTGATGAGAGAGGAAAGAGTGTCTTGTTGTGAAGTGGATGAAGGGGAAAAGGTAGTGAGGGATGAAAAGGGCAGTTGGGGACGTTTGAGGTGCTTAGGTGACATGCGTAAGGGAAGACAAGAGGAGGGGATTTTGTTGTGTAAGAAGGGGAGATTATATAAAGTTAGAGGTAAAGAGTGTAGGGGGATAGAGGGAAGGGGGACTGTTATGTACGGAGGGGAGAATATAAAGTTAGAGGTAAAGAGTGTAGGGGGATAGGGGGAAGGGGTACTGTTATGTAAGGGAGAATATAAAGTTAGAGGTACAGAGTGTTAAAGGGAGATGTTTGTTAATTAAAGTGGTAATGGGGAACTATAATGTCTTGCTAATCCTCTACATTTCACCTTTCTCATAACGGCAATATCCGAACAATCCCACACAGCCAATTATCAGGGAAAAAAAGGGTCAGACAAGTCTTTCCTATTTCACTATTCTCATGACGGCAATTTTCGTACATTCCCACACAGTCAAGTTATCATTTTACTCCTACATGTGTTAAGCTCCGTTTCCCACCACAATCAGGATACCTCCCTTCCCCTCACTCAGCGCCGTGACCTACTCGTGTTCTGAGCACTAGTTGTCTTGGTAACGGAATTCCCTCGTGTTTTTTATCCTCTTTTTTTATCCAGATTATCCTTTTTTTCTTTTACATCATCTTTCTTGTCTCCGTTTTTAATATGCTGGTACTTAATTGACTCTGTGCATGTGATTACCGTTCCCGGAGACCCCCTTCCCCAGCCGCCCACTCGTGTCCTAAGCCCCAGTTGTTCCTCTAAAGGCATTTCCTCAGCGGGGTACGGCATGTCCGGCTCCTCTGTGTTACTCGTGGCAGGAATAACAGGGAGTGTCCGGCCCGATCGATGGATGGAAGGCAGTCACGCGATTTTTAACTTAGTACGGTCCCGAGGCTTCTTTCTGGTTGCATGAGGGGAGGAAGCGTTTTTGTATTTTATCTTTACTCCTTTAGTTCCCTCAGTGCTGACGCGAGGCTTTGCAATAGAGGCGATTTCTCTCTTACAAAGTTTCGGCGACGCAAGCGAACATAACAGCACACATAAACTGGGAAGGGGGAAAGGCACTGGAAGATTCACAAGGGTGGCGGCAATGACGGGAACAGTCCACGCAATTCTCAGCACCATACAAGACCTCACCTTACCTTACCTAGCCCATCAAACTCTCTAAACCAAGTCACTACCACCACATTTTATACCAAGTGTGTTTACAAGTATTCTGAGCCACGCATTGGAAAGGTTAACGCGCGAAGGTACCAATGCTTACTACCCGAATGTTATCTTTATGTTGGTTCCCAAGTGTTCGATATAAAAGGGGGCACTAAACTCTCTCAACCAAGTCACTACCACCACATTTTATACCAAATATGTTTACAAGTATTCTGAGCCACGTATTGGGAAGGTTAAAACGCGATGGTACCAATGCTTACTACCCAAATATTATCTTTAAGTTGGTTCCTAAGTGTTCGATATAAAAGTGGCGTCAACCTCTCTAAACCACGTTACTACCACCATCAAGAAGCTATTGTTAGGGGAGGAAAAATGACTCCCAGCATTAGAGAGGTGGAAATCATTAATCTCGTAAATATAAAAGAGAATGGTGCGCGGATCACCTGTTGCTCTGATTCATAACACTCCGGCAGTTTTTAAAAAAGTGTTTGCTCAGTGAGGGCAAGGGAAATATATGAGAGTAATGAATTGGAACTGTATAACGGTCGACACAAACCATGCAGCCCTTTGATGAGAACGCCGATGTAATATTCGATGTACAATATTTCACTGGATAAATTAATCTGGTTAAAGTTATTCTCACTTCATCTAACCTGACCTAACCTAATACCACCAACGTTACCTAGCCTTACGTTACCTAACCTGACCTAACCTAACCTAACCTAATACCACCAACATTACCTAGCCTTACGTTACCTAACCTCACCTAACCTAATACCACCAACATTACCTAGCCTTACGTTACCTAACCTTACCTAACCTCACCTAACCTAATACCACCAACATTACCTAGCCTTACGTTACCTAACCTTACCTAACCTCACCTAACCTAATACCACCAACATTACCTAGCCTTACGTTACCTAACCTTACCTAGCCTCATCTAACCTAATACCACCAACATTACCCAGCCTTACGTTACCTAACCTGACCTAACCTCATCTAACCTAATACCACCAACATTACCTACCCTTACGTTACCTAACCTTACCTAGCCTCACCTAACCTAATACCACCAACATTACCTACCCTTACGTTACCTAACCTTACCTAACCTCACCTAACCTAATACCACCAACGTTACCTACCCTTACGTTACCTAACCTGACCTAACCTAATCTAACTTAACCCTGGGACAAATATGACCTCCTTACCTATCTCAACAACCTAACTTGACCTGACTTACCTAACCTGCCTTACCTAACCTAACTTAACCTAGTACAAATATGACTTCCTTACCTAGCCACACCATATCTAACCCAACCTTACCTAACCTATTTTAAATTAGGACAAATGACTCCCTTACTTAGCCTTTCCTCGTCTAACCTAAGCTAACTTAACCTATCCTAACAAACTATGACAAATATAACTCCTTACCAAGCCTCATCGTACCTTATCTAACCAAACCCTAACCTAAACTAACAAGGAAAAATCATGTCTCAATGCAACGCAGCCTGATTCTACACTTGAACTCTACACGACCTTTGGGAGGAAGAGAGAAAGTCCAGGACCCAGCAATGTTACCACCTGGGGCCCGGAGGGAACGAGATGCATATTTGCTGACAACGCGCTGCCGCCTCAGAATGGAGCTGTTGTGGGGGAGGGCAGGAAAAATATATTGTGATAGTGGTGGTGGTGGTGATGGTGGTGGTGGTGATAGTGGTCGTGGTGGTGATGATGGTGGTGGTGGTGGTAGTAGTGAAAGGTGTAGAAAGAAAGTTGTGTGAATGTTGTTTGTTTGTTTTTTCGTTGAATTAATCGCTTTTTTTTTTTCTTGTCACTGTTGTTGTTGTTAATTTTGATATTTCTGTCGGTGATGTTGATGCATTTATTTTAACAGTTATTACTTTTTAATGTTGCTTATACTGTAGAAGAGCAGTGAGTAATGGCGATGTTATTAGTGGCGGATATTAAAGATGAAGGATATAATATTCTCTCTCTCTCTCTCTCTCTCTCTCTCTCTCTCTCTCTCTCTCTCTCTCTCTCTCTCTCTCTCTCTCTCTCTCTCTCTCTCTCTCTCTCTCTCTCTTACTCTCTTAGTCTCTCTCTCCTCCACAAGGCTTCCGTCGTGGCCCAATAAATAAGGTTGTCTCGCAGTAGATGGTTCCTGGGGCTTCGGGAATGACATGCTCGCGGCCCATAAATACTTTTGTCGACGCCATAAACTATACGACCAGGTACACAAGAATGGTAGGAGTGGTGATGTTGGTGGTGGTGGTTATGATGGGGCTGGTGGTAGTGGTGGTGGTGGAGGTGGGGGTTATTGTGGTGGTAGTAGTAGCAGTAGTAGTAGTAGTAGTAGTAGTAGTAGTAGAAACAGTAGTAGTAGTGGTTGTAGCATTAGTAGTTGTATAGTGGTAGTTGCAGAAATAGTAGTAGTAGTAGTAGTAGTAGTAGTAGTAGTAGTAGTAGTAGTAGTAGTAGTAGTAGTAGTAGAAACAGTAGTAGTAGTGGTTGTAACAGTAGTAGTTGTATAGTGATAGTTGCAGAAATAGTAGTAGTAGTAGTAGTAGCAGATGTAGTAGTAGTAGTAGTAGTACTAGTAGTAGTAGTAGTAGTAGTAGTAGTAGTTGTTGTAGTAGTAGTAGTAGCAGCACCCGAAGTAGTAGTAGCGGTTGTAATGGCGTGAACGAGCCGGACACGAGAATCAGGGATACACGAATACAGTTTGACGGCCTTGATTCAATTTTCCGCCCGTCATTTCTCGCCGTGACGGTTTTAAGGCCAATAACGCCGCATCCGAGGACCCTGGCGAGCACCGGCCGTCCTGTTACTCCACTCCGGCCTCGTACGGACTCACGGCTTTACTCTCCACACCATTACTTTGCTCCTGGTGCGGCGACGAACGAACGTACTCGAGGATTCTGTGTTCTCAATGGTTTTGTTTCTGGTAAGGTGGTTAAAAATATATATGCAAAGAGGTTTCCATTAACACAACGTCCCGTGCGCCATAGTTAATCATCAACTGAACGGCATGTCTTTTTCGGCCTCATATAGACTCGAGACTTCAAGCTGGAGAAATGCACGGAAGGAGAGGAGAGGGGAAGAAGACGGAAGAGGAAGAAGGACGCAAGTCGGTATTAGCAAGAGAGAAGTTAAATAAAAAGCTACACATCAATAGTTTGCTCAAGGATTGTCTGTTTTCACTGGGTTTTATTTCTGCTAAGGCGATTAAATGTTTCTCAGTTGCTACAGTTCCATTAACAACGCAGTTTATAGTAGAATCCACTGTTAATCTTCAACTCAAATGTATGTATTACTCGCATTTCCTGAACTCTTCTCCATGTATCAGAGGGCATGCGGAGTGTCTTAAGAGTAAGGTTCGATAAAAACGCCGCGTATAGTGTTTTCCTTCCGAACACATCTCCGGGCGTCCAGGGAAATCTTAAAGTGTAAAGGCTCGATAAAAATGACTTGAATAGACATTTAGGGAAGAATATATGATACAGATAAACTAACCCTCTGAGGAGCAATGCCTCTTTCCCGCCCTCTCCTTTCCCAACGTGTAAACAAAACATGCTGGTCGTCCTTAGAGGAAACTTTCGATAAAAAATGACAAGTGTAGTGTTTTAGAGAGGAGAATTCGACGCAGAGGAACTAACACTCTAAAGAAACAATGTATCTTCATATCTCATCTCTTACTAAATCAGCTTCCTCGAGGCTGGGCGTTCTGTACCGTCTCCGCCAGTTCTTCTCCCCCGCACAGTTGCTATCCATTTACAGGAGTCTTGTCCGCCCTCGTATGGAGTATGCATCTCATGTGTGGGGGGCTCCACTCACACAGCTCTCCTTGACAGGGTGAAGTCAAAGACTCTCCGTCTCATTAGCTCTCCTCCTCATACTGATATTCTTCTACCTCTCAAATCCCGCCGCCATGTTGCCTCTCTTTCTATCTTCTATCGATATTTTCATGCTGACTGCTCTTCTGAACTTGCTAACTGCATGCCTCCCCTCCTCCCGCGGCCCCGCTGTACACGACTTTCTACTCATGCTCATCCCTATACTCTCCAAACCCCTTATGCAAGAGTTAACCAGCATCTTCACGCTTTCATCCCTCACGCTGGTAAACTTTGGAACAATCTTCCTTCATCTGTATTTCCGCCTGCCTACGACTTGAACTCTTCCCGAAATTGACCTCTCTTTTTGGACACTCCTTTGACTTCTATTCAGGAGCAGTAAGAAACGGGCCTTTTTTTTTTTTTCTTTACGCCCTTGAACTGTCTCCTTAGCTGTAAAAAAAAAAATCTTTCCCTTCTTCCTTTTCCACTGTATAAACAAAACATGCTGAGCGTCTCGAGAGGAAACCGTCAATGAAAAATATTACAAGTGTAGTCTTTTGGAGAAGAGAATTCGACGCAGAGAGTCTAAAACACAAAATAACAGTGCCCCTTTCCCTCCTTCCTTTTCCAACGAATGAACAAAGCAGGCTGATAGTCTCGAGAGGAGAGCTTAGATGAAAACAACAAATATAGCCTTTAGAGAAGAGAATTTACCACAGAATATATAACCCTCAAAGGAATAGTATATCTTCCTCGCTTATTCCCAAGTATAAATAAACAGTGTCCCATTGTACCTATTCTGTCCCAACGTATAAACAAAACATGCTGAGCGTCTCGAGAGGAAAGCTTCAATAAAAACTACCATGCCTATTGTCTTATACACCTTTGAGCGAAGAGAAGTTCCCACCGAGTAACTAATCCTCAGGGGGGAACGATGCGTGTTACTCTCTCTCTCTCTCTCTCCTTCGCCTTTTCCAACGCATAAACCTTTGATAAAAAAAAAAACCGCCATATAGTCTGTTTTAGAGGAGAGAATTTCCCAGAGTAACTAATCCTCAGGGAACGGTAAGTGTTTTCTCTCTCTCTCCCCTACTCCTCTTCCAACCAATAAATAAAGCATGGTAAGTGACTTCAGAGGAAACCATCAATAAAAACGCCATATAGTCTATTTTAGAGGAGACAATTTCCTGCAGAGAAACTAAACCTCAAAGAACGAGTGTCTCTTCCTCCCTCTCCAATTCCAATGTATCTACGAACATGGCGAGCATCTCAAGAGGAAACCTTCAATTAAAAACGCCACATAGTCTTTTAAGAGGAGAATTTCCCGCGGAGTAACCAATCCTCAGGGACCAGTACGTGTTACTCGCTCTCCTTCGCCTTTTCCAACGTATAAACAAAACATGCTGAGCGTCTCAAGAGGAAAACTTCAATAAAAAGCACCATATATAGTCCTTTAGCGAAGAGAATTTCCCGCGGAGTAACCAATCCTCAGGGACCGGTACGTGTTACTCTCTCTTCCCCTCCCCAACATTCCCATCGTGCAAACACTCAGTGCGTCTCGAGGGAAAGGAGTGGCCATTACCATCTTCCGCTAACAGCCTCAAAACTCTCGCTCCAGTTATTTTTAGGAGTTCCAAACGGGCCCTGAAGGCCCGTTCCGCTAAGCCGTGTTAAGCTTAGCTCAGCCCGGCTCGGTTAAACAAGAGTAACGCCCGCCGCTCCGTCCCCCCCCCCCCCCTCCCATCCTTCCCCGCCCTGTTTTTCTTGTTTGTTGCTATTGCTGCTGTTGTTGTGGTTGTTGCAATGTTGTTGTTGTTATTATTAGTTGTATTATTATTTTACTTTTATCACTATTATTATTACAGAAAATATCAAAAAACGCTTTCTTTCCAGCTATAAAACTTTCGACAGAACAAAATCTAATAAAAGTCACTTGCTCTTTGTAACCAAGCACACACACACACACACACACACACACACACACACACACACACACACACACACACACACACACACACACACACACACACACACACACACACACACACACACACACACACACACACACACACACACGCACACACACACACACACACACACACACACACACACACACACACACACACACACACTCTCTGACGACTTTCACCTCCTCGGCCGGCGCTCGCATGAATCCTGCAGCAAAGAAGTGTCGTGTTAGCAGAGTAGGTCACCAGGTTGGTGAATTGAGGGTTTCCTGCTAGTATAGTGTCTCCCTTCCCTTCCTCTTTTCTCTCTCTCTCTCTCTCTCTCTCTCTCTCTCTCTCTCTCTCTCTCTCTCTCTCTCTCTCTCTCTTCTCTCTCTCTCTCTCTCTCTCTCCTCTCTCTCCTCTCTCTCTCTCTCTCTCTCTCTCTCTCTCTCTCTCTCTCTCGGTGCTTTTGTCCACGGAAGAAAAGGACTCTCTCTCTCTCTCTCTCTCTATCTCTCTCTCTCTCTCTCTCTCTCTCTCTCTCTCTCTCTCTCTCTCTCTCTCTCTCTCTCTCTCTCTCTCTCTCTCTCTCTCTCTCTCTCTCTCTCTCTCTCTCTCTCTCTCTCTCAAACGCCATACGAATCAATAGCAAGTGAAATAAACTAATATCAAGGCTCAATTCATTCATATTCGGAGTAACATTATGAAAAGTATATATTCGAAACAAAACACGAAAACATAGGCAATACAGTAGCAAATAAAATAAAATATATCAAGGGTCTTCATTCCCATTCGACGTGCCTTTAAGAAAAAAATATATATAGTCGCCAAAGCCTCTAATGAGATGGATAAGGTTACCGCTGTCCGCCAAACATCCTTCCGGCGCAGTGGACCAGGATACGTAAAAAAGAAATCGAGGTGTTATTTCTGTATTTGGAAATGTATGGTAAAACATTTTCTACTGTGGAAGGACACGGCACCAGTACCACACACACCTCCCAGGGGTTTGTGTCGCCAAGGGAAATAACAAGATGAGAACAACCGCGTCGACAACTTATATATGCCGTTTATAAAAGTGGTGAATGGAATAAAAGATATAAACACCAGCACCTGACACACTCAAGGGTTCGTGTCGCCAAGGGAAATAACAAGAAGGTGAGAACAAACGCGTCACCACCTTTTATATTTATGCCGTTTAGAGAGGAGATGAGAGGAACGAAAGCTCTGAATAAGTGAAGCCATATCTAAAGGTTGAATACATGGTCCCGCGACGAATCCACGGGTTTGTCACATCACTTACAACAGCAATAAAAGATGAATCACAACGCTGGTTTATATATGCTGTCTATGGAAGTGGTGAGAGGAATTGAATACATAAAAAAGTGAAGCCATTTTTAGAGGGTGAGTATACGGTCCTGCAATAAACTCACTCAATGCAACAATAAATGATGAACCACTGCGCTGGCTGATATGTGCTGTCAGGAATTGGTGAGACGATGAATTTAAGAGGATGAGCCCTTTTTTTACAGGGTGATTGAAAGCTCTCAGCAACACACTAATGGGATTTTTACATTACATAAAGGAAGAGTGAATTATGAACTACGTCGCTAGTTTATCTATACTGATTGGCTGATTTGGTTATAGTATCATGCCGCCGCTTACCTATGCCGTTTATGGGAAAAATGAAAGGGCTGGAAATTATTATAGGATGTTCAGGACATTACACGCGGCCCTCACCGAAGCACCAGCAGCAGCCTTGGCAGCCTCCCATCATCCGACAACCGCCGTCTTAAAATTCTTGGTCCGAACTTCTTGTGGAATCTTGAGGCTCATAACATTTAATAACTGAACATAAAGGCGAGTCCCCGTGACCTTCCACAAGAATGGTAAGAAGAATGAATATAAATTACGTCATCGACATAGCGTGAGGAGTAATTAAAAATAGTGTAATTAACCGTGGAAACCGATTATGGGAGGAAGATTTTTTTCGCTCGCTTCTCTGAATCAATCTTCGGCGTTTTATAGTTCGATCCACCAAATTCCAGAAAACCTCAAAAATGATAAAGGGTATGAATATAAATTAAGGCATTCACATAGCGTAAAAAGTCATCAAAAATAGTGTAATTAACGACAGAAGCCAATTATGAAGAATCGCTTTTTCTTTCTCTCGCTGCTCTGGATCAATTCTTCGGTGTTTCAGGGCTCGCTCAATCGAATTCCAGAAAATAATGCCATTTAAATCCAACTTAAAAAGTAATCAAAAATAGTTTAATTAACCACGGAAGCCGATTATGAAGAGTAGATTTTTTTTCACTCTCTCGTTTTTGGACCAATTCTTTGACGTCTCATACTTCGTTCCACCAAATTCAGGGAAAAAAAACTGCCATTCAACCCGCAAAGAAGGTTTTGAAGAGCAGTTTTTCCACTCAGTTGCCTGCACGAACCACTTCCCCGGCTTCTCAGTGATCGCTACACCGCCTTGACCTTTACCTGTCCGGATCAATTCTTCAGCGTTTCAGGGTTAACTCCACTAAATTCAAGAAAAAAAAATGCCATTCAAACCTCAAGCTGGTTGTGGAGAGCAGTTTTTCCAGTCGGCTGCCCCCACGGACCACTTTCTCGGCTGCTCAGTGATCGCCACGCGTCTTTACCTGTCTGGATCAATCCTTCGGCGTTTCAGGGCTAACGCCACTAAATAGAAGAAAAAAAGCTGCCATCCAAACCCCAAAGCAGTTTTTATTTATTTATTTATTTATTTATTTATTTATTTTTTACGTTGCTGCCTATTGCGCCGGTAGGCATCTTCCCGGTGGGGCCTGATGGTCGGCCCAAGGCTTCTTCCAGGTGGGGCCTGATGGTCGGCCCAGCCCGTTCTGGCGCAGGCGAGTGTTTTTTTTATAGTGGCGCCATCTTGCATTGGCTCATGCTGCCCCCCGGAACTCGTTCTTGATTCGCTTGGACGGCTTCCTCTAGAGTCCGGGTTGATGGGTGGTCTTCAGGACAGCATGTGGGTAGTTTTAAGCCACTCGGCGGTGACCGAAAAATCCGAGGTGGTAGCGTGAGGATTCGAACCCGCGTCGTCCATCACGCGGTGAAAGTGGGCCCAGTACGCTACCAGTTCGGCCACCGCCTACCCGTATGGTTCAGGAGGTTATGGAGAAAGCAGTTTTTCCACTCAGCTGCCTGCATGGACCACTTCCTCGGCCTTTCCATTAGCTGTCAGGATCAATTCTTCGGCGTTTCAGGGTTAACTTTACTAAATTCAAGAAAAAAAATGCCTGTCAGACCGTAAGCTGGTTATGGAGAGAAGTTTTTCCACTCGGCTACCTGCACGGACCCCTTCCTCGTCCTTTCACTGATCGCCACACCGCCTTTAACTTTTCTACGATTCATAATTCGTTCTAGCAAATTCAAGAAAGAAAAAGCTGCCATTCAAACCCCAAAGTTGGTTATGGAGAGCAGTTTTTCCACTCGGCTGCCAGCACAGACTACTTCCTCGGCTTTTCAGCGATCGCCCCACCACCTCCGCCCGCCGCCGCCACTTCATCGCTGTCCCCTGGTTCCTCCCTCCCGCTTAATCGATACCCTCACGGTCGGTGCTTCGAGGAACTCAGCCACCCTCCTACTCGTCATGTAGTGCCTCGCTGCCTCGACAATTGTGCACCCCTTGCCTGACAGAGCCTCAGCTGCGTGGCTATTATATTGAAAGCCACTAAATTTCACAGATGTCAGATTCCCAGAGAGAGAATTCGTGTTCGTGTTTACATTAAGCGAATCCATGGCTCGCATAACGCTGGGAATGTCTCTAAAGTTCACGCAAATATCAGATTCCCGATAGACTACGGCCTTTTCTGTACAGTTAAGGACAGACATACTAATCAAATCAATGGAAAGTCTCTACGGTTCACGCAAATAACAGCTGATAGATAGATACAACGCCTTCCTCCTATTTCGCAGGTCTCACAAGAATATCAGCCTCCAGACAGAATGTGACCTTTCCTGCAAACCTTAATCTTGACACACTTATCCCATGGAGAGCGTTTGAAGGTCACACAAATAACAGCTGCCAGATATGATGCGTTTCTCCTATTTCCCAGATCTGAACATTGCCACGAATATCACCTGGACAGCATCTGAGGGTCACGCAAATATAAGCTTCCAGATATAATGCGTTCCTCTTACCTCGCAAATTTAAACCCTGCCACAATTATCACAGGAACAGCATCGAAGGTTCACACAAATATAAGTTTCTAAATACAATGCGTTCCTCCTATTTTGCAGATCTTAACACAGCCACACACACACATGGATAGCATTTAAAGATCACATAAATAGAAGCTTCTCGACAGAATGCGGCCCTTTTTTACATGCCTTCAAATATAAGCTTGCAGACAGAATACAAACTTTTTTTTCTCAAGCCTAGACACACAAACGCACTAAACACTATGGCTGGTATTCTTCGACGCTTCCACCTCTCACATCAACTATTTTCAAAAGCCAAAAAGGAAGAAAGTTGGAAAGTTTCGTTTAGTCGGCGCAACATCTGTGGTCATATGCCGGAGAGAGACAGAAGGGGAAGGAATTATAGAAGGGAACAGATCACAGGAGACGGGACACAACCCCCGATAAATACCTGGTACCCATTCACTGCTGGGTGGACAGGGGAGTAGGGTATTGGAAAAGCCGCCCAATTTTTTCCACTCCGCCCGGGTATGGACAAAAAGGAGATCAATCTGTTCCTCATGTGTGTTTTTTTTAGGTTCATGGTGCAAAAGAAAGGTCAGACTGCCACCAGGGTCATAAAACTACTGATGGAAATGCCCACAACGCCAACGAAAGCCATGTCAAATACGTGTCCTTGGGAGCCAAGATGTTTAAAAATGTAGCCCAATATTTCACACTATTATATCTGATCCCAAATATCACACATCTACAGTTCACACAAATATATGCTTCGAGACAGAATACTTTTTTTTCGCAAGCCTAAACCCTGTCAGACGCACTAAACACAGCATTTTACACTAATATCAATTTCCAAACAGATTACGATATTAAGTCCCTGCCTGGCATGTGTGTGTGGAAATGCGCTTAGCCAAACCTAACTATGTATAAACCAAGGTCATCATGATTGTGTAGCGAGTGAATTTATCATTAAACTTGACATTGATTTTTTTTCTTTTTTTGTGTGTGTGTTATAGAAAGAGGGTGTTGAGGCCACTTTTTGTTGTTGCTGTTGTTGTTGTTGTTGTTGCTTCATTATAGTCAAGTTCTTTTTCCTCTCCCCCTAAAAACAAAATCATCATACGCTTGAGAATACAGTAAGCTTGAGGATTCTGGCCTTTTTTGTTGCCGTTTTTGTGTTTTTCTTATGCCACTGAGCTGCCTCCGTTGCTGTAATAAAAAAAATAGTAAAATGCGATCCAAAAATGAGTGAATAACAAAACGAAACCGAAAAAACGAATTCACTCAACCTGCCAGAAACAGTTTGCGGCCACATTTTCATTACGCAGCGCGGGAACACGACGACCTGTTTACAAATTACCTGTCAGGTCTAATGCAAAATAAAGCACATTCATCTCGTGCTTCCCAATACAGCATTACTCACACACAAATCTGCCACAAATCACGCCGGCTCGTCCTCCAAGCCGCGACGAGGCCGGAGGAGATGAGCGCCTTGAAAACACATGTAAATAGACGCCGTGGAAATGAGGTGAGTGTCGACATGCAAAGTGAAATAGAGAGGGCGGAAGGCGGGACAGGCAGGCAGCAAGGTAAGCGATGGTTCAAGGCAGACGTTTGACTAAAAGCAAGGAAACTGGAAACTGTCATTGCCTATTCACGTACCTCTTAGTATAAACACACACACACTCTCTCTCTTTCTCTCTATCTACATCTCTATCTATCTAACTTTCTATCTATCTGTCGGTCTATCATCCTTCCAAGCACACAACGTCTCGAAGCACAGTAGACAAGGCAGGTAAGTTGACACCATACACAGACGTTCTGAAAAGACACACACTTTCCCTATCTCTTCATATATTTTCTACCACAACATAACATTTTCCGGTCCCAGATACATTTTACTTTTACTTTAAGCTATATATAAACCTCTCCTGCTCTTACACACACTGTTAACGCAAAATCACATTCCCACATCCTCTATTCCCCCAAAAAACTTCCTTGGCTACAGATACACTCTTCCTTTTACCTCAAACATACATATACCTCTTCTGTCCTCACACACACTCACACTCTGTCCACACAAAAACACCTCCCAGGCCCAACATACACTCTCCCGCCAGCCAAACACATACACAAGTTCCCAGTATCAATACGCACACTTTCTGGCGCCAAAACAAACCTAGCCTTGCCGAACACCTACGCACACAGCCTGGCCAAACACGCAGCATTTTCCTGTCACCAAACACCCAAAGACTGGCTTGACACACAACCTTCATCGGCACCACACGTACGTAAACCTTACCGTACACGACCTTTTTAGTCACCAAATCTACACCTTCCTTAGCCGAACAGAGAACCTCCTTGCTCGTGAACGTAAGCTTCCTACCTCTACACTCTCTTCTGGGGGCTCATCCTACACCCTTACCTTATTCTTTACCTAATATTTACCCTCCCATGGCCTCTCTCTCTCTCTCCCGTATCCTGACTGGAGGGACAAATTACAGCACCCTTACATTCTCCTTACTTTTCCCTGATCTTTTTTTCCTTATACTGATCGAACGCGCAAAGTCCAAGAACCTAAACACTACCTTCCTCGTTCAACCCTAACACTGCCTGCCCTTTATACACCCTTTCTTGCCCTTACCCTCTACTCTTTGCTCTCATCCAATACACAACCGTCTCTGCTGATCGAACACACATCCTGCATGATCCTAAACCACCTTCCTGGGCTCCCAAACTCCGTGCCTGACCCTGCCCTCCCTTGCTTAATCCCACTCTCCTTTGCTTGACTTTCACCCCCTTGCCTTACCCTACCCTCCCTTGCCTGACCCCGCCCTCGCTTTCCTGCCTCCAAACAGACGCACCGGCAGCGGGCCACATGAGATCCGGGCAGCAGGGCGTGGGAACAAACATCACCACCGGCACCCTAATGCACCTGTCTGCCCGTGACGTCACCATGTAAACATACTCGCTTCTGTATTGACAATCCCTTCACTCCCTCCCCTCCCTCCCTTCCCTTGTCTCCTCTGTTCCTTGCTCCTTGCTCCTCCTCCTCCTCCTCCTCCCGGTTGGCCTCGCGTCATGCACCGCCCTCGCACGGCTCACCCACCTCATGTATGCCATCTACGTAGATTAAGACAAAAAGGAGTGGTAATCGTATTGAGACCAGAGAAAGTCTTATAAATGGAGTCTCCGTACCAGCTCATCCACCTCATTCCCTTTAGCCTGACACCCCGCGGCTCAAAGCAAAAAGGAAGTGAGAATCGTATCAAGACCAAAACATAAAAAGGGAGTTATAATCGTCTTTGGAACAGAAAACAGAAAATAGCTTTATAAATGGAGCTTCCTTACCAGCTCAGCCAACTCATTTCCTTAAGCCCGAAACCCAGCAACTCAAAACAAAAAGGAAGTGATAATCCCCTTAAGGACAAAAAATAGAGAGTAATATAATCGTCCAGGAAAAGCTTTATAAATGAACCATCATCATCCTCCATCTCATTCCCTTTAGCCCGGAACCCAACAGCTCGAAACAAAGAGGAAGTGGTAATCGCCTTAAGGCCAAAATAAAGTCTCATAAACGAACCGCCCGGGCGCGGATCATCAGATGCGTCCTCTAATTTGAGTCCCAGTGGCTTAAGGCAAAAAAAAAAAGGGGGGGGGGGGGGGATAATCGCCTTGCCCCCAAAAAGTCTCCTAAAGTCGTTTCTTCTTGCATTAGTGTTGGATAGTATTAATTTTTCCAGGAACTTCTGCAGTCGTAATGCATTGGCTGATTTACGATGTGACATAACTTTATTACTTATGAAACGAATGAATTTTTAAGTCATTCCGCGATGGTATCCATTTACTCCGAAAAGAGAAACAGATATTTGCTCTTACAAGGACATTACCTTTTGTTGTCTGGAGGTATCTCTACACAGTTTTCTTTGATAAAATATTTACCGAATATCAATATGACATAGCCATTCCATTTCGGGAATACGAGAAAATGGAAACAGTTATTCAAGCCTTGCCCGGCGAATATAATTTACAGAGCGGCGTGGCTCGCGGGGCCACGCGGGGCCGACATGCCCTAAATATTAAGAAAAATACGGACTCTCAGTGCTGCTCGTATTTTCATGCTTCCAATATCCCGCGGAGTTTAATGCTTCTTTATATAGTGGCCCGGCGCTGGCCCGCGACGCCCTAGGTCCTTCTGGCCGCCTGTTAGCGCCGCGCACTGTGGCGACTTAGTGACACTTCAGGAAACATTACGAGATTTTAATATCCTGTGGCGGCGCGGAGGCTGCGGCGCCTTCTGAACATGTGGTGATTGCACCAATAAAGTTGCCTAAGGTGCCCATTCCCACACCGTTCCCTGGAAATTATTTTCCCTCCTAAATTCTTTGTCCCCTCCAAGTGATGGTGACAGCGGGTTTCTTAACTTGGCATAGTTAATGCTCTTCACGGCGCGAGGCGGAGAGAACGCCACGGCGACGACAGGCAAGCGTGGGCGCCGCGGCAGACACGGCGGCAGGCACGGCGATGGGCTGAGAGGCAACGTGTGCCTTGGTGCTGGGACCCTTGGTGTTCCCCAAGGTGTGTGTTGCAAACGCACACATTCATTCATACATACATACATACATACATACATACATACATACATGCATGCATACATACACACATTGAGTCGGATCAGGACGCTAGTATTCTCCAGGGTGAACTAAACAGATTGTATGACTGGGCGGATAAATGGCAGATGGAGTTCAATGTAGGGAAGTGCAGTATTCTGAGTGTAGGTAGGAACAACCCATCACATAACTATTGCTTAAATGACACTCTCATAAGCAGGTCTGGGTGCGAGAGGGATTTAGGGGTCTTAGTGAGCTCTGATCTCCATCCAAGGGCACAATGCATTCAAGCTAGAAATCGAGCAAATAGGGTACTGGGATTTATTTCAAGGAGCGAAAGCAACAGAAGCGCCGAAATCTTCCTCAAACTATATTTAGCATTAGTTAGACCTCATCTTGACTATGAGGTTCAGTTCTGGTCACCTTACTATAGAATGGATATCAAAATGTTAGAATCGGTGCAGAGGAGGATGACTAAGATGATTCAGGGGTTGAGAAACTTGCCATACGAGGAAAGACTCAAACAGTTAAACTTGCATTCTCTAGAAAGGCGAAGGGTGCGTGGAGACATGATCGAGGTTTATAAATGGATGAAGGGCTTTAATAAGGGAGACATTCATAAGGTTTTGTTGGTAAGAGAACCGGGTAGGACACGAAGTAATGGGTTTAAACTGGATAAATTCAGATTCAACAGGGACATAGGCAAAAATTGGTTTACAAACAGGGTGGTGGATGAGTGGAATAGGCTTAGCAGTCATGTGGTGAGTGCCAATACAATTGTCACATTCAAAAATAGATTAGATAAATTCATGGACAGCGATATTAGGTGGGGTTAGATACACGGGAGCTACACGGGAGCTTAGGTTCAGAGGAGCTGCCTCGTACAGGCCTACCGGCCTCTTGCAGACTCCTATGTTCTTATGTTCTTATGTTCTTATACATACATACATACATACATACATACACACACAAATGCATACATTGCACATTATTTTCCGCAGAGAACTTTTCGCGCCTCTCTTACAGCGTGTTTTCCTCCCCGGCTTAATGTTGTCCCGCACAAATCATCAAAAGCGAGTAAGCGCGAAAGAAAGAATGAGTTTGTAGAAATTAAAGCCAGACTCCGGCGCGAGGTGTTAATGACTCGCGCGGCGCGGCGCCCAGACACAGAGAATAACGAGACTGTAAACTCATAATTACTCGCCGCGCCTCCCGCTACAGACTTTCAATAGCAGGATAAAAGGAAGCGCCGGGAGATGCCGCGTCCTTCACGCATGATTACAGGCCCTCGAGGGGCCGCCTTTTGCCTCCGTGCCGCGGGGTTCAGCGAGTTTCCGCCGCGTTCTCTTCCCTTCCTTGCTTCTCGGATGCCCTCCTTCCCCTTGCCCCCCGCCCTCCCCTCGTGCTCGCTTGCTTTCACTCTGACCTGTTCTCTCGCTCCTTCTCCGCCGCTCCCTCCAGGCCAGACATTCATTATGAAGAGCTGCTGCCTGCGTTTTATCTTTTAATATCGTCGTTCCCTCCGCTTTACTCATTCATTATCCAAGGTTTTCTCACCAGGGTTTTCATGTTGCCCGAGGAGCTTGAGGATGAAAAGTCCTCATTCACTGCACAGGAACCTTCTTTCTCTGGTCCGTTTCTTTGTTTATTATTTTTATCGTCACGCCACTAATTCCCTGTTGCCTTTGTGGAATAAATAGAGAATTACGCCGGTCGGAAACGCTTCCTCTCCTCCAGCAACATCATCGACAGCATCAGTTATCATTCTGGCATGGCACGGTTTCCTCTTATCTGTTTCTTTATCATTTTTCTTTTCACATCACCAATTCTTTGCTGCTCATGTAGATTAAATATGGCATATCGCTGGTCAGAATGCTACCTCTCCTCCTTCATCTTAGTCATTTACAGCATCAGTGAGCATCTCCGTCACGACAGTCATTAGTATTGCAAGTTCATGTTTAGTGATGCCAAGTAGCCAAGCACCTTTAAGGCAACATATCAAACGAGGTCCCCACGCTGGCACGTCCCTTTGCAGGAGTCTGAGGTGCATGCAAGAGACGAAATATGAGCATCGCAGAAACACGTGAGAGTTAGGGACCGTAAAATAAAGTGTTGGATGGCTATAATAATCAAGGTGGCAAGTCACAACGAGGTCCTCATGCCGACACGCCCCTTTGTAGTAGAACGAGTAACGTGAAGAACCCCCTTGGATACCTGGGAAACACTTGAGTTGGAGGAACGTTAAAGAGTATTGACTGACTAGTAATGAAGGCGAGAGATCTTATTGAGGTCATTACACCGCCACGCCCCTTTGTAGTAGAGCGAGTAACATGAAGAACCCCTTGGATACCTCGGAAACACTTGAGTTGGAGGAACGTTAAAGAGTATTGACTGACTAGTAATGAAGGCGAGAGATCTTATTGAGGTCATTACACCGCCACGCCCCTTTGTAGTAGAACGAGTAACATGAAGAAACCCCTTGGATACCTCGGAAGCACTTGAGTTGGAGGAACGTTAAAGAGTATTGACTGACTAGTAATGAAGGCGAGAGATCTTATTGAGGTCATTACACCGCCACGCCCCTTTGTAGTAGAACGAGTAACGCGCAGGAGAGGAAACTTGGACTTCACAGAATCACTTGAGATTAAAGAGATCATAAAAGAAGGTACATAATGACGTTGATTGACATGTAAACCAAAGGCTCGTGACTGAACTAAAGATGCATTATTAGTATCATTAGACGGAACGTGAGGAATGTAGTGGCTGACTCATTAGGACGTGAACCAAACAATTGACTAACTTAAAGACACGTTAAAAATGAATCATCCCCGACGCATCTCTTCATTCTTCCCCGATAGAAACAATGGTAAGAGTAGTTCAATTAGTGCTTTATTTTACGTTAAAGGAAGCAGCTCAAGGGCAAAAAAACAAATAATTGAGAGAAAAAAAGCCCGCTAATCACTGCCCCTATAAAAAAAAGAGTGTATAGATGAGTGACCAAAAGAGAGGTCGATTTCAGATGGTGTTTCTTCATAGAGTTTAGTGAGTGCGTTGTGAGGTCTCCAGATTGGCGAAGATAAGTCAAAACGCAAACTACTTACATCTGATACTTATTTACACTTGAGAGTCACCTAAAGTAAGCGGAGTGGTGGTGAGTCAGACGCGGGAATATAAAAAGCTGCTGGCGACGGGATCAGGGAGGGAACGAGGGCAAAAAATGAAAAGAAAAAAATAACCGGAGAAATGCACGGAAGCGGAGGAGAGGGGAGGAAGACGGAGGAGGTAAAAGAACGTAAGTCGGTATTAGCATGAGAAAAGTTAGGTCACTCGACTAGCTGGCATAAATTTTAATCCCTTGCGTTTTATGGTGACGGTATGTTGCCTTGGGAATTATGTCTCGAGAAGCTTCCAGTGCTCCGGCGGGATTTGAACAGCTAAGCGTTAGATTTAGTGAGTCAGCGAGGAGACGACGGCGGGTAGCAAATTTCCAGTCTCTCTCTCTCTTTTTTTTTTTTTTTTTTCAGCTAAAGAAACAGCTCAAGGGCAACAAAAAAAAGGGGTGAAAAAAAAAGTCCGCTAATCGCTGTTCCTACAGAGACAAAAGTTATGAGCGGCCAAAAGAGAGATCAATTTCGGGAGGAGAGGTCTCTTGATACACTCCTCTTGAAAGAATTTAAGTCAAAGGCAGGAGGAAACATAGACGGAGGAAGGCTATTCCAAAGTCTATCAGTGTAAGGGATGAAATAATGAAGATGCTGGTTAACTCTTTTATAAGGGGTTTGGACAGTATAGGGATGAGCATGAATAGAAAGTGGTATGTGGTTCCCAAGTTAAGTCGCTCGGCTCTAGCTTCGAAACTAACCATGGGGCGTTCTGCAAAACACTCTCGCTGTAATTCCCACTTAAAATTACCCGTCGTAACCATAATCTAACCTTACCTAACCTAACCTAACCTAACCTAACCTAATGCACCCTGCCCTATTCACATACCTATAAACTAGCCTTACCTATGTAAACCTCACCTCACCTAACACAACCTGCCCCACATACAAGGAGAGAGATAGGGAATACGCCGGCGGAGAGCTGTTTGTTGTGATGGGGCTCAACGACGTGAAGTTTGGAAAGGTATATATAGCGTGACAGCGACCTTTGTTACGCGGGAAAAAGGCAAAGTAAGAGGGAAAAATGATTTGTGTGGCGAGGAAAGGACTTTTATCGCAACACAGTGAGGCTTCGCGGAAATCACGGCATTGAAAGAGGCAGTCAGTCAGTCCTCCTGGAAGGCTTAGTTAGAGGACGCAGACAGCCCCCCCCCCACCCCCCACCCCCCCCACACACATAGCTGGCATACTTAGGATTTTGCTTGGTCAGGTAAAGGTAAGGTTGGGGGCATACGGTAAAGCTACGCGTGGCCTTGGTGCTCATCTCCGTTACACTGGCCCTTGAAATTGTGGCTTGTTCAGGATAACGTCTTGTTATTTCTTACATGTAGAAAAGAAAGGTAGTGAATGGGTAGTTATTAGTGGTATTTTTAGTACGGTGGCGACTTAAAAGAAACGGGAAACTAAGTGGATAGAAACTGTCACGGAGGGTTTAGGAAATGACAGTAACTTAACCCGGTAGCAGCGACGGGCCAAATTTGTGGCTTTACCGTGTAGCAGCGACGGGCCAAATTTGTGCCATGATTTAAACCCAAAAAAATAGATGATACATAATCTGATCACAAATGCTTTGATATATATTATGAAATGGTTTGTGTGAGGGGTAGTTTTTTCTCATTTTTCTCGCTTGGAGGGACGATTAAGAAACACCCGTATTGCTAAACATCTCGGCACCTCAGTTCGCTTGTTTGAAAAGTCTCTCGTGTTTATATGTATGAAAGGAATGGTATGTTAATAAGGTAGGTTGCGTTAGGTTAGGTTAGGTTAGGTTAACTTAGGTAGGGTTAAAATTATGGTTACGACAGGTAGTTTTGAGTGGGAATTACAGCGATAGTGTTTTGCTGGGATTTTCATGGACTGTCTGGTGATCCTTGTGATAGTTTTACCCGACTTCTGCATCTTGAAAGGAGAAATCACCCACGGAAACCCGATTAATCTTCTCTGTGGCCTTGGGAGACAATCGCCAGAGGGGAAAAGAGGGGTGTGGTGAGAGAAATTGATGTGGATGGAAATGGTGGAAGAAAGAGGTGGAAGAGTATGGGTGAGGGAAGAGCAATGCATGTTGGTGGAAATGGAGGGAGTGTGTGGAGAACAGAGAAGGGAAAGGAGGGTGGAGTTGAGAGGAATTAATGTGGGAGCCCGATACGCTGAAGAATATGAACCTTAAAGTCTTGTCTGTCTGGTCCTCGTTCCCGCCCGCCAATGCCTTCCCGGACGATGGTTGCCTGCTGTCTACTTTCCTCGATATCCAATAGTGAGGAGCCAGAATTTTTCCCGCACTCTCCTTGACACAAAGCCGCGAGGGAAACAAACGAGGCGATAAATAAGGCGCCTTCAGTATCTCGGCCGGGCAGTAAACCATTTCTTTTTTCCTTCAAGGCTCGGATTTAAGTCTCCTGCATTGACGGATCTAAAACTAAGAGACTTATCCCTCGGTTAAGACTGTTTGCTTCTCCTTCAGTTTTCTTTGTTTGTGAATTGCTCTGAGACAAGTGAATGTTAAATGAAAAGGTAAACTGTCATAACTATTTGTATATATGAACGAAACACTAAACGGCTCACTTCTACGTTTTTGTTTGTTTTTTGTCTACGAACGTTCTTAAATCAATTGAAGGATGAAATATTTGTTGTTGATTTGTAAGTAAACTGCGGCCAAGACTGTTTACATAGCGGATGAAAAATTAAACGGCTTCTCCCTCCTTCTTTTCCTGTGTGTGTATTTCTGCTATGTCATATAAACAAATTAAGCCTAAATTATTTCCTGATGACTCGTCGGTAAACTGCCCCAACTTTACTTATACGTACTAAAAACTATATACTAGCTTGTCCCTCCTATTTTTGTATATGTTTCGGCAACTTCATTAAAAACAAGCCCAAATTAACAGTGCTGACCCGCCCTAACTGGTTGCATATACGGACGAAAAACTAAATATCTTGTCCCTCCTGCTTTTTCTGTGTGTTTCTGCAAATTTATAAAACAAATGAAGCCTAAAGTATACCAGTGCTGAGTGTTTGCTAATCTACGCCCGGTGACCTCAGACAAAAGATTCGAACCCGGAAGTCGATGTTCATTACTTGCCAGCGCTTTATAATCGTTCTCTGCACCACCTTCTCTATACTCTTTCCCGCGTTTCCCTCTCTTTCGCGCTCTCCCCCTGTAATGGCTCCATCGATTCTACCATTTACGATAACTGCCCAGGAATATGTACTTTTCTTTACTGTTGCACTGGTCTGGGTTTTCCGTACTAGGTTAAACGATAAAAAATGGAACTATTGAAGATTTGATCACTCGTATTTTGAGGGTAAACCGGAGTAATGGAAAGTGGAGTTATTGAAGATTCTCCTATTTACGATAACTGACCTGGAATATGCAATTTGCTTTACTGTCTCACTGAAGTCTGGGTTTTACTCGTACAAAGTGTAAGGATGAAAAATGAAACTATTGAAGATTTGACCATTCGTTTTGTGGGGGAGGAACCGGTAACAAAGAGGAGCAGCGTTTGATGAAATTATCGTTCATTGTTCAGCCTTTGTTCTGCCTCCTTCACGGTAAAATAGATAAATAATAGCCTAATATGACAGTCCTGGGGAACGATTAAAATCCAGGCTGTCTGTAACCTACCCAGCACGAGGATATGTCACCGTGCCAGCCGAGACAAGACAACGCAATACACGAGCGGGAAAAAGGACCCAGAAAAAGTATCGAAGTACAAAACCCTGAGGAAGTTCTACCATTCATCAGCGACACCAGAAGACAGCAAGAAAGATAAAAGATGCCACGCCATTAATCTGGATCCCAAAGACTTGCTGTTCCTGAAGGAAAACATATATAAAAGAGAGAACCCAGGAACACTTTGCTGGCGTGGACGTGACAAAGAAAAGTGAGAAGAAATATTTGTAGTGTTGAAAGAAACTAGATAAATAATAGATAATGTGAAGTATAGCAATAATATAGGAAACGAGGTAAGACAGTTTATCAGGAAGAACGTAATGAAAACTTCGTCTTGAGAACAATGAAACAAGAAGACAGAAACGTATTATAGTAGATGAAAAAGAGTGTTATATAAGGAGGACTGAGAAACACTTTGCCAGAAAACCGAAATTATGAAAATATATCCATCAAAAAAGGGGAAATATAAAAAAAAAAAGGAAATAGTTACATCGGGGGAAAAAAACATGAAAAGAAAAAAATACTTGAGCGTAGTAAAAGAAAGAAAGAAAGAAAGAAAGAAAGAAAGCGGAACGACACTACACTAGAGAACAGAAATTACGATACCTTTCACGCCAAAAATAAGCAAAAAATATATATACAAAAAATTACGACAAATATGAAAAAAATATACATGAAAGAAGACAAACATACCAAGTTAAAAAAGAACATTAAACTGAAAGACCTAAAAGACAACCTCCCCGGAGAGAGACAAAAAAAGAAACCAGTGAAAAATTACCCACAAAAAAAAAACGCAACGAAATATTACGCGGAAAGAACGATAAATATTAAAGAAAATAATAATAATGTGACAGTTAAAAAAGAATACGAAGAAACATTATCCGTGGAGAGAAAGAGGAAGATGAATATGTAGAAGAGAATAATGACAAAAAAAAAAAGAATAAGAGGAAACATTAGTAAGGGAGAGAAAGATAGATAAATAAAGAATAAAATAAGAAAAGAAAATGGAATGCGAAGAAACATTAGCAGAGAAGAGATGAATGTAGAGAATAAAAAAAAGATAAATATACAGAGAAGAATAACGACGAAAAAGAGTAAGAGGAAACATTTGTAAGGGAGAGAAAGAAAGATTGATAAATATGTAAAGAAGAACAGGACAAAAAAAAGAAAAAAAGAGTGCGAAGAAAGAATGACGTTGGAGGGAAAGATGTGAATAAAGAATAATGACAAAAAAGAACAAGAGGAAACATTTGGAACGGAGATAGATAGATAGATAGATAGATAGATAGATAGAGAAGGAAAAGAAAAAAGTGCGAAGAGAGGGACAGATGTGGATAAAGAATAATGACAAAAAAAGAACAAGAGGAAACATTTGGAACGGAGATAGATAGATAGATAGATAGATAGATAAACAGATAGATAGATAAAGAAGAATAGGATTAAAAAAACGAAGTGCGGAGAAGGAATAACATTGGAGGGAAATATATGAATTAGGAATAACGTCAAAAAAGATTAGGAGGAAAAATTCACGAGGGAAGAGAAGAAATATAAATAAAGAAGAATATGACGATAAAAATTAGTCGAGAAAAGAAGAGCATTGGAGAGGAAGATATTAGAAAGAATAATATAAGAAAAAATGCAAAGAAAACGATAGAAGTAGAGAGAAAGATAAATAAATAATAAGAATGTGAAAAAAAGGAGAAAAGTGCGAGAAAAAGGGATAGCATTGGAGTGAAAGATAATGTTGTAAAAAATATGACAAAGAAAATAATGCGAAAAGAAACATGAGAAGTGGAGAGAAAGATAAATAAATAAATAATAAGAATGTGAAAAAAAGGAGAAAAGTGCGAGAAAAAGGGATAGCATTGGAGTGAAAGATAATGTTGAAAAAAATATGACAAAAAAAAGAATGCGAAAAGAAACATGAGAAGTGGAGAGAAAGATAAATAAAAAATAAGAATGTGACAGAAGGAAAATACGAAGGAAAAATAGCAATTGTAGAAACGTAAAACAAACAAAACACAAAAAAAATGAAACTTATACCATCAAAAAGTGTCTACGTAAAAAAAAAAAGCATCTCAGTCGTGTCGAAAAAATATATATATATAAAAAAAAGAAACATGAAGGTAAAAACACTAATTAATTAAGCAACGTTGCCTAATAAACAGCAAGGTTGCCACGCCCCGGCCCCGGCCTAAGCACGCGAGGGGAGGGAGGAGGGAGAGGAAGGGGGGAGGGAGAAGGAGGGGAAAGGGGGGGTGGGGGTGAGGGGCCGCGGCGTGTCCGTGCTAAGCTATTAATAATTACTCGCTTATCTAAAAGGGAAAAAACGTGCCGAGGTTCTTTGAGAGAGTTGTTTTTGACCGTCGCTGGGATGTGGAATTACCGACTACGTTATTACTTTTTCTTTTACAGCAAGGGAGGAGGCAGCTTAAAACAAAAACAACACAAAAAACTCCGCTAGACGCTGCTCCGTACAAAAGCAGAAAGAACGAGAGGTCAAAAAAAGAGGTCAATTTGTGGTGTGAAGAGGTGTCTCGATACTCTCCTCTTGAATGAGTTTAAGTCGTAGGCAGGAGGAGTTACAGAGGAACGAAGGAAGGCTGTTGCAGGGTTTAGCAACGGAAGGAATGAAAGAATGAAGATACTGGTTAACTCTTGCATAGGGGATCTGGATAGAATAGGGATGAGTAATGCACAAAAGCTTACTGTATATATTTTCCTGTTGTTAATTGTAAGTTGCTTATCTGAAGGGAACGACGTGACGAGAGAGATGATATGTGGAATGATTATCGGAAGGGTGATAGGGTGACTTGTGAAGGTGAAGGGGTGAAGGGATGAAGGGAACAAAGGGGTGGGGTGAAGGGGGTAATTCCTGTGCAGTACCGGAGGATCGTGGCCCTAGACGGTGATCATTAGCCTGCAGTGGAGCGGAACTTCCTCCTCTAATGACTCCCGGAGGCTCCAAAAAGGTTTATCACGGAGGGCGGGACTGACGGAATGCAAATTGGAACCCCCGAAACAGAAATTAACGTGACGGAAGAACGGCTGACTAAGTGACGGAATCGCTATGTATGTGTTGTGTAGGAGCATATAAAAAAGTGTGTTATTATGGGAACGATTCCGACGCAATGCAAAACAAAATTGGAGCCCCGGAACTGAAAGCGATGGAGGTACTGTTGACCATATGAAGAGAATAGTCATGTTTGTGGTTTCAAGAAGCATCAAACAGTGTCTGATTAGAACAGAACTAATGGAATGCAAATTTGAAGAACGGAAACTCAACTGAACGTGATGAAAGCTCTGCAGACTAAAGAACGACTGGATGACTATGTACGTGATTTCTAGAGGCATCAAAAAGTGGTATTTCGAGAATGGGACTGAGGGATAATATATAGTTGATAGAGAAGCCGATAGAGGGTGAAAATGTATGGAGAAGTGTCTTGATAATCTCCCCTCCCCCCTTTTTTTTTTTTTTTACAGCAAAGGAGACAGTAAAAGGGAACAAAAATGAAACAATAATATAAGAAAAGATTGTTATTTCGAGAGCATGATTGAGGATAAAGAATTGATAGAGGTAGCCAAAAGAGGGTCAATCGGTGGACGTGTAATGATACTGAAAGCGTTTAAGTCGTAGGCAGAAGGAATCGTAATGAATATGACTTCAAGAGGTACCAAAGATTGTTATTTCGAGAGCATGATTGAGGGATAATATATAGTTGATAGAGTAGCCAAAAAAGGGTCGAAATCGGGTGGAGAGGTGTCTTGATACGCTTGAAAGCGTTTAAGTCGTAGGCAGGAGGAATCAAGAGGTATATGATTTCAAGAGGTATCAAAAGTGTTATTTCGAGAGCAGGACTGACGGATAATAATATATGTGATAGAGAAGCCGGAAGAAGGTCGAACTTAAATGGAGAGGTGTCTTGATATTCCCCTCTTGAAAGTGTTAAAGTCTTAGGAAGGAGGAATCATTGGGTATATGGTTTCAAGAGTTCCCAAGAGTGTTATTTCGTGAGCAGGATTGACGGATAATATATAGTTGATTGAGGAGCCGAAAGAAGGTCGAATCGCAAGGAGAGGTGTCTTGATAATGCCTTCTTGAAAGCGTTAAAGTCGTAGGCAAGAGGAATCGTTGTGTATATGGTTTCTTAAGGCATGCGGCTTCTATAGATATCAAAAAAGGACTGATAGTTAATAGGATAAGTATTAACCGAATGAGGGTCTAAATCGGATGGAGAGATGTCGAAAGCCTTGAAACCTTAACTCTTGAAAGCGTTTAAGTCGTAGGCAGGAGACTTTACCTATGCGGCTTTTATAGATATCAAAAATTGACTGACAGTTAATAGAGTAAGTACTAACCGAATGAGGGTCGAAATCGGATGGAGAGATGTCGAAACCCTTGAAACCTTAACTCTTGAAAGCGTTTAAGTCGTAGGCAGGAGGAAACTTTACCTATGCGGCTTCTATAGATATCAAAAAAGGACTGATAGTTAATAGAGTAAGTACTAACCGAATGAGGGTCGAAATCGGATGGAGAGATGTCGAAACCCTTGAAACCGTAACTCTTGAAAGTGTTTAAGTCGTAGGAAGGAGGAAACTTTACCTATGCGGCTTCTAAGGATATCAAAAAAGGACTGACAGTTAATAGAGTAAGTACTAACCGAATGAGGGTCGAAATCGGATGGAGAGATGTCGAAACCCTTGAAACCGTAACTCTTGAAAGCGTTTAAGGGGAAGGCTGGAGGAGACTTTGCCTATGCGGCTTCTATAAATATAAAAAATTGACTGACAGTTAAAAGAGTAAGTACTAACCGAATGAGGGTCGAAATCGGATGGAGAGATGTCGAAATCTTTGAAACCGTAACTCTTGTAAGCGTTTAAGGGGAAGGCTGGAGGAATGCTGTCATATGTATGGTTTAAAGGTGCACCCAAAATTGTGTTACTATGGGAACGGAACTAAAGGGAACGGAAGGTAAACATCAACACCGGAACCACATCGGAAACGGAATGGTAACACTGCGCACTAAAACACCAGGACGGTTTTACATATATGTAGATGAAAGGCAATAAAAATGTGTTGCCATGTGCACGGGGCTGACGGAATGCAACCAGAAACACCGGAATTACAAACGGAACTCAAAATTGCCACCCCATCCCTTCATTCCATTCACCCCTTAACCCCTTCACTCACACAAGTCACCCTATCACCCTTTTTCCACTATGACCCAACACCACCCATCCTTTCATTCCATTCACCCCTTCACCCCTTCACTCACACAAGTCACCCTCACCTTCTTCCACTATGAGCCAACACCACCCACCCCTCTCTCCTTCTTCATTCTTATGCCCATGACCCCACACACCGGGAATCGTTATACGCAGACTTATGAAAACAGAGAAATAGAAAAAATATATATATAAACATGAGTTTAATTAAATAATGCAAACGGGAACAACGGGGAACACGAGGCGAACGTCACGAAAACATTGCAAGCTAAATAACTGTGTGTGTGTGTGTGTGTGTGTGTGTGTGTGTGTGTGTGTGTGTGTGTGTGTGTGTGTCGGGGGGCGTCATAAATATTAAAAAAAGAATGACCTAATTAAACGTACGTGTGTGTATGTACAATTAAACACGATGAAAGCAATTGCTGGAAAATGGATTATCAAAACTGCACATATATTCAAAACTAAACAGAGGAGAGAGAGAGAGAGAGAGAGAGAGAGAGAGAGAGAGAGAGAGAGAGAGAGAGAGAGAGAGAGAGAAAACAAAGAAACAGAGAGAGAAAAACGAAAGAGAGACAAACAAGAGAGAAGAAGAGAAACAATGAAAAAAGGGAAACAAGATGATGATACTGATAATAATAATAATAATAATAATAATAATAATAATAATAATAATAATAATAATAATAATAATAATAATAATAATAATAATAATAATAATAATAATAATAATAATAATAATAATAATAATAATAATAATAATAATAATAATAATAATAATAATAATAATAATAACAGCTAGCACAAAAGAGAAAACGGATAAAAACAGAAAAGAGACCCCGTTGGAAAAGCAGAAATAAGCCCCGTTGGAAAAGCAGAAATAAGCCCCGTTGGAAAAGCAGAAATAAGCCCCGTTGGAAAAGCAGAAATAAGCCCCGTTGGAAAAGCAGAAATAAGCCCCGTTGGAAAAGCAGAAATAAGCCCCGTTGGAAAAGCAGAAATAAGCCCGTTGGACATAAAGAGAAAGCACAATATGAGAAGGGGAAAAAAATACGACCTTGTAATGCCAGCACGGGGGGCTCTTTGCAACACGGGATGGAGCCAGACGGACGGCGGACAGACGAGACGGACGGACAAGCAAACAGACCAACAGACACACACACATACACAGACACACAAGCGCTCTGAACTCATAATTGCTGCACTAAAAAGAGCTGAGAGATGCGAGGTTGAATCTGCCTGTGTGTCTGTTTCTCTCTCTCTCTCTCTCTCTCTCTCTCTCTCTCTCTCTCCCAGTCTCTCTCCCTGTCTCTCTCTCCCCGTCTCTCTCTCCCAGTCTCTCTCCCTGTCTCTCTCTCCCTGTCTCCCTCTCTCTCCCAGTCTCTCTCTCTGTCTCACCATCTCTCTCTCCCAGTCTCTCTCTCTGTCTCACCATCTCTCTCTCCCACTCTCTCTCCCCGTCTCTCTCTCCCAGTCTCTCTCTCTCTATCACCGTCTCTCTCTCTCCCCGTCTCTCTCTCTCCCAGTTTCTCTCTCCCCGTCTCTCTCACCCTCTCACCCTTTCTCTCTCTCTCCCAAACATCGAACCTGACTGTATTCGAGTCTGGATGCGTCGAATATTGTTTTAAAGTCAGCTGTGTCCGCGTGCGTGTGTCTGTCTGTCCGAAAGCATTGTATTGTGTGGCACCGTGGCAGTATTTTCCCCGAGTCCTTTTCAGAGTCGCGTGAAATGTGGCGCTACTATTGAAGGGTGCCACAAGGAACGTTCGTGTGTGTGTGTGTGTGTGTGTGTGTGTGTGTGTGTGTGTGTGTGTGTGTGTGAGGGGAGGGGAGGGGGTCGTGTGGGAGGGGGGTTGGTGTGAGAGGGGGGGAAGGGGTTGTGTGCGTGTGTGTGTGTGTGTGTGTGTGTGTGTGTGCTAGGTTCGGTTAGGTTAGGTTAGAGTTAGCCTGTGTTGGGTGTATGTATATGTTTCAATGTGTGTGTGTGTGTGTGTGTGTGTGTGTGTGTGTGTGTGTGCTTGGCTGTGTGCATAAGTGCGTGCGATGAAAAATGAAATGCATGCCGCTACTGTGTTCGCCTTTTTGAAGGAAACACGACAAATTAATTATTTTCATGCTCCGTTATTGTAAATGAACAATTCATACAAAGTCAGTGCGATTCAAATGTTTTCCCGACTGCACTGTTTGATATATGCTTGACACACACTCTCTCTCTCTCTCTCTCTCAATAATTCACTACTATCCTCATTCAAGTGGTTTTATGTGAATCGCACCAACAAAATCCCTGAAAACTTTTACCTTTAGCGTGGAACTGCACTAAACACTTCCCTAAACTGTTCCTTACGTCGCACCTTCTTGTCTGTCCCGGCCTGAGGAAGTGATCAGGTTAGGTGAGTCGGAGGCGGAAGAGGTTGCGCGTTTTTTTGCGTGTTTTGCGATTTATTTACCTCCTCCGTCCAATTGGGCTATTTCGAAAAAGGCTCCGTGGTTTGTGTGTGTGTTTTTGGAAGTCGCAAGTCACAGTTTCTTTTCTTCTTCTCTTTCTGAATAATTAAAAGGCTAAGTATCTGCAGACTATGTATTTTTGATGTAATGTATCGTTTTACATAATAAGATCGTTAGCTAAAATAATTTCCCATATATAACTGTGTTTTGTTACAATAGACCATTTAATATTATAAGAACGTTGGCTATAATGATTTGCTATGTACGACTGTGTAGTTTGCAATAGTAGATTGTTTAATATAATAAGTTCGTTTGCTATATATAAAAAGATCGTATGTTTTGATAGGATTGGTCTCGTGTTGATCTATTTTCCGTTATTTTTGTATGGGCAAGTTTAGCTTCTGCAACAGATTACTTTAGTTTCCAAAATAGTTCAGTTCCCGTTCATGTTTTTTTTCCTCGCCGCCAGAAGTGGGAAGACTCCTACACGCCTTTCATTTTAAGCTTTTTTTAAGATTTTTATTCTCTCGCTCTTTTTTCTTTTTTTATTTCTTTCTCTCTCTTGTCACTAAACTCTGAGTCAAAGACGAAATGATGCTTTTAGTTTTAGAGAGAGAGAGAGAGAGAGAGAGAGAGAGAGAGAGAGAGAGAGAGAGAGAGAGAGAGAGAGAGAGAGAGAGAGAGAGAGAGAGAGAGAGAGTGTTACGTAAACGTTTCACGGCAGAGAAAACATTTGTCAAACTTATTTTATTCTCTTGCTGAGTGTCGTAAAATAAAAAATAACACTTTCTATTTTATTCGTAAAAAGTGATGAAATTTAAAAGTTTCTCAATAAAATAAATCACCTCCATCTTTCAATAACAACAACAAAAAAAAAGTCACAATCCCATCATGAAGGCTATTCCTCATCTCTCTCTCTCTCTCTCTCTCTATCTATCTATCTATCTATCTATCTATCTATCTATTTCTATCTATTTATTTATCTATTTATCTGTCTATCTGTTTAACTTTGTATCCATGAATCTATCAGCTTATCCATCTATCTATCTATCTATCTATCTATCTCACATGACTCCAATTTCAACGACCTACACTTTGACCAGCCAACGCAAGATTAAACCGTCAGCCAGGCCTTCATAAACGGCTACATCAATTTGAGCGCCATGCATCGATAGCGGGTTATCATGTCCTTCAAATCATTACCTTTCCAGCGCCAAACTCAAAATCAAATGGATAAAACGAAACAAAAAAGGAAGTGAACTGAAAACAAATGTGGATGGAATAATGGTCAGATATCTTGGTCTCTTTTTAGCAATGGAGAGTTAAAATTATTAACAGTAATTGAATCTCGCAACACTACTACACCTACTACTACTACTACTACTACTACTACTGCTACTTTTTTTTAACTACGGCCACCATCCATTTGAGTTGCGTTGTGAGAGGTATCTTTCCTCATAGTCTTTCACAAAGCAATTCATTGTCCCCAGCCCACCAATGACTGTGGCCGACAACCATTTTTATTAAGTATTACAAACATTATTAGACATATTGTTCTTAAGCTAACGGAGCTTGTATTTGACACGACTATCAACCACCGTCGCCTCAAAGTCCAGGTCGGCAATGTGAGTGGTTTTGGGTGCAGGTGACCTGGTTCCTCTCAGGCAGACCATGGCTGATCTCAGGAGGGAGAAGGACAGCCTGCATCTTATCCAGGCGACCACATTGCTTCTCGGCTGCTGTTTCTTATCCGCCAGTGTTTCGACGAGTTTTGCGTAGAAGCTCTGCGCCTTTGGTCCCATCCCTCCCGACGTCGGGAATACTAACGGGGTGAAGGAGCCCTGGTCCACATTCTGTATTCTTTCTTCATACGCTCTGTTTTTCTCTTGTTCATTTCTTTTGTGGGCTGCATCGAGGGTCAGGTCTCTGTGGCAATGGGCCATGGAATTGAAGATCCTTATGTCAAAATACGCCCTTTGTCCACGAGTCCAAAACCCTCTGGCGCTAACATCCACTCGTGCTTCGTTCGAAAGATTAGCGGTGCGTGTGGCGAGGTGTTCGCCTTGCAGAAGAAGCAGCATGGGCTCCACGGTCACGTCGTGACAGACTTCTTTCAGCATCTGAGCTGTTACGTCTCTCACTTCATCATGTCTCATGCAGACGAAGCCTCCTGTCTTGCATGTCATGGCATGGTTTTGGTTGAAGGGTGAGCCACAGTTACACATGTTTGGGAGCCCATCCACTGGCCAGCCATACCTCAGGGCAAGGGCATCTGTGAAATCTTTTTTGTTTAAGTTAAAGTAACTACTACTACTACAACTACTACTACTACTGCTGCTACTACTACTACTACTACTTCTACTACTACTGTTACTAGTACTACAACGACTACTACCACTACTACTATTGTTGTTGTTTTTCTACGGTAAAGGAAACAACTCGAGGGCAATAAAGAAAGAAAAAACAGAAAAAGGACCGTTGATCGCTGTTCCTTTAATTTAAAGCAAACACTAATACTAATACTAATACTAATACTGTTACTGCAGGCTGTTGATTGCTGTAGTACTTGTTAAAACCACTTAGGAGTCACCATAATAGCCCAGGAGGTTCAAAGCATACGTACATTTGCAAAACAACAACCCGAGTAGCTAAACAGATCCAGCGCCACCCGAGTCAGCGAGGCCCGGCAAGCAAGCACACTTCAGGGCCGAGTTCCTCCTCCCCGCCCGCTCGTCTCCCGCTCGGAACTCGATGCAGCGACCCCCAAACGGTTGGTTACTCCGCTAATTTAATTCCGTTGCTTAATTATCGGTGAAGAATTTCCGTAATCGTGGGGCAGAACGTCGATACCAGGTGTTTTAGAGTGCAAATGGCTTTATAATTGATTGACGGCTTTAAATTAACTATGAGAGGACTTTTAATTTCTGGTAAAAGCCTCAATTTGCTTTTAAATCGTAATTACGCGGATGAACAAAATAGAAACTCCCAACACGAAATGGATAAAAGGCAAGGAGCGTCGATACCAAGTGTTTTAGAGTAGAAATGCCTTTGATTGACGTCCTTTAAATTAACCATGAAAGGCATTTAAAGTTCTGGCAAAAGCCTTGAATTTTGCTTTTCCACGGTAAATGCGCTTATGAACAAAACAGAAATTGCCAACACACAATGCGAGAAAGCGAGGTAATAGAAAGGAATCATTATACAGTAGTTTAAAAGACCTCAAATTCACTGTTATCGTTGAACTATGCCAGCACGAAACGAGACTGAAAAACTAAATAAAAACACAGAAAAAGAAAACGAGAAAAACATGGGGGAGACTGAGGTAGAATTAAGATGAATAATTCTTCGTTATCGAGCGCGTCTCATTGAATATTTATCCGCGTCACCCGCACCGCCTTCCCGCCCGTCCTCCTCCAGCCAGCCAACGCCAAGACGGTCTGAAGGTCGACCCAGACTCACTCACTCACGCCCTCAACTCCCGCCCTCAAGGTAGTGGTAGAGCTAATAACTGGAGGGTGACTTCGGGGTGGCTCATTCTGTGTCTATTCGTCTGTCTGTTACTCTTTGTTGCTGCTCTGTCTGTCTTTCTTTTTTTCTATTTTTGTCTGTTTATTTGTGTGTCTGTCAGTGTGTGGGAATGGGGGTACCTCTCTCTCTCTCTCTCTCTCTCTCTCTCTCTCTCTCTCTCTCTCTCTCTCTCTCTCTCTCTCTCTCTCTCTCTCTCTCTCTCTCTCTCTCTCTCTCTCTCTCTCTCTCTCTCTCTCTCTGTCTGTCTATGTGTGGGAGGGGCGTTTGTCTCTCTGTTTGTCTGTCTGTCTGTGTCTGTCTGTCTGTATGTATGTATGTCTTTATGAATGCATGTCTGTATGTATGTTTGTCTTTCTATCTGTCTATCTATCAATCTGCCTGTCTATCTATCTATCTCTCTCTCACCCACATAACCGCACCTCGACCATAATTAGCAAACCCAGTACAGGTAACCAAGAGTCCCTCAAGCAGCACCAACCCATCTCGCCCACCGCCCATCACCTCAGTACAGTAACCTGCCGAATACTTTAAGGAAAACGCAGCCCCCTCCATACTGACTGACTGGTATTTCATATTTAACGACTCGGTCAATGTTGCAGCGTGAGCGACGGGACGGAACACGACACAGAGAGGTCCCGATGCCTTGTCGTAACTTTAGTGGCACGGCGGAGGAAGGAAGGAAGAAGGTAACGAGGCAGCAGGGATCCCTTCCGTCCAGACACGCCTGCCATGGAGAAGCAAATCGAGGGTGACGAGTGGTCTGGTCTGGGCCCGCCAACGCAATTTACAGCTCTTGTGCGGGACGATGAAACGGGTAAATGCCACTCGAGAGAAGGATGGAGGGAAGCTCTATGGATTCTACACTTATTGGTTGCGAAAAGAAGGATTATTAAATTTTATAGTTTTGAATCATGACATCGAGCGAATAGTCAGTCTTGCGCAAGGAGGTGAAGCGCAAAAATGACACTTGCATCTTTTTCTATCTTCTGTCGATATTTTCACGCTGACTGCTCTTCTGAACTTGCTAAATGCATGCCTCCCCCCCTCCCGCGGCCCCGCTGTACTCGACTTTCTACTCTAGCTCATCCCTATACTGTCCAAACCCCTTATGCAAGAGTTAACCAGCATCTTCACTCTTTCATCCCTTACACTGGTAAACTCTGGAACAGCCTTCCTTCGTCAGTATTTCCTCCTGCCTATAACTTGACCTCTTTCAAGAGGAGCGTATCAAGACACCTCTCCACCCGAAATTGACCTCTTTTTTTGGCTACTCTTTACCTCGTCTTTTATAGGAGCAGTGGTTAGCGGGCTTTTTTCTACACTTTATTTTTGTTGCCCTTGAGCTGCTGCCTTTGTTGTAAAAAAAAAAAATGAAGTACTCTACGGACTCCAACATACATATTTCGAAAAGAGGAGTAATCAATTTCTACCGACATTTTATTTACAACTCTGTTTACTGCTCTTGCGCGAAGGGAGGATTCTTCACACACTGGTTGCAAAAAGAGGATTATTCAGCTTTCTTTCATGACCTCGAGAGAGTTGTCAGTCAGATATCAACAACTCTATTTACTTCTCTTGTCGAGGGAGGCAAAGCGGATAGCGCCACTCAAGAAAAAGATGGAGGGATACTCTACGGACTCCACACATACAGATTTCGATAAGAGGATTATTCGGTTTTCTTTCATGATTTCGAGCCAATACCCAGTCAGATATTTACAGGTCTGTTTGCAGCTCTTGTGCGTGGGGCGGTGAAGCGGATAACGCCACTCCAGAAAAATAGGGAGGGACACTCTACTGACCCGACACTGACTGGTTGCGAAAAGAGGATTATTATCAATTTTTCCTTCGTAACATCGAGTGAGCAGTCAGTCATTTGAAGGAGTGTTTGCGCCATGGCCAGCTACAGAGCACTTGATGCCACTTTCGAAATACATGGTGAAAGTAGCATATAAAAACTGACCGGCAAGAGGATTACGATTATTATAATTTTTTTGTTTGGTCAAGCTGAACACCACGGACGGCATATTAGACATTTTGAGCTGAAAGAGACCTCCTCCTTCCTTCACATCTTGGTCTCAAGCAAAGACTGTGGTTGATGTGCACAAGCATATATAAAAGAATAATGACAAACTGTACGGGAGGTGAGGAAGAAGAGGATTGGCAAAGAGGGTCACCTGGGACACTTGCTGAGGAAATATTGGCAAGGGAAAGAAGGATACACATATAAAGAAGAATTTTAAAAGAATAATACGAAGAAAGATCACCAGGGGGAAGAGAAATAAATAGAAGAGAATAATAATAACTAAAGAATGAGAGGAAACATTCGCAATGGAAAGAAAGATATATGAATAAAAAAAACTGACCAGAAATAAAAGGATACGAAAGATTACCATTGGAGGGAAAGGTAAATATATAGAACAGAATAATGACAAAAACAGTTCAAACCCAATATCAAACATGCCATTCAATTGTTCAACCTTCGACTGCATCTCCCGGCAAACAGAGCACCAAAAGATAACTTGATACCATAGAAGTACAAGTAGTGAAATTTGCCCTCTAAGCCGCATGATCATTCCTCGTTCCAAAAACTTCAACTATGGAAAGATGGAAATTAACACACCATGGAGATAAAGGTATTGAAATTCGCACTCGACGCCATTAGGTTATCTCTCCTTCCAAAGCTTTGATATATAACAAACACGACAACACGATGGATCTGAACATGATGAAGAGAGTGAGGTGAGAGTCTCGGAGGCACATCAAAAATGCATCAGCGAAAATAGCATCTAACGAAAACTTTTCCTTCCTGTATTCTTGAAGCATAATCTTAAAGCGTCAAGTATAAGAGGTCTTTTTACGAAACAAAACTACACGTGGGGATGTTACGTCGCGCTGAAATAATATGACTCAGGGGTTCAAAATACTGTGGGCTTTTTTTAGACGAGGAACTAAAAGCAAATCAAATATAAACGAAATTATCATGAAAATTCAGATGTAGAAAACGGTTCCAAAAGTCTTCATAACAATATCAGAAAACCAATCTAGTCCTCGGTCATTCACAACTTTATATAAAACATCGACAAACTATTAAGCAACTTTATTAAGCGGCTGAAAAAAATATCCTTGCCCTCTAACCTTCTATTTTTGCTGTCCTCAGGTGTCCTTCAGACTCCTTGGACCTTCCCTGACACACGCGGCCCCGCCCCGCTGCTCACGGCCGCAAGGGTTGGGTTGGCTCGTGACCTATATAACGTGCGGCTTGGCTTCGTGACAACGGACAGCAGCTAAATTACAGACGGCTGCATCATGTACCGCTCGCCTCCTCCTCCCCCTTCCTCCTCCTTTTTATACAACTTTTTTTTTTTTTTTAGAGCAAAGGAAGCAGTTCAAAGGCAAAAGAAATATCAAGACAAAAAAGCCCGCTAATCATTTTTTTTATTTTCTCTTACGGCCTTTCTTCCTCCTCTTCTTTTTTATATATTTTTATTTCTCTATTTTCCCTTACGACTCATTTTCTTCAACCTCTCCACTTTTTAGACATTTTTATTTATTCCTTTTCCCTTACGACCCTTCTTCCTAATCTTATTTTTCTATACATTTTTATTCCTCCCTTATCCTTACGACCATTCTTCCCTTACGACCTTCCTCCCTCAAAATAGCACAGTGTATATCCTGAGTCTGTGTACACGTCAAACAGTGTAACGTAAAATATCAAAGTTTGCAAAAAAAATCATTATGTAATCAAGTGTGTGCGAACTCTTGGTAAGGTCTCATCACGAATCTTATATATAAGTAAATAAATATATAAATTGATGTGTGTGTGTGTGTGTGTGTGTGTGTGTGTGTGTGTGTGTGTGTGTGTGTGTGTGCGTGCGTGAGTGCTTTACATAGCACACTACATGCCGTTGGACGCTCGCTGCACCTTACCTGTTAATGGCCTTCTAGGAGCACGACAGGTGAACTAAGTGAGCTCTTGTCAATCCTTTGTCATGCATTAATATATAAGTTCTCGTTAATTTTTTTTTCTCTCTCTTATTTCAGCGTTTTGCCGTAACGTATACAAACAAAATCATACCGCGAAAAGTTTTATCATGAACCGCATTGTTAAAATTTCAACTGCGTCTGTTTTAATCTGTCGGTCCCACGAGCCACTGGTATGCAAGTTTACACGGGCAATGCCGGCTGGGCGGTGCAGGGACGCACTCACACCTCAGCCTCGCGCGGAACACTGAGCCATTACACAGGTGCGAGCTCACTTATAGCGTCGGGGGGCTGGCGGCGTGTGGCACCCTCGCCCTTGCCTCCGTTCCATTATCCTTCACAAACACTCCTCCAGAAATCTATCAATGGTTTCGATGGTGAGGAGGCCGCGGCGCCTCCCTCTGTTATGTAATGCACGTGGATGGCTGCTGATGCTGTTTTTTAGGTGTGAAGTGACCGCTAGTCTTGGTAACGCGGAGGACAGTGTTACGGGGAGCGACGAGGGAGGGGATTGGCACATAGGGTCACTTGGGACACTTGCTGATTGGTGTATATTGCGTATCTTTGCTTATGAGGGACTTTATGTCGTTATGACTTTCTCTGCTTCTATCTCTGTCTATATCTGTCTCTGTGTCTGTGTCTGTGTATGATTCTGTTTCTGTCTGTCTAAAGTTTCGCCTATCTTTGTACCTGTGTCTGTCTGTATCTTTCTCTGCCTCTCTCTCTCTCTCTCTCTCTCTCTCTCTCTCTCTCTCTCTCTCTCTCTCTCTCTCTCTCTCTCCTCGCCTCCCCTCTCACACTGTTGGCTTTGTAAACAGTTTCCGGCCTCGATTACAACATACAAAATAAATTACCATGCACTCAGCGCTCCCCCGGGCGAGATTTACTATTACTATTATTACAACCAACGCCTTTTTGTATTTCACGGGAGGAAAGGGGGGGAGCTTTTTAGGCAGTGGAGTGGTGAAGTAATATCCAAGTGAGATTAGGTTACGCAAGGTCAGGTAGGGTGAGGTTAGGTGAGGTGGGGTTGGGTTAGGTTAGGTTAGGTTAGGTTAGGTTAGGAAAGGTAAGGGTAGGTTAAGGAATGTAAAGGTAGGTGAGATTAGGTTATGTGAGGTCAGATAGAGTCAGGTAGATTAAGGGAGGTATGGTTTGGTTAGGTAAGTATAGGCCGGATTAGGTCAAGTGTGGTTGAGTTAGATAAGGTTAGGTGAGGTTAGGTTAGGTAAGGTTAGGAAAGGTTAGGTTAGTTAAGGTTAGGAGAGATTAGGTTAGGTTAGGTTAGGCAAGGATAGGTTACGTTAAGTAAGGTAAGGTGAGAATAGGTAAGGTGAGGAATGTGGGGGTGAGATTAGGATAGTTACGGTTGGTTAGATTAATAGAGATGATTTAGATAAGGATCCTACACTGCAAAAGATATCAGGACACGTATAGCTATGAGCATAAGTTGGGCGAATTCAGTGTTATTTCACTTTTTTCAGCAAAGAGGCAGATCCAGGGCAAAAAACAAAATAACACCAACAATAAATGCCCGCCAGGAGATAGTTAAAGACTACTTCCCTCCCTGGACTGAATAAAACAGACACGGAGTTGATGCAAGTACGACTGAAAGTTTTAAATGGCAGTTCAATTGATTCATGGATGGGGAGGAGATTTAGTGAATAAAACACTCTCAGGAGCTGCCACGTGTAGGCTGACTGACTGGCTTCGTGTAGAGTTCGTGTATCCTTCTGTTTTGTAACTATTATATTCATTATTGTTGTTACCATCATTGTTATTGTTACTATTCTATTATTGTTGTTACTATTACTGTTATTGTTACTATCATTGTTGTTTTTGCTGTTATGATTGATTTCGTATTTTTTTCTACCAATGGTCTCTCTCTCTCTCTCTCTCTCTCTCTCTCTCTCTCTCTCTCTCTCTCTCTCTCTCTCTCTCTCTCTCTCTCTCTCTCTCTCTCTCTCTCTCTTTTATGCGTGCCATCCTTGCCTCTTTCTTTTTTCTCCCTTTTCTACTTAAATACAACTTTATTTTTAACTTTTTTTTCATGCGATTATTCACGACTGCGCGCTCTCTAAACTTACTCTCAGTGCTTATCTTCCCTTCCCTTTCAGCCCATCTTTCTCTCTTTTTCTTCCTTGCTCCTTACTTTTCCTTCTTCATGCATATATATATATTTTTTTTTTTACAGCTACGGAGACAGTTCAAGGGCGTAATGAAAAAAATAAAAAAAAGGCCCGCTACTTACTGCTCCAGAACAGAGGTTAGTGTTCAAAATCAGAGGTCAATTTCGGGAGGAGAGGTGTCCTGATACCCTCCTCTTGAAAGAGTTCAAGTCATAGGCAGGAGGAAATACAGATGAAGGAAGATTGTTCCAGAGTTTACCAGCGTGAGGGATGAAAGAGTGAAGATGCTGGTTAACTCTTGCATAAGGGGTTTGGACAGTATAGGGATGAGCATGAGTAGAAAGTCTTGTGCAGCGGGGCCGCGGGAGGAGAGGAGGCATGCAGTTAGCAAGTTCAGAAGAGCAGTCAACATGAAAATATCGATAGAAGATAGAAAGAGAGGCAACATGGCGGCGGAATTTGAAAGGTAGAAGACTATCAGTATGAGGAGGAGACGAAGAGCCTTTGACTCCACTCTGTCAAGGAGAGCTGTGTGAGTGGAACCCCCCCACACATGACATGCATACTCCATATGAGGGCGGACAAGGCCCCTGTAAATGGACAGCAACTGTGCGGGGGAGAAGAACTGGCGGAGACGGTACAGAACGCCCAGCCTCGAGGAAGCTGATTTAGTAAGAGATGAGATATGAAGTTTCCAGTTGAGATTTTGAGTTAAGGATAGACCGAGGATGTTTAGTGTTGAGGATGGTGATAGCTGAGTATTGTCAAAGAATAGGGGACAGTTGTTTGGAAGATTGTGTCGAGTGGATAGGTGGAGAAACTGCGTTTTTGAGGCGTTGAAGGACACCAGGTTCCTCTTGCCCCAATCGGAAATAATAGTAAGGTCTGAGGCTAAGCGTTCTGCAGCCTCCAGCCTTGAGTCGTTAAGTTCCTGTAGGGTGGGTCTTCTATTAAAAGAAGTAGAGTAATGCAGAGTGGAATCATCGGCGTAGGAATGGATAGGACAGTTCGTTTTGGAAAGAAGATCATCAATGAACAACAGAGAGTGGGAGATAGGACAGAACCCTGTGGGACACCACTGTTAATAGGTTTAGGGGAAGAACAGTGACCGTCTACCACAGCAGAAATAGAACGGTCAGAAAGGAAACTGGAGATAAAGGTACAGAGAGAAGGATAGAAACCGTAGGAGGGTATATTTTTTTCATTCTATTATCTCTAAGCGCTTATCCACGACTGCTCGCTCTCTCTCTCTCTCTCTCTCTCTCTCTCTCTCTCTCTCGCTCGCTTTCTCTCTCTTCACTGTATTCCTCTAAGCGACATTCTTCTTCCGTCTCCCGCCTCGCCAGCCATGCCATTTCGCCGCTTTGTGAATGGTTCCATCTGACTCCGCTCGGGCCCGGAGTAAAAACGAGAGTTCCTTTGCACACACACACATACACGGAGAGACACACGAGCCTTTACCCCCCTTCCTTCTTTTGACACAGAGACACACACACATACTCGTACCTTTAGTCTTCTTTCCACACACACAAACACACACACACACACATACACACACACACAATTCCCTTCAGCCCTCCTCCCACAAACACACAAACCTACACACATACACATACTGCCCTTAGCCTTCCTTCCACACACGCACACTGACTCTCTCTCTCTCTCTCTCTCTCTCTCACACACACACACACACACACACACACACACTCACAGAGGAGCCTTCACCCTTCCTTCCTTCCTTCCTTCCACCCACCGCCGTCTCATCACGCGGCCTCACTCAATCCGCCACTTAATCCACAGCAAGCCGATTCCCCCACACTTGACTTACGCTTTCTCAACACAGGTATACAGCGCTTCACTTAACATGGCCTAGCATTTCACTCCACACCCAGAGCCCAAGACCGAGACCGAGACCGAGAAGTACAGTGCTGCCCTCTACACGTATGTACTCAGATGCAGCTTTGAAAATCTCCCCATGATCGATTTGAGTTGATTTTAATGTTTTTATTCATTCACCCGAGAATGAATCGAGAGTAGCATTGTATCCCTGCTCTCCTTTCGTTGCTATTCATTTACTGTTTGCACCTTTTTATATGCATAGGGTGAAGTTAAACTATCATTACTACTGTTATTATTATTACCTAACTCAGTGGCTGGCAAAAAAAAATGCATCTCCGTTTTGGAAAGTTTGTATACGCGCTGGCAACGACCTGGAACTTATGCTAAGTGTTGAATGTTCGACTTGTATACAAAGGAAGAAGACGAGCGAAAGAGCAGAGGACCTTGTGGCGTGTGTCCTTTGCTGGTTCTCTTCATGTCTCTACACACACACACTTCCACCCTTCTTTGCCTTCTCTCACATAGCATATCGTTTTAGTTGTGTATCTGTGCGCTCCTCTTCCTAACACGACGAAGATCTAGTGGCGTGTGTCCTAAGCTCTTTCTCCTGCTTGTTTTGCGCTCGTTTATACTTTAACCGCCTCACTGCCCGGTCGAAAAATATTGCCTCTGTTTGGGAGAGTTGCGCGCCGACCAAGAAAGTTTTAAATGCTGTTCCAACAAGTATATATCTCTCTGCACTGTTAAGTTTACACCGTCATTCCTCACCGATGTATTCCTCCTTTTAACAATCTCTTTCTATATTGCTGAGAATGAATATGAGCATCAACAAAAAGTGCAAACGTTGAATAAAAGTAATTACTCCTTACTCTATTAACTTCACAACTTTGTTCCTCACTGATGCATTCCTCTTACTTACCATCTCTTTTTCTCTCTTGCTGTAGAATGAATATATATACCAATAAAAGAAGTGCAAACGTTGAATAAAGGCTAAATACTCCCAACACTATTTACATTACACAGCCAATCATCCCTCTTGTTGTATTCCCCCTGTTAATATCTCTATCTTGCTGTAGAATGCATTTGGCCATCAGTACTAAGAAGTGCAAACGTCAAAGGTAAACACGTACAGCTAAGAGGTAATAAGCAAAAGCAGAATCTTCCTCGTCATAAGGTGCATCATACAGAGAGGAGTAATGAATGTGGAGGACACGAAGACACTGGGAATTCATTTTAGCAGAGACAATGACGCACACACACACACACTCAGGTTCTCCTTCGTCCCTTCCTCCTCCTTTCCTTCCCTCCCGAGACAAGGCCGTCCTATATTGCAGGTGAGGCGCCGCTGATGGAGTCTGGCCGGAATATTGCGGGCTAATTTCATCCGAGAATATATTGGCTGTGTCTGTATGCGTCCCGACACGACCTCCCCAGCACCACACCGCAGCGGAACACAGAGAGGACCTCCTTGTATAGCGTCCGTCCTTAGAGCATAATAGTTGTACCTACGTCTCCATATTCGCCCTTTGACTTTTTCTTGGATGGTCTTTTAATTGTCACTTGTTGGTAAGCTTCATTTATACTAACCTATCACTCTCACCACCCAGCATCATCACCATCCCATCCCATCCTCTCACCACCACCACAACCCGCTCCATCACCATACACTATCATCCTCCACTCTCTTCACAACCACTTCAGTTAACCAACCACTTAAGCCCTACCCTCTCCACCACCACCACCACCACCAGTACACTGTCTACCACTACTCACCTACCTACCCAACAACCACTCCACCACCACCAGCCAACCACCACGACCTCACCCCTACCATTCACCGGGCAATCCTCTTCACCACCCACCCTCTCCACCATCTCCTACCACCACGTTCTCCACCAGCTCAACCACATTATTCATAACCCACCTCCTCACACCACCTCCACCAGCACCTGCACCACATGCCCACCTTCACCTCCGATCCCACGCGACGTCAAGGAAATGAATGCAACACTATATATGCAAGACGTGGAATAATAATGACGCTCTCGATCAAGGCAGGGACGGGGTACGTATGCTAAAAGGGACCAGTAGCAAGGACGCAGCAAGCACACGCGAGGAAACCGTATTATGGGTGGTCACGTAGGAGGAAACAATATCGTACACACTGGAGAACGTAACTATATCGCCGCATTCATAAAATAATTTCCTCAGTCATTTTTTCAGCGATTTCCAGGTTTTTGTTTACATCAATATTTCAACATGTGACGCCCATTTTTGTATAGTTGCCTTCGTCATTCAGGGTTTGAGTGGTCTAGAATTAGCCTTTTTCATATCTGCCTAAATCTTAAGCCAAATGAGATAATGACAGTTCTTTTTCTGATTTCCTGACAAGTAGAAAATAATGACTTAGGCGGTTTGTTTACGAAGGTGACGAATATGGAACGGCGGAAGAAAAACGACTGTCATATATTCACTCAAACGTGTTCTTTCTTGTATGCTTTACCCTCACACTCCATCCATCTCTAGTGGGTGTGAATCTTTATAGATATCAGACTGTATCGTAATGAGAATCAGAACCTAGCTTGATTTACGTATATGGCTTTCGCTAATAGTCTATATATACTCTATACCATTCATCTTAAGGGTACTGGAATCTTTATATATATGACCGCATCGTAAAAGCTGAATTAGGATCTCGCTCGCTCTCTCTGTGTATGGTTTTCGCTCACACTATTCCATCTTCGATTTCAAGGGTGTTGGAATCCTTATATATCAAACAGTATCGTAGTTGGACTCTTTGTATAACTGACTGTATCGTATAGATAGAAAATAATATACTTGACCTTATCTTTTCAGCGACAGCTGATCTAGTTAACGAAGTAAATGTTGGTCCAATTTTTAGTTCTAGCGATCACCGAACAATCACATTCAGCATCAATATGAAAGAAAGTAAAGTAACTCCTAGTAAAGAAAAGGTGCCTGATTATCAGAGAGCGAATTTCGTAAGACTCCGATCAATTCTATATAATTCTGACTGGACTGAAATCTCGGCGGAAACAGATATTGATAAATCTTCGGGGGCCTTCACCACAATATTGAACAATGCCATAAGCATATGCGTACCCTATCGTAACAGACGTTCAGCTTTTAAGAAGAAACCCAAATGGTGGAATAACGAAATTCAGAATAGCCTATCTCTTAAAAAACACGTATACAATAGATACATATCAACTCAGAGTGAAGCTGACAAACTAGAGTTGGACAGAATTCGCCGCGAAACCAAGAAATTAATAAAACGAAGCAAGAAAAATCTTGAAGAATATATATCGGAAACGAGTAAATCTAATCCTAAAGCTTTTTAGCTATGTAAATAATAAAAAGTCACTGACTTGTGGTATCGGACCGCTTGCTAATGATAATGGTAACCACACGAACGATGAAAATGAAATGGCTACAATCCTAAATAACTTTTTCGCATCCGTATTTACCGACGAAGATTGTTTATCACCTCATCCGCCGGAGGTTAGAAGGACCGAAAAGATGTTAAGAGGCGTGCTCATCGTAGAAAGTGACATTTTACGCACAATTGAAAAGATTAAAGTAAGCAAAGCTCCTGTTCCAGACAAAATTACCCCTAGGGTCTTAAAAGAAATCAAACATCAAATTTGTAAATCGCTCTCCATCATATTCAATAAATCTTTAACAGCCGGAAAAGTTCCGTCGGACTGGAAACTTGCAAATGTCACACCAGTTTTCAAAAAGGAGGAAAAGTCTCATCCAGGAAACTATCGACCAGTTAACCTGACATCGATTGTTTGTAAGTTAATGGAGACAATTCGCAACAATATGGTGAAATTCTTCGAAGAAAATAATATGATAAATAATTCGCAACATGGCTTCCGTAGTAAACGTTCGTGTTTAACTAACTTACTTGATTTTTTTCATTATATTTTTGAGGTGTTCGATGAAAGCAGATCAGTAGATATCATATATCTGGATTTTCAAAAGGCATTTGATAAGGTCCCCCACCAACGATTGCTCAGCAAACTATTGGCGCACGGTATCTCGGGTAACATTCACAATTGGCTTGTGGACTGGCTCTCTGAGCGGAAACAGAGAGTAGTTCTAAACGGTGTTACATCTAACTGGCTCGACGTCATAAGCGGCGTACCTCAAGGAACAGTGCTTGGCCCCATGCTTTTCTTAATTTATGTTAATGATATCGATGATGGGCTCACTTGCAAAGTATCAAAATTTGCTGATGACACAAAAATTGCTAGTAAAGTAACTGCGACACTCGACGAAGAAGCTTTACAATCAGATCTAGATCGACTTGCACGTTGGGCCAATCAATGGCAAATGAAATTTAACGTTGATAAATGTAAAGTGTTGCACATCGGAAAAAATAACAATCGCGTTCGGTACGTAATGAAAGGCAAACAACTTTCTGCAGTAAGTAAAGAAAAGGATCTTGGAATCACTATATCAAGCGATTTAAAGCCCGGTCAGCATTGTTCAGAGGTAGTTAAAACTGCAAACAAATTGGTTGGCTTCATCGGACGAGTCTTTAATAATAAATCGGAAAAAGTAATATTAAAACTGTATAATTCGTTGGTTCGACCCCGTCTAGAGTACTGTGTACAGTTTTGGTCTCCCTACTACAGAAAAGACATAGAAAAGTTGGAACTGGTTCAACGAAGAGTAACAAAGATGATTCCTAGGTTGAGAAATTTATCATATGAACAAAGGCTTAAAGAAGTAAATTTATTCAGTCTATCAAAACGAAGAATGCGAGGCGATCTAATAGAAGTGTTTAAAATGTTTAAAGGATTCAGTGATATTAATGCGGAAGATTACTTTACAATTGATCGATCAAATAGAACAAGAAGAAATCACAATTTGAAGATAAGTGGTAAAAGATTCTCGTCGCACGAAGCTAAACACTTCTTCTTCAATCGAGTTGTTAATGTTTGGAACTCTCTACCCTGTGATGTCGTTGATAGTACAACAGTTACGGCCTTCAAGAATAGATTAGACAAGTGTTTTGAATCCAACCAGCAACTAAGATATTACTCATTGTCGTAATAACGTTAAGTTCTTTCGAATACTGGTGTCCTTGTCCGCTTTTATCGCCCGGTTAGTGGTAGCAGTAATGGTAGTTCTTTCCTCTTTCCTACATAATTTCCATGCAGTTTTTCCATGCTGCATGGTTCTTTTTCCTTTCCTGCCAGCTTTGGCTGGAGGGATGAGGGGGTGGGGAGGAGCCTTCGCCTTTGCTGTCCTTCATCTTCCACCTTTGATTAGATAGTTAGTGTAGCTTGTCACAAACAGCCTCGTAAGGACCAGCAGGTCTGCTGTTGTTTGTTATTCCATTGTGTTCCTTTATATCTTACTCTCTTTATGTATGGTTTTCGCTTAATATTCCATCGATTTCAAGTGATGGAATCTTTGTATATATAACTGACTATCGAGTGGGTAGATTCTTTACCCTCACGCTGGCAGGAGCTCATCCGAACGTGATAGCGAGCTTGGTTATATTCTCTCTCGTTCACGGAAAAATTAGTCAACAGGAATAAAAGGCCGAAGGTAGAAGAATCTCAACCCGCATGCCAATAGTACTACAGAGCCCCATGAAAGTGAGTCTGTTGTTTTATATTTTTGCTCACTGAAAAAGGTAGCGAAAAAATGTATCTAGCTTTATGGAAACGGGATGAAACGGATGTGCATTCTCGTACAAATGGAAACACTTTGGCTTTCATACAAATATTTATCTATACGTTCGATAACAGAAAAAAAAAATGCGTGCGTGCTTTCGAGAGCCAAAAAAAACAAAAACAAAAATCATGCGGTTACCAAAATTCTAAAAAAAAAAAGAAATTATGCATAATTTCGAAAATAAAACATCGTAATAAAAAAAATACCTTCGAGAACAAAAAAAAGACATACGTAAAAATTAAATAAATCCATGAGTAGTTATCAAAATAAAATTATAAAAAAACACGCGTACTTTCAAAAACTAAATAAATCACAATAAAAAAAAATCCATGAATAGTTATCAAAATACTTTAAAAAAAACACAATAAAAAAAAATCCAAGAATAGTTATCAAAATACTTTAAAAAAACACGTGTACTTTCAAAAACTAAATAAATCACAATAAAAAAAATCGAGCCGCGTTACCAAAACTCTTAAAAAAAAAATCACACGTAGTTTCCAGGAAGAAAAATAAACCCCGCATAGTCCCAAGGCTCCTGAAGAAGTTTAATTAAGAAGCACTTTTTGCCCCACGACCTTCTATTTTTCGCCGCGGAAGGGTGAAGGTAATTGCTATATTGCAGCCTCCGGAGAGTGGGCGAGCAAGAGAGAAAGGAGAAAGAGAGGTTCCCGGGCGCAATATTTGAGCGGCGACCTTCACGGCGTGTCCGGCAATATCTGGCGGAATGTGCTTCATTGCGCCAAAGTTCCGAAAGGTGATGGAATAATGAAATTCTTTATAAGTAATGACAAAGCTTCGTAAATAAGAGCAGGGGAGGGTGTGTGGCGGGTTGGCGGGAGGGACGTTGTTGTCGGCAGCACATAAGGTAAGGAGGAGGAGGGTAACTAGGCCAAATTCAAGCCTGTGTTGGATAGGGACTCATAGACATTAGTGACCCAATTATATGCACTGCCGAAAGCCAAAGTTCCGAAAGGTGATGGAATAATGAAATTCTTTATAAGTAATGACAAAGTTTCGTAAATAAGAGCATGGGAGGTGGGTGGCGGGGTTTCAGGGGCGTTGTTGGCAGGTAAAAGGGCAAGGAGGAGGAGGAGGAGGGTAACTAGGCCAAATTTAAGCTTGCGTTGGAAAGGGATTGAAAGGCTTGAAGACATTAGTGACCCAATTATATGCACTGACGACAGCAACAACAATAATGATGATGGAAATAATAATAATAATAATAATAATAATAATAATAATAATAATAATAATAATAATAATAATAATAATAATAATGATAATAATGAGAAGAAGAAGAAGAAGAAGAAGAAGAAGAAGAAGAAGATGAAGAAGAAGAAGAGGAAAGAAAAAATAAGAAAGAAAAAGAAAAAAGCAGAAAAGAAGTAAAGGAACAAGAAAAAAATACAAGAACAAGAAGAGAAGACAAAGGAATAACATCAATAAACGACGACAACAACAACAACAACAACAACAACAACAACAACAACAACAACAACAACAACAACAACAACAACAATCTCCACTTACCTTTGTGACTCAGGTGGCAGACGGCGTCCAGGCATTGTTCCGAGGAGGAGAAATCACGTAATGCCTTTCCCTTAGCGATGGTGTACCTGGGAGGGAGGGAGAAGACAGGTGTACAGTACAGGCATGTCATCAAATTGAGTACATGAAGAATCTCCATCAAAAAACAATGACAGAAGATGAAGAAGAAGAACAAGAACGATAAAAACAAGAACAATAACATGAACAAGGACTAAAACAAGGATAAGAACAAAAATAAGAAGAACAAGAAAAAGAAAAAGAAAAACAAGATTAAAAACAAGAACTAGAATAAGATCAAGAACAACAAGAACAACAAGAAAATAAGAACATCAAAACAAGAACGAGGTCAAGAATAAAAAATAACAAAGAATATGAATAGCAAGAACAACTACACCACACTTACTTACATCATAAATATCACACACCCTCACTATTATCATGCTTTCAGAAACGCTACCACGCACTCTTATAATATACGAGTTCCTATTGATTAAGTCCTCCATTAAAAATACTAAACAAAGAAACTAGTTCATCATATATTACAATGTTTAATATTCATACAGGAGGGGACGTATACTTCACATAACTCTAGCCAACACAAGCCCGCCAGTCCAGTAACTCAGCCTCCCCGTTTCTGCGTCAGTACGTCACTACAACAGCAAACTTTACACTGGTGGATGGTAGACCGCCCAGCTGCACCGCCCGCCGCCCGCCTCCCGCCTGATTTACCATAAACTTTGCTGAATTATTAACCCGCAGACTAGGAACTGCTCTTAGATCTGACTGTTTGGCTGTGTTTGCTTGGCTATCTGTCTTTCTACAACTTCTCTTCCTCGTCCTCCTACTTACCTTACCTTACCTTACGGAACCTTACGGTGTTACTGGACGCAGGCCAACGCTAGGCCTCTATGTCCAGATCATTGTCGCTGTCAGAACTGATACTCAGGTGGTGTGCCGGGGTGGTTACCAATTTTTCTTCAAAATTATATTTAATTTGTTGGTTTGACCAAAACTTATCTAAACGTTTCTCAAATGATATCACGCTCACCGCCTCTACTACATCCTTGGGAAGGCTATTCCAGGCATCAACGACTCTTGAATTGAAGAACATCTGCCTCTTTTGCGTCCTGGACCTCATTTTTCATAGCTTCAATTTGTGTCCACGTGTCAGCCCTGTATGTCTCTCAAGTTAGATGTTCACATCCTCATCATATTTACCTTTGAGGATTTTATATACATCAATCATGTCTCCCCTTAGCCTTCTGTAAGCCATTGTTGGTATCTCCAATTGTTTCAGTCATTCTGGATATGTGAGGTTCTTGAATCCTGGTAATAACTTGGATGCTATTCTCAGGACATTTTCCACAATCCTTATAGCCTTCTTCTTGTAGGGGGACCATACTGACTGAGCATACTCAAGATGAGGTCTTACCATGGTCTTGAAGAGACATCTAAATGTATGTACATCAAGAGTAGTACATCACTGCTACTACTCCTTTCTCCTCCTCCTACTACTACTACGACTACTCCTAAACAATTTATACCTTTACTTTTACTATTATTACTAGTCTACTACTACTACTATTGCTGCTCACACTCCACCACCCTTGGACAAGCACGATGAGCTCTTTGTGTTTTGATCATTTCCTAAGACAGTTACCTATAAATCGCATTTTAATCACCTTCAACTTACCGGTAAGAGAAAACATGTGGAGGGGGAAGGTCTGTGGTACCTATAGAGAACAGTGCCTACGTCAGGAATCGTTAGGCCCTACAGCACCGTTGAGGTAGTTTGTTTACACCTGAGGGTGCGCACTGGCCGCTAGGTGCAGACGACAGCAGACCTTTGAAACGGTAGGTATGGAAGCAGACAATTTGTTCTGCTTCATAAGTTGTGCCAAGTGCGACCTCTCCACGGGAACGCTGCATGATATCAGCGTGTCCTTCTACCCATACGACTGGATAAAGGCAGCGAAGGTTAATAGTTTATCTGGCAAAGAATGACATTGTTTGGAGACGTGATCCCGATAAAAAAACAAAGATCTGCAGGATGTTTTTACTCTGCATGATTGATTTGTTGAATCAAAGATTAAATTTAAATTCGTGGCAAATTTACATATATCTTTGCCGGCTATAGGCTTGGAAATGACGGCCTGCTGTCTGGTGAACAATCTTGCAGAGGAAGTTCAGAAAATTAACGAAGTCTTCCCTAAAATTCTTGAAAACGTGTATTGGGGTCTGCAATACCGCTGACACGCTGATGTTGAGGATTAATGTCATGGATTCAAACATATAATTCGCCATTGCATTTTCTGGCCTGTATAAAGCGACTCAGGATATTCACGAGGAAGAAAAAAACGACTCGAAGACGTTGTGCCCTTTAGCCATTCCTTTAGAACTCTTGTCCCCCTTATAAGTACGAAATATAAGGAAACAATTCTTTTAAAGCAGGTTAATGCAGAGTTCTCTCTCTCTCTCTCTCTCTCTCTCTCTCTTACACACACACACACACACACACACACACACACTATTCCAGTCTTTCCTTCCCCGGCGTCACGGTCCAATGCGTGCCAGTAGATCGCACTTGATTAATGTTTTCCCTTAATATCTCCCTCTCGTCAAGCTTGTTCCCGCGGGGCCAACACGAGGGACACAATGATACCGGCCGATGCTTGCGTTGCGCCAGAATATCAGCTTCACACATTAAATTCGCGATTATCAGGCGCTTTTGACTCCCACTACAACTATATCAAAAAAAGGTCATAGAGGAGATTAGATAGGTTCTCACGAGCGTTTTTTTCATTTTCATATTGCAGAAGCCTTGTCAAACCCGATGCTTGCGTTGCACCAGAATATCAGTTTCACACATTAAAGCACGTATTCTCAGACGCTTTTGACTCACCACAACTATTTCAAAAAAAGGCCATCGAGGAGATCAGTCAAGTTCTCATGAGTGCTTTCTCATGTTCATATTACAGGAGCCTTGTCAAACTATTACTAGGCTAAAAGGAAATGCTTATAATCTCTGCTAAAGCATTATCAAATGTGGGTGTCTAAGACCTTAAAGCGTCTCGTGGCTATGAATTATTTTAGGGAGTAGGCTATTTGATCATTCATTTTAAAACGTTATGAGTTGAATACGAGAGACCAGTACATATATTCTCGTCCCAAAGCATTCTATATATTTCACAGATTTAGAACACGTGCTTAACATTTATTTTCAGGAGTAGGCTACCTAATTATTCATCTTTTAAAACGTTGCGAGTTGAATATGAGGAAATAGTAGCCTACGAAATTATATTCTCGTCCCAAGGCATTCTATATATTTCACATTTTGCGTTACCGTCCTCAACATTTATTTTCGATAGTAGGCTACCTAGTCATTCATCTCTTAAAACGTTGTGAGTTGAGCACAAGAAAATAGTACATAGTATAGTCTCTTCACAAGGCATTCAGTACATTTCATCCGCAGCATAATTACCATCGTTAACCATTACTTACCCAGTCCACTGTCGGGCAAGTGATTTACCCATCTTCCTCCACCTCTGTTTGACAGGAGCGTGGTCCGTTCTGCTCCGGCACTTGGGAAGGTTGGGGGGGGGGGGGGGGGGCCGAGGATGTTACCTGTAAGATGGCTTCCAACGTGGCAGCAAACACTCACTTGTAACCACCTCGTAAGCACACTGACACCTGACGCTGCGCAGTCCCTCCGTGCGTCGCGGGGTGGTGGGGGGCGGGGCGCTGGGACTAGAGAGAGAAAGTATTGGCGGGGGAGGTGAGGGGACAAGGGGAGGTGAGAAGGGAAAAGATGCCAAAGGTTTATTTATTAACTAACTTGAGATGTAATTCTGATAATGAAACCAAAGTAACAAAGGGATTTAACCGGAATTATAAGTAGAGCACCATTTTAAGAGAGAGTTACAGCATCCAGATTCTCGTTCCGTGTGTGAAGACAACCTGCATGAGCTCCGTCACTGTGTAAGCCAAGGTGCGGAGTCCATATGATCAAACATTTTGGGGGTTACATACCAACATTTGATAAGACTTTCGTAGAGTATGTGAGTATTTCCACGGGTAGCTTTGAAGTCCTAGTGATAGTAAATTATGTACACACACACACACACACACACACACACACACACACACACACACACACACACACACACACACACACACATAACTTGGAAAATAGAAGAGAGAACGAGGAAACGGGGAAATAGCCAGTCACTGTCTCACACACTGTCTTAACAGCACAGGAGGCGACCGTGGTGATAGTTTGACAAGGCTTCTTCACCGTGAATGTGAAAAGCAGGCATGAGAATCCGACACATCTCCTTTGTGACCTTTAGAAATATTTGTTGTGAAAGCCGAGAGCGTCTAATAAATAATAATGAGAATAGGAACCTGGGTCTTTACAAGCAGCAGCTGGCACAACTCATCACCATCTCACACGGGATCACGCATAACACTTCATCTCTCTGCACACACATCCACTTACTAGCAAATGCCCTTAACTAATGGCAGATTGCTATAGATAAAGACAAAGAATGAGTTTTAGTAAGAGTTTTAGTGCCACATACATCAATTATCAACGTCCCCATATCCATTCCTCTCCTATCAATTTAAACCATGACATTCGTTTTCATTCCGTGTTACATATTTCTCTCACGCAGTCAATTTATTTTATTAAGGGTCATGCATTAAATAATTCATTACAGTTTCTTGATAAAAAAAAAGAATGGCTCTGAGTATATTTATATTTCTTCTTCGATTTCTACTAATTCTTCTTTTCATTACCACCATCATATTTTTAGTAATTTATCGTTTTCTTCTGCCTTCCTTTCTTTAAATCTTTGTACCTTTTTTCTCTCTTCCTCATTTTTTCTCCATTTTTTATGTTATTGTATTAGCCTAGCATTGTCACCACCATCATCTTTTGCTGGTATTTTTTCGTCTTCTTCTTTCGTTCTGTTTAGGTACCATTATCTTTCTTTCTTGATATTATTTATTGTTTTCACCTAACACCGAGACGTGGCAGGATTAGCTACTTTCCTCTGCATTTTCTCATTCTCACTTTCACACTTTCTCACTTTCATTTCCTTTCATTGTCACCTCATACTCAGTCTCCCTCCCTCCTCCACCCTGCCTCCATCCACCTTTTTCTTTTCCCTTTCTCTTTTACCGCTGCCTTCTTCCTCCTGCCCCGTAAATAAACCTTTTTTTTCTTCTTTTCTTTTTTCCTTCTTTTTTCCTCTCTTCGGAATCATATAGCCTGTTATTGCATTCCTTTCTCTGGAACGCTTCATACCATTTTTTTTTCTCTACTTTTTTACTGACTGACCAGAAATTTATTTTCTAAGCTTTTTTTCGTCTGTTATTTTCTTTTTTTTCCTTTTTTTGTGTGGGGATGGCTTTTGTTTTCTCTCTGATCTTTCCTTTCTCTTCTTTTTTTCATTCATCCATTCAGTCATTCAATCATTTATAATTCCTTCGCCTTTCTTTTATCTCTTTTCTTTCTTGCTCTCTTTTCTTTCATCATATATTTTCTTTTCTACTTCAATCATTCATTATTATTTTTTTATCACTCCTTTTTCCTACTTTCTCTCTTGCAATCTTTTCTTTTAGCCTATTTTTCCTATTCTATATTTTACTGTTCTCTCTCTCTCTCTCTCTCTCTCTCTCTCTCTCTCTCTCTCTCTCTCTCTCTCTCTCTCTCTCTCTCTCTCTCTCTCTCTCTCTCTCTCTCTCTCTCTCTCTCTCTCTCTCTCTCTCTCTCCCTTCCGGAACAAGTCTGTCAAATCCATTACACAAATTAAAACTATCTCAAGAAAAACAATGAAGTGGAACTCTCTCTCTCTCTCTCTCTCTCTCTCTCTCTCTCTCTCTCTCTCTCTCTCTCTCTCTCTCTCTCTCTCTCTCACTCAAAGTACTTACTAGCTCCGCGCAAATCCCATTAGGTGATTATATACGAGCGGAAATATGTAAGGAAAAGTGTGTCGAGGAATTCTTGGTGATAAATTATGGAGCAGCGCGGCGAGAGGTCATTAAAATCACGTTACCTTCTTTTTATTTTCTCTCACCTGTTTCTTTTTTTATATATACTTTCCGTCACTCACTAAGTCTCTCCTTCTTCGTCGTCTCCCAACACTTAATACAGCTCCTCCTTCTTTTAATTCCTTTCTTCCTTAAAATCAAGTTACTTTTTTTTCACCTTTGTCACTTTGTCACTCACTATGTATTCCCTTCCCTTCCTTTTTAATGTCTTACCGCTTAATACTCTTCCTCCTCCTTTTAGCTTCCTTCTTTCTCCCTTTTATCATTGGCTGCCTTCCTTGTAAATCATTGGTGCAAGTGTCTCTTTTTTTCTTCCTCCTTCCTCCCTTCTTCCATAGTCTGCCTTCCCTATACACTATCAAGCGTAAGTTCTCCTTTCTTCAAACCTTCCTCTTTTCTCCCCTTGGTTGCCTTCCATATTATAAACTATCAATGCAAGTGCTTCCTTCTTAATCCCTTCCTCCCCTCTTCCACTGGCTGTCTCACTCACCAACTATTTACTGCAAGACTCTCCGTGCTTTTAGATTTTCCCGCAAGAGGTCGCTGGGTATGTTTTGATCATAGTTTTCTTGCTTGTTTTCTCATTTCTCTTAGTTAACTGCCTTTTATTTGACTACCGACTGCTGTTGTTGTTCATGTTGTTGTTTTGTTGTTGTTGATGATTGACTTTACATAACGTATATATAGTTTTTAATGTACGAGTATAGTCATGCTTCAATTTATTTCTCCTCTTCTTCCTCCATTGTATCTAATCAAGTTAATAGGCGAGGCGTAAACTCAACATCATCGTCACATTATTATTAAAAGGGAAAAATATTGGAATAATACAACAGTATAATAATGGAGCAGTAAAGAATATGGCAGGATCAGGTGAGGAATAGTGATACGCTAAAACTAATCGGATAATATGATGGCAGTTGTGGTGTTAGTGGTGGTGGAGGTAGTGGTAGTAGTGGTAGTGGTGGTGGTGTGGTGGTGTTAGTGGTGGTGGTAGTGGCTCATTCCATGGTGATTCTTCGGTCCTGTCTCTCAACCTTACAATACACCAGAAAAAACACTCAACCACTAATCACGTTCGACTCCCACCCGAGCACACTAAAGAAAATCAATGAATAGAAAATATAGAAAGAAAAAGACAGACATTTATCGATAAACAACACAGGTGAGGAATGGCGATACGCTAAAACTAATCGGATAATATGATGGTCTTGGTGTTAGTGGTGATGTTGATGGCGGTGGTGGTGGTGGTGGTAGAAGTGGTGGTGGTGGCGGTGGTGGTGGCTATTTCCATGGTGATTCTTCGGTTTCGATCTTGTCTCTCAACTTTAGAATGCATCAGAAGAACCATCCACTAAGTTAGACCCCCACCCGAACACACTAAAAAAGAGAGAACAGACAAACATATATCAATAAACAATACAGACTCTTCTCTTCTCTTCTCATACAGGTATCGTCTGACCTGATCCAACTCTACATCAGTATTTCGTCTACCATACATTTTTTTTATTTAAATGGAAACTGAAGAGATAATATGACAGTAATATGCTTTTTTAGAACATTACGAGCTCTTTACACTTAGCCCATATTCTCAGCCACATCAAGGCTTACACACACCAACGTTTAATAAGGTTTTCGTTGAGGTTGTGTTAATATCTCCAGTGGATAGTATTATGAGCCTAGTGGTAGTTTGGCAAGGCTTCTGCACCGTGAATGTGATAAAACCACTCATGGGAACCCGAGTAACCTCCTTTGTGCCCTTTGGAAATCGTGGTCATGAGAGCTGAAACAATCTGAGAATGAAGGCCTGTGACAGTCGATATTTCTAGGAATATTATTAAACATTTCGGAGTCCAAGCACACATATACTTGACAAGGCGGTGGCTGAGTGGTTAGTGTGCTGGGCTCACATTCACCACGCCATGGACAACGTCGGTTCGAATCCCCACGCTACCACCTGGGATTTTTCAGTCACCGCCGAGTGGCCTAAGACTACCCACATGCTGTCCAGAAGACCACCCATCAACCCGGACTCTAGAAGAAACCATCCAGTGAGTCAAGAATGAGTTCCGGGGGGCAGCATGAGCCAAGCATAACTGGCGCCACTATAAAAAAAGTTGTCTGCGCCATGACGGGCTTGGGCCGACCATCTGGCCCTGAAGAAAGCCTACCGGCGCTATAGGCGGAGATGTAGAAAAAAAAGCTTTCGTAAGGGAACTGGGCCTTTCCATGGATAGTTTTCTGACCCTGGTGATAGTTTGGCAAGGCTGCCATGATATGAACGTAAAAAAAAACCTCATGAGAACGCATTTAACATTAATTTAGACCTTTAGAAATGTGTGATGTCAGTCGAAAGCGTGTGAGAATACCGACTGTGTAATATTATCATTATGTTCATTAAACTTGTAAGGTAAATATTTGAGAATACAACGAGGCATACCCAGGAATTCGACAGCAAAGACGAGAGACGAGATGCCAAAGCCGAGGACGAGGACGATGAAGGCGCCCTGAAGATGCCAGATGGAGAACCCGAGGGACTTCTTGGGCGGCTCCACCATCATCGCCTCCTGCTGCTGCTTCTGCTTCTTCTTGCTCTCCACCTGAACCTTGAAGAGCAGGTCACGAGCCCACTTCTCGTACAAACCAGCCTGAGTGAGGAACGTGAATTTTAGAGACTTTCGTAGAGGTTGTGTGGGTATTTTCATGGGTAGTTTTAATGACCGAGAGATAGTTTGTCAGGTTTCTGCACAATGAATGAGAAAAATACTTATGAAAGCCCTACTAGTCTCCTTTGTGGCCTTGGGAAATGTTTACTGTGAGAGTCGGAAGCATCTGGGAATACGGGTCTACGTCAGGAAGGCGCTCAGAACACAGTTAACCTGTACCGTCAGACAATCACTACGTCGAGAAATAACAGGTTACGTTCCACTGTACCTCGACCACGGCCATGAGGTGCAGGTTGATGGTGGCCGTGTAGGGGGCGTCGTGGGGCATTGGCCAGCCTGATCTCCCCGGCATGATGCTCTCGTGTCCGATGTAGAGCAGCTTACTGCCGTCCGGACGCGTGAACAGCTTGGCGATGTTGTAGTGCTGCGAGCGTCGGTTCTCCAAGTGGGCCTGGCTGGCGAGGCAAACATAGGGCGCTCTGGGCATCCACACTCTTTATGAATAATATTTTTATCGTGAACTTTTCTTAACCCTCTTAATAGTAAAACTGAAAATGTAATAACTTACTTCCTCTCAACAGCCTGCCGTTGGCCCTCGACGAGTGATGGCACGAAGTCAATCAAGCTGGCCAGCTTTTGGAACAGCGGCGAGTCTGAGTTTGCAAAGAAGTTCTTGAACTCCTTGCCGTAAGGCTGCATCGTTATCCTGCGTGTGGAGTGACACATTTTTCAGCTTCCTTCGCTCAAGTATTGAGGAACGTAATGGTAAGGAGACTACACCTGGCAGTATATAACCTTATTTGGCATTAAGGAACTAAACAATATAAACATTACAACGTCACCTGACGTAACATCACCTGTCAACAGCCTTCACGAGTTGTGCCAGTGTCTCGGGGCGGGGCGGGTACTTGGGCAGGGTGAGGGAGGCGGTGAGGTTGCCGCTGTAGGCTGTCCCGAGGATGAGGGCGAACATCAGCCAGGCGGCCACCAGCACCCGGCTGGAGGAGGTGCTGGGCAGCCGGTGCAGGAGGCTCTGGCCCAGTAGTATCCCCGCCATGCTCTCGAAGAAATCGCCGACGCACATCTTGCCGGCTCGGCGTCCAGTTACAGCCTCAAACAGTCGTATGATCTGGGAGCGAGGCAACTGTTTGTGATTTAAAAACTCAAGCCGGAAATAAAGTGCTACTTCATAAATCACTTCCGTAAACAATGTTTTACATATGCAAATGATGTTGATGAGTCACACACTGGCAGAATAACTTTACTGTTACTAAGGCAACAGGGGTGAGGAGGAGGGCGAGCAGGGTGGCGAGCCAGACCAGCGCAGACAGCGGGTAGTAGAGCGCCTGCCAGCGGTCTTGCGGCACAGGGATGGCCATGCTGAAGCCCGTCGACATGATCTCGTAGACGAAGGAAAAGTCGTAGCGATGGAGCCTCTCCGGCATAAGGATGTGGATAACGGGCACCATGAAGGACACGCGATCCTCCACCAGACGAGTCACCTGTTCAAAATGATCATATTGTAAACATAATAATAATAATAATAATAATAATAATAATAATAATAATAATAATAATAATAATAATAATAATAATAATAATAATAATAATAATAATAATAATAATAATAATAATAATAACAATCCTGCAAGTATTGCAGAAGGACAAGGTAGTCTAAGTGGCTACGGGCATTTGCCATTCAAACTGCCGTCTGCAAGGATCTGACGTCATCGAGGACACTGCACCCAGCGCCAAGCATAGTAAAGACTAGTCTACGTGGCCTCCGGCTGGAGTCACCTCGGCCCAGGAGGAGGTGGGTAGCACGCGAAAGGTAAAGTTGAGGGTGCTGGCGATGGCCGTGAGGGTGTAGTAGTCCATGCCGGAGTACACGGTGGTGTTGTTGGGGCCCTTCTCCTCCTCCCAGAACGGTGTATAGGGCAGGGCACTGACGTTCACTCGACTGCCGTAAAAACTGAAAGATTGATGATCTCATGATGCTTACAGTGGGAATAAATCATCTACCTCTTTCAAACACATTTTCCTCATCATGCAATAATAAATTAAGAAATGTCATATTAGATAATATTCAGTTACTTTTTAAATTTCTCTGGGAAAATAGTTCGACCTCTGTTGAAGACGAGGCCTCTTGAAGGCGTCCAGGATGCCACCTCGACCACTTGGGGTCCGGCAGGAGTGTACGGCAGGTGGCTCAACACACGGAACTGACTCCTGGCAAGAGAAACGTTCTGGCTGGCCTGAGGTGAGCAACGCTGTACAGTATCAATAAAGTTTCAGTGCACGGCATTCTGGGCCCATATAATTAATTTTCTGGAAATTAAAACTGCTCTCTTTAGTTTACCTGGGAGAAGTGTCCTCCACGCTAATGAAAACAGCGTTCATCAGAGCAAAGGTCCAGTGGGCGGGCAGGAGGGTCCGGAGCTGCGGGAGGGCCAGGCGGGTCACCACCACCAGCCTGGTGGACCACACCAGAAGCCGACTCCGCAGGGACCACTCGGCGAATTCAGTAAGGAAGGCCGGGTCGTGGCTCACCACCACCACCACCGTGCACAATGAAAACTGACGCACCTGACCAAGGAAGAAATATGCAGTGTATGGCTTACGCTGACTCAAGTCTGACTACATTGACAATACCGAGGCGTGGCTGTGTGAATGCCACCTATCCACCATATCACCACCACCATCACAAGTATTAGTCACCTAACCTTCCCTCACAACCCACAAGCGGAGTGAGAACCAGCTGTCACCACCACTGTGAGTAAACAGCTGCCCATCTTCCCTCTGCAACGCCACCTATTCTCCACCACCATTATAATAGTCACCTGTACACCACTCAGCCTTAGCATCTCGAGCGTCAACACCGTCGCAGCACTCTTCACCATTACCAGCGGGAGCCTCAGACATTCGCGCCACCATCACCACCACTCGCATGCACCATACGTACCCTCTGAGCTAGCGGCACCAGCAAGTGAAGCCGGTGCGTCGCGTTGGTCACGTGAGGGTCATTCCCCGCCGTCTCGAACACCGCCATCCCCAGCCGTCCCCGCCACTGCTCCAAAACATCCTGACGGAGGTTATTAGACACAACAGTACCCCTTGAACACTTTAGGCGCTTTAAGGCACGAAAAGTTTCAAAGGCTCAAAGGCCGAAGGTAAAGCCACTCGGACAAAAAAAGAACCGTGATGTAAAGCTGATAAACACCCTGAGCAACCCGATGTGAAGAAAGACGGTCTACTAAGAGCTAATTCTCTCCCTGCTAGTGCCACAGACAAAAGAAGTGACAGAAGACGTATAGGAGCGGGTCGGCTGCTAGGGTCAATGCCACATCACCAGTCTTATACCCAATGTTTAAGAGCCGCCACGTACTAGAGGAACGATGAGAGAAGACACCATCCGTCTCCACTCCGTCCGCAAAACAATGAATCTGCAACTAAGCATCATGACAGTGACCAAAGAGAGAACCAACGTCACCTGGAAGACGGTGTGGCTGGACGAGTTGCCGTCTGTGAGGAGGAGGAGGCTGCAGGAGCGGTGCGTCGTGTCATCCAGCAAGGCCGCTGTCGCCCTGGCCAAGGCTGTCCCTGGCCGCATCGCACCTGCCACGCCGGGACGCAACACGCTTACCGGCTCACCTGCGAATCTTAGTGCAATATAAACATGGAGACCTATCAAGTGTCCAGCAACAACAGCAGCAGTATAAGTCATACCCAAATAGCATGAAGACTAACCTGACACTGGTCTTGATGTCAGCACAGTGATCATCAAGACAAGTTTCATCAAGCGGACCACCAGCATCTTCCAAGGGGTTAGTGTTGCAGCGGCTGGCGGAGGTCTGTGTGCGCTGGAACTGTGACACCCGATCATGCTGAGCTCCATTCTTAGAGAGGACCTTAAAACACGATGAAAGATTAACACGTTGTAAGGGATAGCCCAACCGACAATATCAAGGCAAAGATGGTAATAACGTTTATAGAAAAAGACCCCTTGTACTTAATCTGGTAAAAAAAAAAGGTCGTAGCGTTTAAAGAGTAAGATAAAGTCCAACTGACAAAACTTAGGTGAAGAGTGAAATAACCATCATATAGGAAACAATATATATGGGTCCATTACTTAACCGATTTACCCTGACTTACCCTGACTTACCCTGAACATGAACGCTTCACGATAACTAACAGTCCAGGCACGAGACTCTCCAAAGCAGCGACTTACTAATCGAGCGGGCCGCCTTAGCCTTCGGTACCTGCTCCTCGGACACGGGACGCGGCCGTTGTGGTCCACAACTTCGCGTCCACACCGCCTGGTCGGTCGACTGTAGCAGGAACTTTACAGCGGCATAAGTGAATCGATGCAGTAATTATCATCATTAATCAGTGGGGTGTAGCCATAACTTCTTGTCCATTATGTAAGTCAGACTAATAACATGATTAGTGACAGTGATTTTGTGTTCCTTTGACAACAACTAACATAAATTTGTTTAAGTGTATTTCAGAGATAAGTTAAATTTTCACTGTAATGTGTTGCAGAAATATAACTGTGTTTTTAAGATATACAAAAACTGGGTTAAGGTCTTGCATCGATGAGTTAAGATAGTTGTGCTGAAGTGTACTTGAGATAAATGAAAACAGAGTCAAGTCGGCTAACATCATTATTTCAAAGGTACACAATAGTGAGATATATGCTAAAAAAAAAAAATCACTGCGGGACACACCTTTGCACATACATGTGGCCGAGGTACACCGTCGACCCCGCTTTTCATGTTTAAATCTAGATATTCATCTGAAAATAATTTGCATGAGGGAACTATTCAAATTTGTATCATTATTCACTCTAAATAAAATAAAAATACTTGTGAAAAGCTTAACCACATTTTTCATGTTTGAAGTTGACTAAATATTTACTACGCAAAAGCAACTTCCATTAGGGAATAAACGTATATACAATTTTATAGATATCAAAGCTTCGGCAGTCATGAGCAAATGTTATTTCAATATGTTTATGATAGCGGATCTACGTAGTTATTTTTCGACAAATTATTGAAATATGTAAGTTTCCAGGTAATTAGGGGACGAGATCATTGAATATAAAAGTAGCACCAGAAAATATTTTATCGTCATTATATTAATATAAGTGTCCAGGGAGTTTAATTTATTTTCTGTATGTTACAGCAACGCGTCGCATTTAGACGACACGAGAGAGGAGACACACGCATTACAGACTTGACATACGTGCGAGTCTTCAAAAGTGGCCAAGAAACGACGGAACTAAGCTATTGCTGGAACATATTCATGATTCGTTCTCTTTTGATTCAATGATTACATGAACAGGCGATCTCTCGAAGCTCTTGAGTGCTGAAAGGTGCAACATGCTAAAGATAACGTACTGATGCACACACACACACACACACACACACACACACACACATACACACACACACGTGTAATGTTGACCACCATAAAACACAACACCAGCACTCATTAGGACGTTCTCCATTAAGAACTTTGTGGCATTACTATTGACGGGGCCTTGACAGAGTGAGGAATATAGCCAGCGTTGCATGACAGGCGTACCGCAAAGTCTAACTATTAGTGTAGTGTGCCCCGTGTGCCCTCAGGTGCTCGTGATGGACAGGGGTGTTGCATCATCGTCGTCTTGGTGCCTTTACCGTGACTGCTCTGGGCTCTCGGTGAATCGCGGGTCTGCCAGTGATGGAGTAGCTTTGCATTACTCGTCGACGGTCACGCTCGACGCGGCGTACACCAGACTAAACGAGTTATGGATATTCTGTTATTTCCGCGTGACGCCCAGCACTTGAATAAAATGCGGGAAAGTGTGTCAAACGTATACAAGTACTTATTTTGATAACGATCGAGTTGTGTATGAGTGTTCTTTTTCATTATTTCTCGCTTGCATGCTGAGTTATACAGTAGTTAAAGGTAAAGTTGGGCCACACGCTATAGCTGTGCGTGGCCGAGGTGCTCATCTCCGTACCTTTAGACTTTGAGTCTGTGGAGCACAGGGCCAGTATGACATCCGGGTTACCAAAGTTTTCCTTCCCCAGGTTTCCCCAGGTACCCATTTATCGAACAGTCCAAGAGGGAGAATGAACACTGAACAGCTGGGTGAGCTGCACGCCCGGCAAGGGTCGGGATTCGAATCCGGGCAAGCGGATTCGTAGCTAGGCACGCTAATCACTGCACCAAGGAGGCGTATTAGTTATACAATATAAATCAATATTTACGCATTTATAAATAGGCGCTTCACAAGCTGCGTAGTAGAGAGGTATATTTTAGTAGCATTTGTTAGCGCTAATATGTTAATGGCTCTTCGGGTAGGACAGCATTGCGCACATGATCACAGCTAGATGGTCCTCCACCTGCTGCCAAGAAATACACGCCAAAAATATACTTTATTAATCAAGATATTAACGTAGAAGTTAGTCTGGCATCGAAGATATCAATTTTTTTCTGATATTTTACATTATGTCGCAAAGCGAAAACGAATCGATATATACATTGTATTAATTTTCAAAACAAAACAAAACCCATTTTCAAATCGCCTCTCTCCTAACATAACCAAAGAGCTAAGAGCCCAACTGTGAGGTTCTCAATGCCCTCTTAATTCTCTTTCAGCATCCCCTTAACTCCTGCGTGCTTTATAGGCAGCGAGTTTATAGAGAACTAGATATTGATTGCTTACCCGCTTATCCGAGGAGAGACTCATGGCTTTTTAAAACAGGCGTCGACATCATACTGCATACGCCTCATTATGGCTCAAAAAAGTGATTTCATACTAACAGAGAAGATAAACGAATGGCCACATAAAAGTCACATCCAGTTTCTAGCCTTAATTAAAGTGTCTAGATTAAAAAATATACATATATGCAGTCACTGAAGCAGGAAAGTCTTTTTCCCTACTACCAGCTCACGAGTTGACTCGTTTAACTGACCATATATGTGAATAAAAGTAAATAGATAAATAAACTAAAAACTTCTGCATTTTACTGTGTTAAGAAATATATATGCGGGTTTTCAGAAACACTGTTAATACGATAAACTGCCGCTCCCTCATCTTGTCGGCACACTCGACGGCCCTCAGCCCCCGAGACAACTGGTAACAAATGCACATGGAATACGCCTGTGTTTGTGATTAGAAGCTATCAACATAGGCTCTTCTCTGCTGTAGCGAAATTCATGCTTCAAATATAATTCCTAACGGCCTCTTCAATAAAGATCAGATGTTGCCATAAACTGCCCTATACTGCAACGAAACTCATCCTTGACAGACTATCTACAACTGCTTCTCCAACACAAAGACAAGCTGTTAACATTCAGGAGCCTTTCTCTTAAACTATGCTGCAGATGGAGGTATATGAGAGCCTCTACGGCAAAGACCAGGTGTTACCATAAACTGTCCTCTACTTCATTGATACTCATCCTTAACAAACTATCTACAACTGCCTCTCAAACAAAGACAAGCTGTTAATATTCGGTGAGCCTTTTTCTTATACTGTGTTTCAGGTGGCGGCATACGAGAGCCTCTCCAGCAAAGACAAGGACAGCCACGCCCAGCCCCAGCGCGAGGATCATGAAGGCTCCTTGCATCTGCTTGATGGAGAGGGACGGCGAGCTGTCCACCTCGGCCTTGAGGCTCAGGCGATGATTCTGCGTCTTACGTGACTCTTGCTTGGATCGAAGCAGTAAGTCGTTCCCCCACTTCTCGTACAGCCCTCCCTGAAAACATGTCGCCAACAAGTTTAGTGTTTGTTTGTTGCTATGCAGTTCATACTTTTCCATGAGTATATGCTGTGGTGCCTGAATTATCATCGCAGTAGCTTTGGTGTAGATTGACTTTCGAGTGAGACTTCTTAAATGCTCTATTATTCGCCAACAGGATAGTTCAAAGGAGCATAATAGCTCCTTGAACCCACCTCTACCACAGCCATGAGGTGACGGTCAATGACGGCGGTGTAAGGGGCGTCGTGGGGCAGCGGCCAGGCGGACTGTCCCGGCATGATGCTCTCCCGCCCGATGTACAGCAGCTCACTGCCGTCTGCCCGCGAGTAACTCTTCGCGATGTTGTCGTGCTGGGAGCGCAGGTTATCCAGATGTGCCTGGCTGTTATGAAATACTATAAACATTCATGTTGTGACTGCTATACAATCGTGTTAGATACAAAGTAGTTATTGTCCATAGCGTTAGTGAGCTGAACAACTGTAACGTTCAAGCTAAAATTAACTGAAGTTTGTAAAGTTAGAACGGTGAATCTGGTGATGTTTGTGCGGTGCAGGGGTTTAGTCCCTTTGAACCATGACAGGTGGACCGATGATTACATCTGATAAAACGTAGAGACAAGAAAGGACAGGTAACATAAGCCTGAAAAACTGTTAGCTTGATATCAGTCAACGCGAGCACTTCCTAAGATCAACCCCTCAAAATTACCTAAATAGATCAATCATACGTGACATAGGAAAGAAAAATCCAAGTGCAAAGCTCTAATGGTTTACTTCCTCTCAGCAGCCTGCCGTTGTCCCTCGACGAGTGACGGCACGAAGTCTATCATGTCGGCCAGTTTTTGGAACAGCGGCGAGTCTGACTTTGCAAAGAATTTCCTGAACTCCTTCCCGTAAGGCTGCATCGTTATCCTGTATAAAAAGGGTCAGCTAGATTCACTCGGAGGAAAGTGTGGAGCGTAACGATCAAATACTGCAGCGTCACCTGGCGCTGAGTAACGTAAACAAATACTGAGCAGCGTAATAACAAAACCCCTCCAGCATCACCTGGCGCCACGTCACCTGTCAACAGCCTCCACGAGCTGGGGGAGCGTTTCGGGGCGGGGCGGGTACTTGGGCAGGGTGAGGGAGGCGGTGAGGTTGCCGCTGTACACTGTCCCGAGGATGAGGGCGAACACCAGCCAGGCGGCCACCAGCACCCGGCTGGAGGAGAAGCTGGGCAGGCGGTGCAGGAGGCTCTGGCCCAGCAAAATGCCGGCCATGTGCTGGAACAAGGCTCCAAAACTAAACTGCTCAGTCCTCTTCGCTAATATATCTCCCGTTTTTCTGATGAGCTGGAAACACAGCATTCAAACATCAGGAATACTTTTATGTTAATTCAATCTTTGTAACAAAAAACGACAATCACTGGGACCGACATTAGTAATTTCACCTGAAGAGTCAGGTTTGGTCTTTGGAGTTAAAAACCACCTTTCTAAGAGCCTTGAGATTCCTACCACGATAAAAGCCACTGGCGTGAGGAGCAGCACGAGCAAGGTGGAGAACCACACGGTGTGGGACAGCGGGTAGTAGAGCGCCTGCCACTGCGCGGTGATGCCGGGTGGCGCCATGCAAAACGATATTGTTGACATTTCATACACGATGGAGAAGTCAATCTTCTCGAGTCTGTGAGGCAGGACCGTGTGGACCACCGGGGCAAAAAACGCCCTCCGCTCCGCCACAAGCTGAAGGACCTGGGGAAGGATTTTGCGTGTGTGTTAGCGCTGTTAAGTTACTGCAATTATCACTACTACTACTACTACTACTACTACTACTACTACTACATACTACTTCTACTACTACTATTACTACTACTACTACCAATAATAATAATAATAATAATAATAATAATAATAATAATAATAATAATAATAATAATAATAATAATAATAATAATAATAATAATAATAATATGACGTTTTGCACTAAATTAACTGTACTCGCCTCTGCCCACGAGGTGGCGGGCACTTTACGAATTGTAAAGTTGAGGGCGTGGCTGATGGCCTCCAGGGTGTAGTAGTCGGTGCCGGAGAACACCGTGGTGTTGCCGGGCCCCTCGCTCTCATCCCAGAACACCCCGTATGGCAGGGTGGTCACGTTCACCGTGGCGCCGTGAAACCTAAGAAAATGGAGTTACATTTCTATGCACAAAGGTTATCTGGACTACATTTGCTATACAAACATGTTATATACGTAGATATTTTAGCAGGAAGAGAGACAAACACATATCATTTGCAAGTACTTCGAGAATTTTTCTTGAAAGGGTGTTCTGCCCCTAGTAACAATGATTCCTCTTGACGGTGTCCAGGAGGCAACCTGCACCGTCTGTGGGCCTTGTGAGCTGTACGGCAGGTGGCTCACAACACCAAACTGACCTCTGGAAGGATGCAGACAAGCTGTGGCAATCTGTGTTCTCAAATGATATTGTTCACGACATTATAAGAACATAAGAACATAAGAACGTAGGAGTCTGCAAGAGGCCGGTAGGCCTGTACAAGGCAACTCCTTTGAACCTAAGCTCCCGTGTATCTAACCCCACCTAATATCGCTGTCCATGAATTTATCTAATCTATTTTTTAATGTGACAATTGTATTGGCACTCACCACATGACTGCTAAGTCTATTCCACTCATCCACAACCCTGTTAGTAAACCTATTTTTGCCTATGTCCCTGTTGAATCTGAATTTATCCAGTTTAAACCCGTTACTTCGTGTCCTACCCGGTTCTCTTACCAACAAAACCTTATGAATGTCTCCCTTATTAAAGCCCTTCATCCATTTATAAACCTCGATCATGTCTCCACGCACCCTTCGCCTTTCTAGAGAAGGCAAGTTTAACTGTTTGAGTCTTTCCTCGTATGGCAAGTTTCTCAACCCCTGAATCATCTTACTCATCCTCCTCTGCACTGATTCTAACATTATGATATCCATTCTATAGTAAGGTGACCAGAACTGAACCGCATTGTCAAGATGAGGTCTAACTAATGCTGAATATAGTTTGAGGAAGACTTCGGCGCTTCTGTTGCTTACGCTCCGTGAAATAAATCCTAGTGCCCTATTTGCTCGATTTCTAGCTTGAATGCATTGTGCCCTTGGACGGAGATCAGAGCTCACTAAGACCCCTAAATCTCTCTCGCACCCAGACCTGCTTATGAGAGTGTCATTTAAGCAATACTTATAAGAGGGGTTGTTCCTACCTACACTCAGAATACTGCACTTCCCTACATTGAACTCCATGTGCCATTTATCCGCCCAGTCATACAATCTGTTTAGTTCATCCTGGAGAATACTAGCGTCCTGATCTGACTCAATTACTCTACCGATCTTGATATCATCTGCAAACTTACTGACATCACTACTAATTCCTGTATTTAAGTCACTGATATAAATAATAAACAAAAGTGGACCTAATACCGATCCTTGTGGGACCCCACTCGTAACACATCCCCAGTCAGATCTTTTACCATTGATTTGCACTCTTTGCTCCCTATTGCTAAGCCACGCCTTGACCCAGTTCAAAATTTTACCCTCTACTCCGTGAGCCTGTAATTTAAGCAACAGTCGTTGGTGAGGAACTTTGTCAAACGCTTTACTAAAATCAAGATAGATTACATCATAATTTTCATCTCTGTCTACCGCCTCAAATACTTTATTGTAGAAGGACAAGAGATTACTTTATTGTAGAAGGACAAGAGATACTTTATTGTAGAAGGACAAGAGATACTTTATTGTAGAAGGACAAGAGATAATTGTAGAAGGACAAGAGATGAATTGTAGAAGGACAAGAGATATTGCTTTCGTGTGAATCTCAACTAATCTGATCTTACTCGTTATTGCCAGAGGTGTCTTTTGTGATAAGGAACACGGCGTTCATCATGGCGAAGGTCCAGTGAGCGGGCAGGAGGGTTCGGAGCTGCGGGAGAGCCAGGCGGGTCACCACCACCAGCCTGGTGGACCACACCAGCAGCCGGCCTCTCAGGGACCACTCGGCGAAGGCGGCGAGGAAGGCCGGGTCGTGACTCACCACCACCACCACCGTGCACCACGACAACCGACGCACCTGGCCAAGGAGGACGCAGTGTACGGCTGACGCCAACGCCAGTCTGGCTACACTGACTATGAGGCGTGGATGTGACACCTATACGTATACACCACACCACCACCACCACCACCCCCACACCAGATTCCCAATAATGGTGGGTAAACAAGCTTCTCACATCCAAAGATTAGTTAAAACATGTATTATCTTTGAGGAAAATTATAAATAAGAAAGCTATTTCATTAAGGAATTCCGAATACCTGGTATGGTACCGCTCACAAGCAGATGAGGAAAATCAAAACTTTCTACGAGATAATGCCCGAAGCAGTGAGGAAATGCTGGCGAACTTTTACTTCTGTTTGACACACAGGACAAATGAGGAAAAGTTTTTACAGATGTGGAAGAGGAGAAGCAAGGACAGTTGACGAGAAAACAGCAAAACAGAACAAAAACAGCAAAAGACTGATGATCAAATACTCAAAAGCTAAAACAAAGAGGCCAAGAATCTAATAACCGCTACAAAGATGGAAATGAACACCCACCCGTCCAGCCAGCGCCACCAGGCGAGCGAGGCGTTGCGTCATGTTAGTTTCGCGGCCGCCCGCCGTCACCTGGAGCATAGCCACGCCGCTCTGCCCCCGCCACGCCTCCCATGCCTAAAGAGGGAAGACTACTATGAAGCGAGAACATTGGGGAACACCTCTAGTACCTGTTCTATCATCTGCCAGGTTCATTGTGTTTGTTCTTAATCAATATTAGTCGGTGAGATGTTTTGTTATATTTGCTTACGGTCAGTAAAACGAAACAATAAATTCAGAAAGAAAGATAAAACCAGTTAGTATATAAATAACAACATCACAGGAAAAGATCGGCATATTTTAGGCTTTTTATCAAACAAAGTGAGCTCCTTCTTCGTTGATTTTTGCTATAAGTTTTTGGAATGCATTTAAAGAAACCCCAAACGTAACCTAACTTAAACAAAACCAAAACAATTCTCATACACGTTTCCTCAGACTCAGTAGTGAGTCTTTCTACCTAATAAAGTTTTCTACTAATAAAGCTAAAAGTGGAAACAAAAACTCGCCTGAAATTCCTTGTCAGTGAACTCTTCGCCGCCCGTAAGGAAGATGAGGCTGCAGGGATGGTGCATCGCTGTTTCCTCCAGCAAAGCCTTGACCGCCGCGCTCGTGTCCGAGAGGGGCTGCTTCACGCTCGCGCCCGGCTGCGACACATCGACCTCACGTGTATAAGCTGTGGATTAAGGATGCAAGGTTAGGTCACTTGAAGGCCTCTGATTCTCGCAAAACAGATTACGTATGACAAAAGTATATATGTCAGAGGAAACACACTCACATACACACTAAGGCAAGCGTAACTATCTGCCAACCTGATGATGTCGTGTGAAGCAGGGCCGCTGTGGCCACGAAGAGGCGTCCCACCAGCATCATGTTCCTTGCTGCGTCGTGGCGGGCCGTCAGTGAAAAGATGATGAATGCTTCTACGCTTGATACAGAAGATATTCCTCCATTTTGACGGCTATTTAGTTTTAAGAAAGCTTACATGATAAACGGAGAGGCATATTCTTATAGACTCCTCTGCTTTTTTCATTCAAGCGACTTCTAAGGAAACGTTTAATGAAAGGATATGTTCATTACGTTTATTAAGTGCAGCCTCTCCTGCTTGTCATTTGAAGTCTACACCAATTATATAGTTTACAAGGGCAATTGACCCGTATCCTCAAAAGTTTCGGGGCTTACACACCCACATTAGATAAAGCTTTTGTAGAGGTTGTGTTAGTATTTCCATGGATAGTTGTATGAGCCTAGTAATAGTCTGACAAGGCTTCTGCACCATGAACGTGAAAAACTCTCATGAGAACCCAATGAATTTCCTTTGTGGGGTTGGGAAGTTGATGCTGTGAGAGCCGAAAGCGTCTGAGAATACGGGTCACGTCACTAAAGGATACTTCCCTGAACACACAACCACCGCGCTAAGCCCCACCCCACCGAATGTGCCCGGGGCCAAGCTGATAGAGAGTGCTTCGCCTTTCCTATAATCTTGTACACGCCGAAGATTCAATGAGTCGAGACTGTGACTGAAGAATGAAAACACTAACTCACTGCCACTTACTTGACTTTACCGGAATGTGAGTGAGCGGTGAGATATGTCTACCATTACATCAAGGTCTAAGAAGACAACACGTCAGTGGAAAACAAGTACACCGCCGGAATGCGTCAAAGAACAACTAAGTGATTCCACCCCCCATACGGTAACCCATATGACGTCAGTGAGTTATGAGATACGTCAACCAAAGAAAGAAGAAAACATGAAGAAAACATGAAGAAGAAAACAAAGAAGAAAACATGAAGAAAACTGAAGAAAACAAAGAAAGCATAAAGAAGAAAGAAAACATTAGTGAGTTATGAAGTACGTCCACCATTACGACAACTTTAAGAAGACAACACGTCGATGGAGAACTATAGCACACTGCCGGAATGTACCTAAGGACAAATGAGCATCGTAAGAAAGCTATCGATTCCACCCCTTCATACGGTACTCTTACGACATCTCCCTGGACATAGAAAGCGTCTTGATAATAACAGTTAATAAATAAATAAATAAATGGTTCAAGCAGGCATTTCCCCTTTATCTCACCTCTTCACGGAATCGACGAGACGAGGACGAGGGCAAGATCTAAAGACCTTGGACGAGGGCACGAGGTCAACTAGAACCATTACGAAATCTACGTGTGTTCCTTAACCCAGTAGCAGCGACGGGCCAAATTCGTGGCTTTACCGTGTACCAGCGACGGGCCAATTTTTTTTTTGTCATGATAAAGACCCCCCAAAATAGATGATGCATAAACTGATCACTAATGCGTCGATATATATTATGAAGTGGTTTGTGTGAGTGATGATTTTTTCTCCTTAATTCGCTTTGAGGGGCCTTTAAGAAACATGATCCCCGCAGCTACTGGGTTAATAGCTATCGACCGGTGTGGTTATACGTAATAACGGCGGTCATGGCAAGGTTGTCACGCACCAAACGAGGCAAAACGGTTCACCTTAAAAGCAACATAAATTGCCCACTAGTTATTTTTCTTCTTTTATATAACAGAATAGAGTAGCGTTATTTTGCGATGTTGATGTAATAGTTGGGAATGTTATGGGAATGAGAGATCGAATGCTTCTTGTGGGTGTCATGTATTTTAGGAGTAGTATTTATGTTGCAACGAGCATTATGTAGTTTCGAATTCGGTTATAGATCTTAGTGTTTCGAAGTACTGTTTCATTTGTGTGTGTTCGTGTTCGTGTGTGTGTGTGTGTGTGTGTGAGAGAGAGAGAGAGAGAGAGAGAGAGAGAGAGAGAGAGACCTATAGCCGGTTCGCGCCAGTGTTTGTAATTTCAACATTTACACGGAACTCTTGATAGTGAATGGATGCAGAGTGGTCGGTCACGAGAGCCGCTGCTGCCCTTCACTTACCCCGAAACAATTAGATTTTATAGTTCAGTTTCACAGTATTTCTTCGCGTCCCTGTTGGCTTATGATGAAGAGTGAAGAGGCGGACCGCAACTCAACTCAACACAGGCAACACTTTATAGGCAACACGCATTTCCCGTACGCAACACTTGGCAACACTTACATGCAATACCTTAGACAACACCTATATGAGTGTGTGAATAGGCATCCTTAAATAATATCAGCGCCAACCATAACATACGTGAACACCAGCACGAGAAACATACTGATCATAGTAATAATGGCATAGTAATTGAACTTCAGGGCGAGTTTCATGTTCTTCTCTTCTTGTCTCGGGTACGCCGCTATGAGGAATTTCGGGGCCGCGACTGGTGCTGTAAAGTCCTTCCTGTTGATGATGTGGTGGATGGCGGCGTTGACCACCACCACGAAGAAGCACAGAGCCACAAGAGCCGTATACCAGACGTCCAGGAGCTTGAAGTACGGAGTCTTGACCGAGGCGCTGCTGGCTTGCGTGAACAGCGCCGCCAAGACCACAAGTACCGTCAGGGAAACCATAATTCTCTCATTGAAGTCTCGGACGGGGAAGAAGAGCGTCGTTAGCGAGATCATGAACACTATGGCGCTCGGGAGGAAGCTATTCATGAGATGGTAGTCGTACAGGCTCTTCAGGTGGAGTCGTAGCACTATGAATTCGTCGTCGTAGTCGTAGGTGATGCGGAGGAGCTTGTATTCTCTTAGGTCGTGTTTCCCGGTGTAGTTGACGTGCTTGCTGGCCTGAGCGGAGCGGAACACCATGCTCTGCAGCTGCCCGCCGTTGAGGACGTAGAAGGTGCCGGGACACGTGTGCGAGCCGAAGGGGTAGCGGTGCAGCCGGAAGTTACATGGAATTGTGGTGCGGAACTTCATCTCGTAGCGCAACGGCTGCTCCCACCCGTCGGAGTACCGTCCTGTGGCGAACATAAAGTCATACACATCAGCATAAACACAGACAGACAGAGAGACATATAGACAGATAGAAAGACAGGCAGACAAACAAATATATCACCTTGCATGTACTTGATTACCACCTTAGATAGATTGATACATCCATACATACACAAAACATATTTACATACATGCATACACATATACATTCATAAAAACATTCGTATAACCTACATCAGACTTAATCAAGAAAACTAAGACCACAACAGTAATAATCAAACTTTCAGAGAACAAAAGAGAAGGAAATAAAACCGTATATCCCAGTATTAGAGACAAATGGAAAAACTAACAGTTCAATAGAGCTACAAAAAAACTCTACATACTAACCCATGTTACTATTACTACTATTAGATAATTATTCTTGTATTACTACGTTCTAACCCATGTTGGGATCCTCCATGTCCTGGTGTTGAAGGCGCCCCGTCATCTTCTGCACGTAGCAACTGGCATGATAGACGTGGAGGTCGTAGCTCATTCCCTCCTTGAAGCCGGCCATCACCGCGAGCTCGGGCGCCCAGATGTCGGAACAGTCCAAGAAGTTGCGCTCCTCCGTCAGCTCCCAGTACCTCATGCGGTCCTCATACCACTCAAAGGTGAAGCTCATCTCAATGGTCACCTTGCCGTCCAGGGTTGTGATGGGGCCCAGCGAGTGAACACCGATCAAGAAGATGAGTTTGTCGTAATTTTCGGTACCACTTACATGGTTGTTGTTCTTACTCTTGATAGGGCTGACGTACTTGTTGTAGCCGCTCGCGCGCTCCATCAGATTACAGTATTTCTCGTCACTGGCGTCCGGACACTGCTCCAAGCCGTCACACTTCTGGATGCGAGGAATGCATAGGCCGTTGTCGCAGGAAAACTGAGCAATAGCACAAGGAGTTAAGGTGAGGTTCTTTTCGCCGTCTGTTACGTTCCACAGCTTGCGGCCAATGGGAAGGGGAGAGCCATCAAGCCTCAAAACCTGCCCGTGAAGGGTGGAGAATATTATCCAGTAATCTCCAATCTTGCGAATTTGTGAGGAGCTACCTTTCAAGTACAACGTGCCGTCAGGTGATACCCGCAGGAAGTACTCGCGGTCCATAAAGCGGATCGGTCCGTAAAGCATAAACCGCAGCAGCGACGGCACCAGGCACACGCTGCACTCCAGCTCACTGATGCAGTGCCGCTCCACGATGCGGCCGTCCAGGAGCAGGACGGAGCACTTGGACCACAGCTCCTCGTTAGAGTTGCGTTCCATCCCCAGCCAGGACAGAAACGTGTTGTTCGTACTGCAAAATTCTGAGACCATAGAGAACACATTCACCGTTCCTGTTTCAATCTCGCTCTCCAGAGGGAACCTTCCTCCCAGGAGGTGGCACTGCCTCAGCATCGTGCCGAAGCCTCCCACGAACCTGAGGGCCACGTGGGTGTAAAGATCATTGCAAAGTTTCTTACTCTCGTAGGTAATAAATTTTGCTTGCCCTGAAACGTTCCACGAAGAATCAAAATTCAAAACGTCGCCCAATGGCACGAAACTGTTGCAGTTGGTGGCGTTGAAGGGCCCGGAGCCTTCCTCATCGATCGCTAAAGGGGTGAGGGAGACTGCCAGGACCGTGCCCCCAAAGGATGTGTGTCCTTCGGCTACCGATCCTAAACAGAAACCTGGTGCGATGTCATCCTTGATAGAGTTCTCAATGTATTCTTTCCTCAATACTTCTGTCTCCCGCTCCCGTATGTAGGCCACGACCTGTGAAGGGGTTGCTTGTGGAGTGAAACATTATGTTGTTTTTAGTATAAAGTCAGCGTTATCTATTACTTAACTACCCCCCACCCCCCCACCCCCACACACACACACTAGGAGCACCATCTTACTAACCTTCCCGACAAACTCCCCCTCACCATTACCTGTCGAGCGTACTGTCCCAACGGTCGGAGGGACTCAACGGCGGCGCTTTCGTTGTGTGGCAGGTAGGCGAGGCACAGGGTCCTCCAGGCGCCCGGCAGGAGGACGTCGTCGAAGGTGTAGCGCCAGCCCAGGTACTCGACGCGCAGGTGCCACCCATCCGTCACGCATGCAGGCAGAGAACACGTCTTTATAGTAAGGCTCATAAAACAACGGCAAATGAAACCTCTAAAAATTCCCCCACAACAAGCTGTTCCCTATATTAATACAGGTTTAGATGGGTTCTATATTAATTTGAAGTTGAATACCATGTAGAGATAGAGGCGCGTATTCTCAGACGCTTTCGACTCTCACAATAACTATTTCCGAAGGCCACAACGGAGATTAGTCAAGTTCTCATGTGTGTTCTTATCATGGTGCAGAAGCTTTCTCAAACAATCACTAGGTTCATAAAACTACCCATGGAAATACCTGCAACATCGTCTACCAAAGGCTTATCAAATGTGCGTATGTAAGCACCGAAACGTTTGAGAATATGAGCCTGCATTTTTTTAATATTGATTACCCACATTATGTTAAGGAAGGAATGGAGACAAAACGAAGAACTAGAGGGGATAGACACACCTGCACACTGTAATATCTTTTAGGTGATGCCTATAGCGCCGGTAGGCTCTCTAGAGGAGCCTCTTGGACAACCCCAGCCCATTGGTGCCGCAGGCGATTTTTTCTTACAGTGGCTGCTGTGATGTAAGACTTGCTTACTCGCTTCCTCACTCCCTTACTACTTACTGATCATTAGCGGGGATGCACCAGTGTTCACAGAGAAGATCACTTGATCCTTCTCTCCAAGTGGCTGCGGGTGTCCCAGGGAGGTAGTGGACACCTGCTCACTCGAGGACACGATGGCGCACAGAGCGTAGGAGTCTGCCAGGCTCTGCACAACAGGAGCAGAGCAGTAGGAGGAGTCTCCACCGCCAAGAACCACCCCAGCCACGCACTCTCCTGCAGGGCGTGATAATGAGCAGGGAAGTCGTAATATTACAACGCTCTTATAGTCCGACTCAGCTATGAAGTCGGTTTGGGCCCGCTCGGGGAGTTCCGTGGCCATAGCCCAGCCAAGTCTTTTTTAATGTATACAGAATATTTGATCCATAATTTCAAATAGTACGGAGAAGGAATATGAGGGAGAGAGTGATGTATTAGGGGTGATGCAGCAGCTCTGGGAAGAAGTTCGGACCCCATTCAAATTAACTCCATATTTGTGTCGACTATAGTACCCCGGTAACCTTCGATGCTCTAAGAGAGTTCCATTATTATTTTCCAACATTCAGGCTGGAATGAGATTATTTTAGGGAGGTTAACATACTCGTACTAGCCTAAGAAAGTCTAACCCATCCAGGGACTGATAGATAAATAGAGAATCTGACAGACAGATTTTTTTTATTTTTTACAGCAAAGGAGACAGCACAAGGGCATAAAACAGGAAACAATAAAAAAAGCCCGCTACTCGCTGCTCCTATAAAGAATCCGAAGAGGTGGCCGAAAGAGCATTGATTGATTGATGGATTGATGGATTGATGGATGATTGATGGATGTATAAATAAAAGGATAGTTTGACAGATATATATGCATGTAAAGGGATACGGTAATCTCATGTAGTTTGACAACAATAATGATATAATATAATAATATTACTTCATCATTAACACATCATATGAAAATAGGAAACATCCCTACCATGGACAAAACTCATTCTTACCTATCCCTATCCTTCTCTACCCTTGTCTATCTTCAGTCAAAAACATCCTTAGCAATCCATATCTATATCATACATCTACCCTTATCTACAACACGGGTCAAGGAAAGGTAGGAAAGCATACGAGGGAAGGGTGTTTACCTGAAGCCGGGAGAAGAGCCAAATGGATCAAGGTGAAAACGCTCCCTACACTCATTCTCCACCAGGACACCGCATCCACCCCCACCACCTCGCCTCCGGGCCAGCCACTCAATGTCACGCCCATGGCCCGACTCACGCTCACGCCAGGCCACTGTTGCACCCTTCCTTCCCTCACAGTGGCGAGATCCAGCCTATCTGCGCACTGTAAAATAAGGAAAGGAAGAAAGAAAGGAAGAAAAAATTGAAAAAAGAAAGGGTGGGAAAAAAGTTGCAGTTATGCCTATGCACACTGTAGAAGTAAATAGGGAAGGAATAAAGGAAGACAAAAAAAAAAGATGATAAAGAGGGATGGTAAAAAATTGTAGTTACGTCTATATACACACAATATGAGAATGAAGAAAGGAAAAAAGAAACAATGAAAGGAAGAAACAGTAGAAGAAAGAAACTGAAGCATAAAATGAAAGAAAAAAAGAAAGAATAGAAAAAAAAACTTGTAACTGAGAACTTTACGAACGTTGAACTTGATGTATAAGAGAAAGAATGTCTGTTATGGCGTCTATCCTTGTGTATTGATTCTTTTCAATCTCTCAAAATACTTAAATGGTAATGTGCATAAAAGTATAATTTGTTTTCGTCGGTGTGTGTGTGGGGGGGGGGCGTCTCTTTCTATCAGCTAACAAAAATAAAAGAGAAAAGAGTGAGAAAAAGATAAGTGCCTCATCAGTCCATTCGACGTATAATATCTAGCATTACGATATAATTGGACTAAATACTCCGTAAGGATCATGCACCTCCTCCTTCTCCTCCTCTTGCCTCCTTTCTCCATCAACACTTATCACTAAATGATTATTAACCTTCCCCAGAGCCTCGCTGCACACGGCTTTCTACTCTTGCTCATCCATATTCTGTCCAAATCCCTTATACAAGAGTTAACCAGCATCTTTATAGTCTCATCCCTTCCTTCATCTGTATTTCCTCTTGTCTACGACGTGAACTCCTTCAAGAGGAGAGTATGATGACACCTCTCTACCCGAAACTGACCTCTCTTTTGGCCAATCTTCTCTACTTCTTTATACGAGCAGCGATTAGCGGCCTTTTTTGTTTTCATTTGTTTTCGTACTTGAGCTGCTTCCTTTACTGTAAAAAAAAAAGAGAGAACATTTGGAAACTGAGAATACCTTCCTAGTGAAAATAAATGAAAAGATACGTAGAAATAAATAAGGCAGAAAACCCAAGACATGCCTCCTTAGTTCTCAATGGAGGAAGAGGATGCAATTTTGAAGTCTAACTGTATACCAGAGACACGCGTCAACTCAAACTAATGGACTAAAGGCGCCGAATAAATATAAGATAAGCACTCAAAATACTAACTATGTATTTGCCACCACGAAGACCATTTCTGCCATTCACTGATGTACACAGACTGCTCAACAACAACATACCAACATATATAACAGGAGAATTCAACGGAAGACATAGACACTTTGGCAACGGAGACAGCAATACAGTTGGAAAAAGTTTAGTCAACCTAATTAATCAAGGCAAAATGCTCCACCTCGGCCCCCATTTCTCTACTTTTATAAGTGTCAACTCTGCCACAAGCCCGGATAAAATCTTCTCTAATAAACATCATTACTTGAACTACTTATCTGAACCTGGGGAAACAACAACTTCTGATCACATCCCTATAATCCTCAGACTCTCAACACAACCATTTATAGTTGAAACGCCACCAACATATAAAACAAACAAAGCAAACTGGGAATTATTCCGAGAAACTCTGGATAATAAGATACATTTAAATAACTTAAATAACTATAACCTAGAACAAATAGAGACCGCAACTAATGAGTGGATGGAAGCAATAAAAAAGAAAATAGATAAAGCAATACCAAAAACTAGCCACAATATGTATACCAACTAAAAACAACACCAAAAATCAGAAATCTAGAAAACCAGTTCAGCCTACTACAACACCGTGCAGAACATAATGGATGGACGAACGCTAACTACAAGGAATATATAAGAATACGAGCAGAACTAAGAGAAAGATGCAAAGAAAACCATAATAAGAACTGGGATGATAAAATTAGAGAACTAGTGAACTACAGCAAGAGCAGTAAGAAATTTTGGAATAAAGTCAATGTATTGAAGGGGAAAAATATAATACATACTAACTATATGAAAGATAAGGATGGAAACAAATATTACACAGACAAAGAAAAGTGTACTTTGATGGAGAGAACTTTGAGAGATGTTTTCAGAATAACTGACGAAGAAGAAGCTAAATTTGATAGACAACACTCTGATCATATTGACACTTACATTAATATCAACCATCTTAGAGTATCTCAATATCCTACATCTAACATCTGTAGATTAAGTAATGAAAACACCCAGACAAGAGTTATTACCAAAGAAGAAATTAAAAGCCTCATACAGAAATTTAAAAATAAAGCACCGGGTTCTTCAGGAATTAGTAAAATAATACTACAGAACTGTACAGATACAGTATTTGAACAATTGACAAACCTCTACAACGCATGTTACTCTGCGGGCTATTTTCCCCAGATATTTAAAAGAGCCATTATAAAATTTATACCCAAGAACAACAAGTCTCCCATTCAACCAATAAATTACCGACCCATTTCACTGCTGGAAGTGCCAGGAAAGCTTTATGAGAAAATAATACTAGGAAGACTAAATATTTTTCTATCAGAACATAACATCCTAAAAGATAAACAGCATGGATTTAGAGCGTATAAAGGAACAACAACAGCCATCGCCACCACTTATGAAACAATAGCCAACGCCTTAGCAGACAAACAGCAGGTGTACGTGGTGCTGAGAGACGTAGCCAAGGCATTTGACAAAGTTTGGCATAATGGCTTAAAGTATAAGTTACTACGCCTAAAATTACCTACCATCCTAGAAAAGACCCTCTGCAATTTTTTGGACACTAGAAAAGCAAAAGTTAAAATTGGTAAAGATAACGGCAACGATATTAACCTACTGAGCGGAGTACCTCAGGGAACTATCGCAAAGGACATCAATACCTAACCATTTTAATCAGAACTATGAATTAATCTAGTTATTGAGGCGCAAGGTAAATATAATACACTGCCTCAGAGGAGTGTTCTCTCTCCCACACTCTATACTTTATATACAAACGACCTACCATCACCAGGACCGGGATGCCTTGATACACTATTTGCAGACGACATCACACAGGTCATCACTTCACCCAGCAAGTCCAAGGAAATGATGAAAAGGAAAGTGGAAAGGGAAATTGAAAGAATAAGTAAATATGAAAGAGCATGGAAAATTCAGACAAGTGAAGAAAAGTTTAAAATAATACCTATTGCACAGTATAAGACAAAGAAAATAGCAGTCAACGGGAGAGAGATAGAAACTTGCAGCAAGGGAAAGTTCCTAGGGTTAAACATAAGTTCGACCGGCATCAGAAGTCACTGCAGCATCGTTAGAAATAAAGGCAACGCAGTTTTAACTGAACTCAGAAGATTTAGCAACTTACCTGCAAAAACAAAAGTTACCCTTGTTAAAACCTTGCTTATACCAATAATGGAATACCCACCTGTCCCGTTATGCTCAATATCCAACACACAAAAACTTAACATGCAATCAGTTATCAACAAAGCACTTAGATTTATAAATAATAGAGAGGAGGAAGATGGAAGAGCAGAGGAACTACATCTGAAGTATAATATCACCCCTCTGAATATAAAAATAGACACAAGAGCAAAACATATTTGGGAAACAATAAAAACAACAGGGCCAGAACATTATTACAACTTAACTCAGTTACGAAACAGAGAACACATATGGTTTCCAAAGAGCAGCGCCACCATACATAAAGACACGCCACAAGCAATAATTACGAGACAGCAGCAAATTGACATTCACCAGTAACTAGAAAATCAATATTCTTAACCAATCATTCACATAATTACATTGACATAAATGCAACCTGAACTCACAGCAACGGCAGTCGTGTATGTTAGGATTAGCTGTGTATCTACTGGAGAAAACTGTCTCACTTGGTTATTGCACAACATGGGGAAAGCACCTGCACACTTATCTTTGCACACAGTGAGACAGAAATATTCTCCAGTAGTCTGAGTCTTAGGGAGAGATGTGGTCCTGCCGATTGCAATTGTGAGATTTCAGTTGTGGAAGTGAGTGTGTGTGTGTGTGTGGGGGGGGGGGGGGGGGTGAGCGGCTGAGTGTTTAACTGGAAAAATAAAAACAAACAAACAAAAAAAAATAATAATAAAGAAATAAAAATAGCATTGTGGTCAAGCCGACATCCTTTCTTTCTCATCACTTTCTTTCACCCCTTCTCTTCCCACCAACTTTCTCTTTAGCTAGCTTTCTTTGTTTTTTCTTCACCCCCTTTGTTTAAAAAAAAAAAATACTAACCAAGGATAGAATGTAGGATGCGATTTTGAAGCCAGTAGTATAACAAAGACTGGAAGATTGTGTAGCCGTATAGCGGAGACTTTTGAAGACCCAAACTAATGTACTAAAGGGACTGAGTAAGTATCAGCTAAGCACTCAAAATACTTAACTAAATAGGACAAAGTAGTATGACACTTTGAAGTCTAGCCGTAGAGCAAAAACGTGTGTAACCATATAAGACAAACATGCGTAGATTCACACTAATGGACGTAAGGGATTGAATGAGTATCAGCTAAGCAAACTATCTCAAACTATCCTTTCGCAGAAGCAGAGTTTGGCGAGCTCTTCTGTTTTTGTTCTTTCGCCCTGTTACTGTAGAAAGAAAAAAAGAACATTCAAATACTAACCTAGAACGTAGTATAGGGCGATGCTGTGAGCTGTGAAGGTTCTGGCAAGCACTGGAGGGGTGGCTGGTGGCGGCTCCTAGCGGCGGTCTGCGCAGTTACCGGCAGCCTGGAATGTTCAAGACTGGCGTGCGCTTCCTAAAACTGCAGCAGATGACGAGCTAATATCCATGCTCCCTTAATAGGCGAGACCGAGGGATGTAATTTTCGCCGGGGCTGTAATTTGTTTGCCTCGAGGTAGAAACCACAAAACGCTGCGCACATACATAGCTCTCGGGCATATAACCTCCATTTTCTCACAAGGCTGACTTACTATTCGTATTGAACATCATAAAACAATGCGTCTTCAGAGTATAATACGCCTCTAGTGAATTCTGGCACTAAAATCGTTAACAGTTAGGAATATGAGGTTCTTTTTCATTATTTTAAACGATTCTATTGCCAAAGTTCATTAGAAAAATATATTCAACCTTCGCTATATTCAATTTCTTGTACTACAATCTTATGTCATTAATACAACTGCAGTTCAAACACTGTGCTCGAGGAGGTGTTTTTTTTATGTTTTAAGTTCAATAAGAGAAGATGGCGCCACTATAAACACTTGCCTGCGCCATGACGGGCTGGGGTCGAACACCATCCAGGCCCCTTAAGCAAGCCTACCGGTGCTATAGGCGTAGACGTAAAAAAAAAAAAAAATGTGGTCAACTTTATTAGTAAAAGGTTAACCTCCGCACAAGGTCATGTGTGTGTGTGTGTGTGTGTGTGTGTGTGTGTGTGTGTGTGTGTGTGTGTGTGTGTGTGTGTGTGTGTGTGTGTGTGTGTGTGTGTGTGTGTGTGTGTGTTACATAAATGGATTGAAAAATTGCTACAAACGTTATAAGACTTCATTTCACCTCCTCCTTCTCCTCCTCTTATTCCATTTGAGGTCACTGTTGATAGAGAAAATACTTATTCTTTCTCATTCCTTTTCATATAACTCTTAAGCTTCAGCAACAGTCTCCATCATTAGTGCTATAAGAAAAGCTGCTGGATTTAATTACTATGAACATCTACTGTCACACGCTATAGCTTTCCGGAGATGACCTCCCCGCCGAACGCCAGGGCAGCGATGACCAGGCCGAAGAGGAACAGCAGGAAGGCGCCTTGAGTGTGCCGGATGGAGAGCGACAAAGTGCTTTCCCTCGATCCTTCAGACGCAAGCTTTCCATCAGCATGTGCTTGGAGTTGTTGTTGCCGCTGCTGCTCTTGTAGTCGTTTGCGGCTCTCCTGTTGGACTTCGAAGAGCAGATCGGCAGCCCACTGCTCGTACAGCCCCGCCTGAAGGATGGCCGCGTTACCGAAGGATGAAAGAAACCCAATGAACCCCAGTAGCGGTGAATAGGCGAATGCCGATATGCTGACTTCATTTAATGCCGTGAATCATGATTATTACTATGATTATCAGTTGATTAATTGATTAGTTAGCATGATTATTAGTTCAGCTTCGTAGTTTTTTGTTAGGTTTACCGTCTTTATCACAAAATAGATAAAGAAAGTGTGGGCCTAACTCAAAAGAGTTCTGTGGTTGCCAACTTTGCAGTCAACATCCCATAAATTCGTCCTCTTTAATCTTTCTATTTATCAACAGTACTTTCTTTTTACAGGAGAATAACATCAGTGACCTCAACGACCTCGCATGCAGCGCACCTCAACCACGGCCATGAGGTGACGGTCAATGACGGCGGTGTATGGGGCGTCGTGGGGCAGCGGCCAGGCGGACTGTCCCGGCATGATGCTCTCCCGTCCGATGTACAGCAGCTCCCGCCCGTCTGCCCGCGTGAACCGCTTGGCAATGTTGTGACTCTGATACCGTCGGTTATCCAGATGCGCCTGTCTGCCAACAGACCATGGAAACTGTGTTATGGAATGCTACCCGTAAAGCGAAGATACATATTGGGCAGGGATATGTATTGGTAGTTTGCTGTCTTCCAAGAGATCATGGAAACTTCCTCAAGGAAAGCAAAGCTACCGGTAAAGCTAAGAAACACACTGGCCAGAGATATGTATTGAATGTTTGCAGTCCAAGTTGATAATTACTTGTTTTCGATCGCCTGCTGCTGCCCGCCCATCAGCGTGGGCACGATGGTGATCAGCGTCGCGAGCTTCTGGAACAGCGGCGAGTCCGATTTTGAGAAGAATTCCTTGAATTCCTTCCCATAGGACTGCATCGTTATCCTATGAAGTATGAAAAAGTTACGTTAAAAAGGATGTGGATCGTTGTACATTTAAAGATCTTGTGCCCCAAACATATCATCTAAAAACTTACATCTTCACGGACTCAACCAGCTGTGGGAGTGTTTCTGGGCGCGGGGGGTAGGTGGGCAGCGTGAGGGCCGCGGTCAGGTTTCCACGGTAAGCCGATGCAAAAATAATCCCAAACACCAACCAGATAGCCACCAGGAGCCTACTGGAGGAGGTGCTGGGCAGGCGGCGGGGGAGGTTCTGGCCCAGCAGCATCCCCGTCATGTCCTGGTATACCACCCCGACGCCCAACCCGAGGCCGCCGCGAGAGTTAGCCTTGTCACTCGCTGCGCGGATGACCTACAGAGAGAGAAATTGTGGACTGTACCATAAAGGATCATATATACAGGTCATTCATTAATCCAGATAGAGATAAACGACGTTGGTAAGCAATGTGAGGTGAGGTGTAATGGGTCGACTGACTAAAACCAGCTTACAAGATAAAAGATGAGCGGCACGAAGAGCAGAGAGACGAGAGTGGCCAGCCAGACAGACGCAGACAGCGGGTAGTAGAGGGCCTTCCACTGAGCCCCCAGTCCGGGCGGCGCCATGCTAAAGTCCATCGACACGTACTCGTACACAAAAGAGAAGTCGTAGCGTTCACTTCGATGCGGCATCACGTTGTGGATCACAGGGGCCATGAAGGACACCCGCTCCTCCACCAAGCGAGTCACCTGCACGAAAAAGTACATATGCTTCTAAATTTATCTGTAGAATTCCAACTACTGCAACTGTTTGTAACGTGATCCCCAGCTGTCCCTCACCTCAGCCCAGGAGGAGGTGGGCACCACGTAGGGAGTAAAGTTGAGGGCTTGGGCGATGGCGGCCAGGGTGTAATAGTCGGTGCCGGAGTACACGAGGGTGTTGTTGGGACCAGCTCGCTCCTCCCAGAACGGTGCGAAAGGCAGAGACGTCACGTTTACACGGGCACCGTAGAAACTGTACCAAAAAACAGAGATTTGACTACCTCATAATCAGTGTGTATGGGGTCTAAGTATATGACGAGTAGTTTCTTCAAACGATGTTATATTTCTCCACACAAGCACCTACTTAGAAAACTTTTCTTCAAAAAGTGTGTGACCCTCGGTGAGCACGAGCCCGCATGAGTGTGTCCAGGAGGCCACCTGTACCACCATTGGCCCTGCTGGGCTATACGGCAGGTAGCTAAACACCTGAAAACTGGCCGTAATAAAAGATGAATACTCTTCAAACCGTACAGTGATATTTCTCTTCGATTCAAGCTTCCTTTACAAAGAAAAAAATACTGCCCATGAATACCTAGAGGAGGTGTTCACGCTGAGGACGATCGTGTTCATCATGGCGAAGGTCCAGTGGGCGGGCAGGAGGGCCCGCAGCATCGGCAATGCCAGGCGTGTCACTACCACCAGACTGGTGGACCACACCAGCAGCCGACCTCTCAGGGACCACTCGGCGAAGGCGGCGAGGAAGGCCGGGTCGTGGCTCACCACCACCACCACCGTGCACCGCGACAACCGACGCACCTGGCCAAGGAGGTCGCATTTTGGCCAAACTGACAACGATGCGGCGTGGATGTGTGACAGGCATCTCTCCACTCCGCCGACATCACAGTTAAAATGGCAAACATGTCTGTATGTGTCACTTACCATTATGACACAGCTACCAATAAGAAACCAGCTACATCATGTTCCTACAACAATCCAAGGGCCATTTACACGCCATTTTTCTACAATAGGGAAAGCAACCTCTCTGCCCATCACCACAACCCAATCTGTGAAAACTTCCCTCCCTCATCACCACCCACCCTGTCAGCACCACCCACCGCACCACCGCTGCCACCAGTATTAGTTAAAGCCACGTACATACCCGGCGAGCCAGCGGCACCAGCTGAGCCAGGCGGTGCGTCACGTTAGTGTCCTGGCTGTCGGCCATCACCTGGAAGACCGCCGCGCCCTGCTGCCGCCGCAGCCACATGTCTAGCACTTCCTTCAGGAAAATGATGATGACTTGTAGCATTTCACTACACGATACTGTATAATGATGGCTATTCTTATCTTGTACTGGATGAAAATGGACTTTCATATATTTTGTAGTATCATTTATAAATGGTCTTTCTTATGAGCTGCAATGTAAAAAAAACATTGCATTATACAAGGGCACACGTCATCACTTACTGCTTTTTTTCTGTTTCAGCAAGACTTACACATGTTTATTCAAATTCCCTAACCTGCAGCATCATAGTTTCGTCGTTTTCTGAGTCCGAGATGACGACTAACGAGCAAGACCTGTCAGCCCCCGTCACCAGCAAGTCCCCCGTCGCCTGCCCTACCCTGCCAGCCTTCACCCCTGCGAGACATATAAGCATTGGTCACACAACAAAACTGTCCACAAGTGACTATACCACGTTAAAAGAATTTAGTGCATTCAAGGCAAAGAAATATACAAGATAATCTGACCTTTAATAGTCCATCTCTTCTACAAGAGGAGACGAAACAAAGGGAATACCCGCAACAAAGGGTTTTCATAATGTAAATGGACGAAATCGTCAGAGGAGGAATAACAAATTTAGGTCCAAACTCCCTTAGCGATGACAACACCCACCTCCCATGACGCACGCCGCTGTGTCGACCACCAGGCAGGTCAGCAGCATGAGGTTCGTCCACATTGTCGCAGTCTACAGTGAAAGGATAAACACGAGAGCCAAATCATACTGTGAACCGAAAGAACAGTTTAATTGTCGATATCGTGTCTTCATTATCACAGTCTACAGTAAGATAAAAGCACGAGTGGCGAGTCTTGGTGCAGAGCTTCTTAACCTGGTAGTAGCGACGGGCCAAGCTTGTGGCTTTGCCGTGTACCAGCGACGGGCCAGATTTTTGCCATTATATAAACCCCCCAAAAATAGATGATGCATAAATTGATCACAAATACGTTGATATACATTATGAAATGGTTTGCGTTAGTGATGCTTTTTTTGTCATTATTCTCGCTTAGAGGGAAGGGCCTTTAAAAACATGATCCCCGCAGCTACCGGGTTAACTAACTAACTTCTTAGAATGCAAAAATGTCAGAATGGCCAGGAAAATGTGAGTTAGTATGTCATTATAGACTCTTTAGCATCTTATCATATCCTTAAAGGTGTGGTACGTACACATAACTCAAAATCAGTCCAAAGAAACCATGGATGCCCTAAACGGACAGCGGGACCATTTGATATCCTCCATTGTATATATTAGAGACCGTTGCAGCGTTCCGATATGATATACTACTTTGTGAATTCTAAAGAGACCTGATGAGTACCTCTTAATTATATAAAAAAAAACATCCTATATCTTTGAGAGTGTTAGGATATCAACTCAGTTCCACCGCAATTCATGGGTGGATAGGATACTAAGACCTATTGGAAACACTACAACGATGATCCACCTGCGCTATCAACAGGTTAAGTAAAGTAAACAAGAGATTCTCACAAGAACCTCACGTCGTAACCAGACGCTATACTCCCTTAATAAGATTCAACCGGACTATCGGAGGGTTAAAGTAAGGAACTGGCGCCCACAAGAACTCTCACATTGTACCAAGGCTCTACACTCGCTTTATAAGATTTACTGGACAATCAGAGGGGTAGAGAATTGGTGCCCACAAGAACCTTCACATTGTACCAAGGCTCTATACTCGCTTTATAAGATTTACTGGACAATCAGAGGGGTAGAGAATTGGTGTCCACAAGAACCTCCGTATTGTAATAAGGCACTATATTCCCTTTATAATATTCAGCCGGAGTATCAGAGGGTGTCCACAAGAACCTCTGTATTGCAACGAGGCTCTATACTTCCTTTATAAGATTCAACTGGACTGTCAGAGGGTTAAAGTAAAGAATTGGTGCCCACAAGAACCTCTGTATTGCAACAAGGCTCTATACTTCCTTTATAAGATTCAACTGGACCGTCAGGGGGTTAAAGTAAAGAATTGGTGCCCACAAGAACCTCCGTATTGTAACAAGACGCTATACTCCCCTAATAAGACTCACCCACGCTATCAGGAGGTTAAGATTTTACAATAAAGGAAGCACCTCAAGGACAAGAAAAAAAATGAATACAAGAAATCCTGCTAAGCACTGCCCCTACGAAGAAGTCTACTGAAGAGTGGCCAACAGAGACGTCAATTTCGGGTGCATGGATAGGTGTCTTGATGCGCCCCTTAAACAGATAGTGCCCACAAGAACCTTCACATTCTAACAACACGCTATACTCACCTCCACGGTAACCCTTCGTAGCGAGAGGAGTCTTGAGGTGTGTGTGTGTGTGTGTGTGTTCCGCCAGGTGACTTTTGGAACAGACTGCCGTAGATCACTCTGGTATCCGAGCTTTTGTATGCTGTGCCGTGAAGGGGCGAAGAGCTGGATGGAGATCTTACGGTACCTTCACGTGATTGGTTAGGCAGCCACCGGGATTTCTGATTGGCGGAGGCGCTCGCTATACACCTCACATGTATTATTATTGTTTTCTAGTGTGTCTCTGTGTGTATGTGTGTATGTTCGGGGGGAAGAGAAAGGGGGATCGTAAAAAAGAACATGTAATTTATGCCTAAAACCCACAAAAGAAAGGGTGATGGTTTGGGTGTAAATGTATAGTTGCTGGTTCATGTTATCTGCTTTCTTCTTCCTTTTCTCCTTCTTCTTCGTCTTCTTTGTCGTCATCTTTTTCGTTTTCTTAATTTTCGTCTTCTTCTCTTTTTCCTTTTTGTTCATGATTTTGTTTTTGCTCCTGTTCTTGATTTTGTTCTTCTTTTTCTTGGTTTTAGTCTTCTTCCTCCTCTTCCTCCTCCTCCTCCTCCTTCCAGTGCCGTATTATCCATAAGGCTGACTAGGCTGAAGCCTAGGAGCCCACCAAGAGCAGGGGCCCACGGCCCCACGCCCACCAAAAGCAGGGGCCCACGCACTGGCGGAAATTTGGGAGGCACGTGCCCCCCTATTTTAGGGCTGTGCCCCATTGGATGCCCCCAATTTTAGGGCCTCCCCCCCTTTGAATAACTACACAAATTGGTAACATACTGATAAAAAAAATAGCAAATAGTGCTGCGTGCTAAGAGATTCATACTCATAAATGGGTCTATAACATGATGAAAAAAATGTGGGTAAGGTAACAGACATTTAACTAGCACCTATGTAACATAACACTAACATACACATAACAAGGTTGTTGTTTTATTATAACCCGGAGTCGAAACTAAAGTCCGAACGTTTGTATCAGGATCCTGCCGGTTTGTATTTTCTGGTGTGTTATGATGCGTGAGCCGTGCGATCAAGTCTGCTACGCAGGCACACTGGCACAACAGCTGCCGCAGGATTGTAAATGTGATATTTGCAGATATCTTTCTTATACTGTAGTTCTGATATGGCCATGAATACATGGTATTGTTTGGTATAATGGTTATAATTACCTTAATGCTCGATAAATTAAGGTAAAGGTAAAGTTGGGGGCATACGCTGCATGTAGCAGCGCGTGGCCTCGGTGCTCACCTCCGTCGCATTGGCTCTTGAGCCAGTGGTGGGAGGCAGCCCATTACCCCGGTGTGGTGTCATGAAAGTGATGAGACATCCCAAGATCGTACGACATCCCATCCTGAATACATACATCAATTTCGACACGGTACCGTGTCTTTTGTCGACTGCTTGTCGGGATCTGTCCCACCCAAGTTTATTTATATTATTATGAAAGCAAATGATGACGTATGTGTGTACATAACTAGGATATCAACAAATACTCTCCTTCTTCTTGTGACCTGTTCCGCTTTACATTGCTTTTTAGGTCCTCCTTGATACTTTTTTTACACCTAGATGCTTCACTTAGTTACTCTGTGATAGGAAAGTATTGGTTCCGCGATGCGAAATTAAGGATGGGACGTCTTGCGATACCGGATGACAGATGACACCACACCGGGACACCGGGCCAGTGTGAAATCCGGGTTACCACAGTTTACCTTCCCCAGGTTTCCCCAGGTACCCATTTATCGACCAGCCCGAAATGGAGGATGAACAGCTGGGTGAGCTGCACGCCGACTGCCCGGGCCGGGATTCGAACCCGGGCCCGGGGAGTAATAGCCAGGCACGCTGACCACTAGACCACGGAGGCGATAAGTTAGGAAGCTTTTAATTTTGAGTCATGGCGATAATGATCTGTTGATCCTATGCACGTATGTGGGTATACTGGTTAAATGGGATTCTGGGTATGTAGAGAACAGGAATATGATTATGCGCCGAAGGGCAAAAGCATTTGGCTGTGTGAATTCACTGTTGATTGAGCAGTGCCAAGCTAAGCGCATTTATGCTAAAGCTGTGCTGGAAAAAATAGTTACTACAATCAAATTTTTAGCTGAAAGAGGTTTAGCCTTTCGAGGTAATGACCAGGTGATTGGATCACCAAGCAATGGCAACTTAGGCACTCTGGAATTGCTTTCCCAGTTTGATCCCTTTTTAGCTGCTAACTCAGAAAAGTATGGCAACAAGGGGAAGGGGTCAGTTTCTTACTTGTATTTTACTACATGTGACCAACTCATATTTATTATAGGGAAATAAGTGACTGTAGAGGCCAATCACATGATAATGCATCAAACAAACTTGAGTGGCAAATACTCGAGATTGCAAGCAAGAACTCGGGAAAATAATCCTCTTGCTGACTCCATTCCTTGCTTAGCCCATTTCCTCAACCTAGTTGGCCATTCTGCTGTGGACAACATTTCTGCTGCTTACAAATTCTTAGAATTAATTTAGAATGTCTACTGCTTCTTCACAGCATCAACTCACCGGTGGGAACTGTTAGTCAATGCCCTTGATGGCCTGCCTGTTGTCAAACGCCTGAGTGACACTAGATGGGCTGCCCACTCCGATGCTTCAAAGGCACTCAACAGTGGATATGAAAAAATAAGGATGGTTTTAGAGCAATTTACAGAAAAACCGGATGAAACAGTCAAGCATGACATGAGGCAAGAGGAATTTTATCCAAGTTGAATACCTTGGATAACTGCATCCTGCTGGTGTTCTGGTCTGTCGTCATGGAAAGGTTTCACCAGACAAGCATAAAGCTGCAGAGCACAATTATGGACCTGAACGAAGTCGTGAAGCTCTTTGGTTCATTGAATAATTATGTCGCCAGTTGAAGAGATGCTTTTGAGGACTTTAAGGAGAAAGGGAAGATCAAAATTGGTCTTGAAAATGATCCGGTGTACAAAGAAGATACCCAAAGAAAGAAACAAAGAAGTGTGAAGCTCAATCGAAATGATGGCAATTCTGAAGGTAGGCTACTGCTTTTTCAGGGAGGGAAAAATTTCGGGTCAGATCAATCACTTGTTAACAACACTTCAGAAGAGGCTGAAAGCATATGATGCTGTCTCTAGCTAATTTGGCTTATTTTAAAAAATGTCCTCGGTTAACGGTGACCAGCTGAGGGATGCGGCAAAGAGGCTGGTGAAAACCTACCCAGAAGACCTCAATACCTGGCAGCTTCTCTGAGGAAATTGTTCATTTCCAAGAGTACATGAACGAACCTGAATCTGATGTGTGGCTTAGTCAAAAAGATGAAAATAAGGGGACCTTTATTGCACTGAGAATGCTTCAAACCATTGTTAACAATGAAATGCAGGATACTTTTCCAAACGTGTACATTTGTTTACGCATTTACTTGTCACTTCTCGTCACAAGCTGTTCTGGAGAAAGGTCTTTTTCTTCACTGAAACGTATTAAGAAATGCGTGCGATCCACTCTGAAGGATGAAAAGCTCAATTATAGATGCAAAATTGTTAGTGCTCCGGAAATCAAATTTGAACAATGTTCTGAATGAGTTTGTTGAAAGATAAACCCGAAAAAATGTCTTAAGTAACTACATACATTTGGCTGTAGGCCCATATATGTTTAACTTTACAGTTCAGTACAGGTATTCTGTAATATGTAATTTAGTGTAATATATTGTACGAAAAGAGAGCGTGAAACGAGGAGGGGAATGTCGAGGGGCCCAAAGAAGCTCGAAGCCTAGGAACCCTGCCATAGGTTAATACGGCACTGCCTCCTCCTCCTCCTCCTCCTTCTCCTCCTGCTCCTCCTCCTGCTCCTCCTCCTCCTCCTCATTAATTTCCACGTCACCAAATATGAGAGCATGAGTAAGCCTCTTATTTTCTATCTTTTTATTTCTGTCTGCTTATTTAACTATCCCTCCAGTAATATATCTATGTATTCATCCATTTAATCATCTTTTTATTTGTCTATCTATCTATTTATCTATCTATTTAACTAGCCATCTCTGTGTATATCTATCAGTCTATCTCTTGCACACCGCAACCATATAACCGAGACCTCAGAATTTACTACTGCTAGGAAGATAATTATTACACCTGATACGTCTGTCTGTTTATCACACATTCATTCTATTTTTAACATTTAGAACATCACAATAGTCAAGCACGATAACGCATAGAAATATCTACAGATGATGACATGTATTTTTTTCTTACAGCAAAAGAGGCAGTTCAGGGGCGAAAACATATGAAAACAAAAAAGGAGGAATATGCCCTGAATTGTCCAAAGTTGAATTTTTAGGGAAAGTCTGAGCTAATCCGTTATAGAAGCTGTCGTCACTGAAACACGGAGTGACTATACCTCCCGAACCAAGATCATGACCAAGTTAACCATAAGAAAGTAATGGTTGGAATTAAAATCGTAAATCATATAAAAAAAAGCTCGGAGTTCGCCGCCTCCTCGCTAGAGGCTGCCTCGGATAAGCTCTGCAAAACGGAATCGGAGGACCAGCATCTCCTCGACGAAGGCAATGGCGGCGATGCACGTCCCAAGTTGCAGGAGGATGAAGGCGCCCTGCGTGTGGGTGATGGTGAGGGCCAGGGACGCGTCCTTCACCTCGCCTGTCCCACCATTCTCCCGCATCCCCTCCTGCCGCTGCCGCTCCCTCCGTTGACTCTGCAGCCTGGCCTTCGTGAGCTCGTTCGCCATCCACTTCTTGCACAGGCCTGTCTAGAGTGAAATCAGATTGGCGAGTCCATTTTGGCGTTGGCTCCCGCGGGTCCTCTCCTCTCGGCTGCTCTGCCTTACTGTCCCAATACCTATTTCTTCCTCTCATGTGTTACCTACAGCTGACATATGAGAGGAAAGATAGATGTTAGGAGAAAAGGAACCGCGAGAACCAACGCAAAAACGGTCTCGCCAGCATGTGTTGCTTCAATGGAGTTTATATACTAAAATATGGACACTCATCTCAAACAGTAGTAGTATTCAGACCTTTCAATATAAGTCTCACCTATTTAATATTATGCAATCATCCCTTAACACTCAATTGGTATAGGGTTTGGCCTTAAAACTAAAAACAATCTGCATTTAGACTCTGTAGAATAACCAGAGGGTTTGAATGTTACATGCAGAAACGAATGAATATCCAAGTTTCGTGAGTTAGTTGTTGAGAGACAAAATATGCGATAATGATCAAAACTAAAAGCAGTAAACCTGTCTCTTTGAACCTGATCCCTTTCTACACTTGCCTCCACGGCGGCCATCATCCAGCGGTCCAGCTGGGCCTTGTACGGGGCGTCGTGGGGGATGGGCCAGCCCGAGGCGCCTGGGTCGAGGCTCTCGCGGCCCACGTACAGGCGAGAGCTGCCGTCCACCGCCGTGAACGCTTGAGCAATCTGGTACTCGAGATACCTCCTGCCGCTAAGGTGAGCCTGCCTGGAGGGACGCAAACACCCACTTGAGATGCAGACACCCCCAAAAGACTACGAAAAGTAATCTGTATGTTTTCGTAGAAAGTGTCACCGAAGATCACGGGCTGTGAAACAAGTTAGTTTTGCCAAGAGGAGCATTAATGAATTCATAACTTTGGAGACTTGAAGGCCTGTGAATTTACGTAACGCTGGACCAGAAGACTTCCTCTTAGCATGTGCTGTTTAGTGTGACTTCATGCAGCAGAGATTCGTATTCTCACACGCCTCGAGTTCTCCCTATAAATATTCAGACTCGTAATAAGGCGCCACAGAGGCCTAAACAACAAAACAGAGAGGCATTAACCATGGCATCATAGCTTGCCATCCACAGACTTATGATTTAAGATATGAGTGGAAAAATTTGTGATAAAATTGCTTTGTAACAAAACGCGGTCTCTCACCTATGCGTGAGAGCTTGAGTCAGCCCTTCCAGCACACTTGGGCCCACGTCCAGGAGTCGGGCGAAGGCTTGGTAGAGCGGAGAATCAGATTCCCTGTAGAATTTGAGGTGAGCTTCTCCGAACCCAAATATTGTTATCCTGGAGACAAAAGAAGTAGTAAAAAAAGATATTGCTAAACGAAACAGATTTCTTACATTGTAACTGAGAAAGTAAATATAACTATCGAGGTTCAGAGCCATCAACAATTACTAGTGATCTCTCTCTCCCTCTCCCTTCACCTCTCCACGGCCTCGACGAGCTGAGGAATCGTCTCAGTGCGGGACGGGTACTTGGGCAGGGTGAGGGAGGCGGTGAGGTTGCCGCGGTAGGCCACCCCGAGGATGAGGGCGAACACCAGCCAGGCGGCCAGCAGCACTCGGCTGGAGGAGGTGCTAGGCAGCCGGCGGGGAAGGTTCTGGCCCAGCAGCATCCCCGTCATGTTCTGGAACACCGCTGCTACGCTAGTTCTGTACTCACGTTGTTTCAGTTGTATGTAAGTAACCTGCAGAGACAAGGATAACTGTTAGGATTTTAGAGTGACTAGAAATATGCAGTCACTCTTTATCAATTAACAGACATAAACAGACACCTTGAATATCTTTTCCCGTTATTTGTTTTATACATTAGCTTACGATATTTACCGCTTTATAAACAAGTGGGACAAGGATGAGGGCGGCCAGCACGGCCAGCCACACCTGCTCGGCCAGCGGGTAGTACAGACCCTGCCACTGCGGCTTTTGGCTGGGCTTGGCCATGGCGAAGCTCAGATAGGAAAATTCATGCGTAAAAGTGAAGTCATGTCTTTTAACTCTGACGGACATTACGATATGATAGACTGGACAAATGAATGACGCCCGCTCCTCGACTTTTTGTATTGCCTGAGGGAGAAAGAAATCCATCACCATCAAGGAACCCTGACTATTCAGCACAGAAGTTTATATCCTTGACGCTAAACATTGCCGCTCACTCACGTCCCCCCAAGAGACACTGGGTAAGATGCGTATGGTGAAGTTGAGCGCCTCGGCCACGGCCACCAATAGCTGGTAGTCGGAGCCCTCGAGAGTGGAGAGCAGGGAACCATCGGGGGCCTGCCGCTGCTCCCCGCCCCAGAACGGCATGAACGGCTGAGGGGTCACAAGCACATCCGCCCCGTGAAAGCTGAAAAGTGCAGGAAAGGGGAATAAAGCAAGCAGTATGTGGCCGTTATGAAATTGTTTAAAATATCAGTCACGTCATTTACAGCTGACTATCTCATTCTCCTCATCCACAAGTGTTTCGAATCTATGAGCCGCCAGACCGCGTCACACACCATCCGATGAATCACTTTGTTTATAATTCCTAATAGCTTTTTGACCATATCTACACGTAAGACGCTTCTTTAATTACCAACATAGACTATTGCAATACTAAAACATGATAGGGTTAATAATGAGTATCTAACAAGGACGTTTTTCCAACACTCCTCCGCCAGACGTACGATTCGCCTTGAGGTTTAGTTCCCTTGAGTGAGTGACAGTTGGAGGAGGCGCTGCAGTATTATGCTGACAAGAACATTGATACCATAACTGTTTTAGGTCGTAGCGACTGAATATGTTGTACCAAGTGATATATCTTAAGAAAATATGATACGGTAGTAATGAACGCTTGCGTCGGGAGAGCACGTGGAGGACAGTACAGTAGAACGAAGTGACGGCAGACGACGCAGAAGTACGCGTAAAATCCCGTACGGTTTCTTGTTAAATACTGAATGGATTAGAGGCGAGTGAGGAAATCTCTCATAAGATATGGAATAATATTTAGAAAAACGCTGGCAAGTGTATCAAGAAGTTTATTCCCGTGATGACTACTCGAATCTGTCAACCTTTAGAATTGGTTGTTAGTCATCACACGTTGGCATTACTCTTCAGCTCTCAAATGGTAAGTAATTATTCTTATTTTCCCGCAGTACTTTTTACTCAGATGTATTATTGACACTGAAATGCTGTTTACGCAAAACTTTCCTTATGAGCTACAGTTGAAAAAGTTCTCGCTCTATACTTTTAGCCTAAATATATTTATTTGTTGTTCTTCTAGCACAGCCTATTGTAGCATGAGCAATATAAATTCAGTATTGATGTTGCTGTTGTTCTTGTTGTTATTATGGAAGCGGGGGGGGGGGGGGGGGTTGTGGTGGTACCTGCGAAAAGCTAATCCTCCTCTACCTTGCCTTAGACTTACTTTACAAACTTTTCCGAAAAAGGCAGAAGGTCGGAGCGCAGGTACAGGCCTCTCTTTGGTGTCCATACAGCCACCTGCTGTACCGTGGCCCCACTCGGGCTGTAGGGCAGGTACGTGTACCCAACACACCTGCCAGTGACACAGAGTCGGAAAACTTAGCGCTCACATTCTGAACCTATTTCATCTCGAGCTATGTGGTGAACTGTTTTTATTTCACATTCGATTTCCCTTACTTTAAGTGAGGTGAATCGCCCTCCATGTTGAGGACGAGAGCGTTCATCATGGCGAAGGTCCAGTAAGCGGGCAGGAGGGCCCGGAGCTGCGGGAGAGCCAGGCGGGTCACTACCACCAGCCTGGTGGACCACACCAGTAGCCGGCCTCTCAGGGACCACTCGGCGAAGGCGGCGAGGAAGGCCGGGTCGTGACTCACCACCACCACCACCGTGCACCACGACAACTGACGCACCTGGCCAAGGAGGACGCAGTGTACGGCTGACGATGAAGCCAGAATAATCAGGATACTTGAATCAATAACAACGCAGTTAAAAACACTCATGAATCCAGCGCTACACCACCCACGTGAAGACTCTTCATCATTCTTACCACCACCATATGTGCCTCAGCGGCGCCTACCTGGCGAGCCAGACGTACTAGCTGAAGGTGGTCGGTCACATTATTCTTCTGATTTCTTGGGTCTGTCTGGAACACCGCCGCGCCCCGCCACTGCTGCCACGCCTGCAACGGTTCTGGGGTGTAATTACGAATTTTAAGGGAACACCGAATCTCTGTTATTCCACCTATAGCCACCCAGTCATATGATTTGGCCGGTAAATATGTCAATGGGACTCCTGACATTAGTTTAACAACCCTGTGGGAATGAGGAAGCGATGAATAGAAAAAAATGTCCACATGAAAAAATAATGTTTATAGCCACCATCAACATTTTTTTTTTATGTTGAGATATTGAATTGTTGTGTGAATAGCTTTTAAGAAGGCCGCCTATATTAAAGGTACAGTTGGGGGCATACGCTAAATCTGAGCATGGCGAGATGGACATCTAAATAAAGCGAATCGCGCACCTTTGTGACGATAAAGGACGACGTAGAGCCATCTGTTATGAAGACGACCGAGCACGAGTCGCCGCCCGTGGCCGCCAGGAGGTCCTCCGCCACAACAGCTCCAAGAGACTGAAGCCTTCTCGCACCTGAAAGTTGTATATACTTTTATTATGTACCTTGCGTGTATTTAAGTGGTTAACGTGTTTATTTTGGCTTCCAAGGCGAGTTTTACCAAATTGGGGTGGGAGAGGGTGGCAAAACATTTGTTCGCAGACAAAAAACAAGCGTGATCTACCAGGCCAGTCGTTATCTAAAAACGCAAACGTTCAAACTATAGCTAGAGTCTAAACCAAGAGAAGTAAAATAGTTATTGCAGATTATTTCAAAGCTTCCACTCCTACAAACTCCTAAGCAAAAGTGATACAAAGTCAGCTTAGAGGTCATCCCTGAAAGCAATGACAGACGGAGTGGTGTGGAAGGCAAACTCACTCTGCATCTTGGGCCGGGCCGCCACGTTCACAAGGTACATCAGCACCAACACTTTCACCATCATCTTGGCTTTCTCGTGCCTCAGCCACGACCATTGAGGTAAACCTGGAAGAAAGCAGCTTCAGCACGTATCGTGGTGACCCAGAGTTATCCCTTGGGCGCAAAGCCATCAAAGGTCGTTTATAATTTTCGGTTACTATATTTTTGGCATGATGTGAGACAGTCGATACAGAGGTCATTAGTTTATGCAGATAAGTTACCGTAGCATCATATAGCCAGCTTCAAGAACTTAACCTTGGCCGATGTGCACACAGCGGGGTATTGTGCGCCCAGCCATTAGGTTAACTTCCAACGACTCACCAGCACAAGGAGTTGTGTTTGGTTGTTCTCGCCCTGGGGACGGCGTCACAGGCCTCGCCTACCTGACAGGGAGCCACCTTGGCCGTTGCTTTTATAAACGGGAGGCTGTGCCTGTGATTGGCTGCCTCTCAGGCCAAGGATGCCAGACACTTGTAGCACGCAATACCTGTCACAAGTTTTGTAAGCCTACAAAGGTATTGATTTTATGTACACTTTAATGCGAGTCTTTTCTTCACACACACACACACACACACACACACACACACACACACACACACACACACACACACACACACACACACACACACACACACACACACACACACACACACCGTCCCCGGGGTTTCATCTACAGTAATGACGTCATTCGTGTCTTGGTAAACACATCCATAGATACATGAAAGGAATTTACGTTGGTTGAGGTAAACATGATGCTGGGAATGATTTATTGAAAATCTCCGTGTTAACCTTAAATATATAACAAATTTCCACTAAACTTGTAAATTAATGTCTTTGTTCGGGATACGGGTATGATCTGGGTATGGTCACTTCCGGAGCAACCTGCTTCGTGTATTCATCCTATTTACTAGTGCTTTTCTTTGACGGTCTGAGGTCGGCGGGAGAGAGTGGCATGAAGGGTCTCTCCGACGAGGGTCACGGCGGCGAGGAGGAAGCCCATTACGAGGACGAGGAAGGCGCCCTGCATGTGGGTCATGGTGAGAGCCTTGGGACCACTCTTGCTCTCGCCCTCCACGGCCTCGGCACTGTCCTGCTCCCTCTCCCTCCCCCGCCTCTTGCTCCTTGTCCTGGTTTCCATTATGGTGTCAGCTACCCATTTCTCGTACAGACCAGCCTGGGAAAGTATGCTGTTCAGGTCGTGAAGACTTATTCTACGAGTAAAGACCCATATTATCAAACATTTCGCGGCTTTCGTAGAGACTGCGGGTATTTCCATGGGTGTTTTTATGAGCCTAGTGATAGTCTGATAAGGCTTCTATACCATGAATGCGAAAACCAGCCATGAGAACAACTAGTCTCCTTTGTGGCCTTTGGAAATATTTGTTGTGACTTTTGACAGCCGAAAGCGTCTGAGAATACGTCTAAGCAATATCGAAATCTAAGATTCTTAGATCTCATGCCTTCCACCTCTCTTTCAGTCACAGTCATCATTGCAATTTCCTTTAGAGAAGACCTTGAAGTGATCCTAGCACAAGAGACGCACCTCGATAGCGGCCATGATCCACCGGTCCAGCTGTGCCTTGTACGGAGCGTCGTGAGGGATGGGCCAGCCTGAGGGACCCGGAAAAATAGACTCCCTCCCGAGGTAAAGCCGCGTGGTGCCGTCCGCCTCAGTAAAGGCCTCGGCGATCACCTGCTGTAGGTACCGACGGCCGCCCAGGTGTGCTTGCCTGCGATGGAAATGTAGTACAATGTCTGTAACGCTGAAGCAGTACGGGAACGTCTTGAAAAAATACCAACATAAAAAGATAAGTAATAAATGAAAGACTAATGAATTAATACGAAGAGCAGTTACTGAATCATTACCAAGTACGTTTTTCAAGGTGGAAGTTTTTAATACGAGAAAGTCAAGCATAATTAAGTACTTTTTCTCGGTCGCCTCCTGAAGACCCTCCATGACGGAAGTCCCCACGTGCAGGAGGCTGCCCAGCATCTTGAAGAGCGGGAAGTCTGACTGGCGGTAGAAGTCAAGGAACGAAGTGCCGTAGGAAGGGATCGTCAGCCTTAAACAACGATAAAACACGACAAGTTTATAGTCCCGATACAGATGAGTAAAAGAATATTAAATGCAACGAAATAACATGTGTGATACCTGTAGATTAAAGCCTCGAATAATAAAGTTCCAGGATAGGATTGAAATAAGCTCACCTTCTCTTTGTTTGCTCATTCTCTGCAGCATGTTTCACCCCCCTCCCCCCCGTGCCATGTTTCACCTTTGTACGGCGTCCACGAGCTGCGGCAGGGTCTCGGGGCGGGCGGGGTATTGCGGCAGGGTGAGGTAGGCGGTTAAGTTACCGCGGTAGGCCGTGCCGAATATTAAGGCGAACACCAGCCACGTGGACACCAGCACGCGGCTGGAGGAGGTGCCCGGCAGCTGGTAAGGAAGGTTCTGGCCCAGGAAGATCCTCACCATGTCCTCAAACACCATCCCGACGCCTCGGACGTGCCCGGGGAGACGAACACAAATTACCTGAAGTAAATAGTGTCGGTATTTGCTTCCTCCTCCAACATTTATAAAAATATTGATGTAATGGTATGCACCACGCGAGGTAAAGATAATTTTGATTGATAAAAGTAATTATTATCATTTACGTTTGTTCCATTAACCAGCGTAGTTTAAGAAGAAACTATTTTTATATATTTTTAAGAAAAGATCTGAGTTACAACAATACTTTACACTTTTTTTTTTTGGTGTGTGTGTGTGTGTGTGTGTGTGTGTGTGTGTGTGTGTGTGTGTGTGTGTGTGTGTGTGTGTGTGTGTGTGTGTGTGTGTGTGTGTGTGTGTGTGTGTGTGTGTGTTGGAGTGCCATTTCATATTTACCGCCTTGTACACAAGAGGAAAGCCAAGCAGGGCGGTCAGCATGGCCAGCCACACCTGGTGGGCCAGCGGGTAGTACAGGCTCTGCCACTGCGGCTCCTGCCCGGGCTTGGCCATGGCGAAGGATTGGTATGCATATTCGTATACGCATGTATAGTCGAATTTCTTCGCTCTCAAGCTCAATAAAACATGATAAACTGGACATATGAAGGACAGCCGCTGCTCTACCAGCTCCGTCGCCTGAGGGAGATAATGGGACTCATTAGCGTCAACGAGTCGCCATGATTTATGCCCTAAATACGTGACACAGTTTAGCCGACTCACCTCCGCCCAGGATTTGGTGGGCAAGACTTGGATGGTGAAGTTGAGGGCGGAGGCCACTGCCGATAGCAGCTGGTAGTCCGATCCTTTGAACCTGGTGACCGAGGAGCCGTCGGGCTCCTCACTTTGCACTTCGCCCCAGAACGGCATGAACGGCTGCGCCGTTATTTTCACCTTCGCGCCATAAAAACTAAAAGAAAGTTCATAAATAAAAAAAAAAATAATAATAAATAAATAAATAAAAAATATATGTATATATATATATATATATATATATATATATATATATATATATATATATATATATATATATATATATATATATATATATATATATATATATATATATATATATATATATATATATATATATATATATATATATATATATATATATATATATATATATATATATATATGTATATATATATATATATATATATATATATATATATATATTCAAATTGAGTTAATGATAACATCAGCAACAAATCATGACATAACACATGCAGAAATTAGACACTATAAGTTTCACGCAGCATATCATGGATCAATAGAGACCTCACTTGTCAAACTTTCCTGCCAGAAGCATGTCCAGCGTGGCGGGACTCGCTGGTTTAGTTCTTTGAGTCACCTTCACCATCCTCCCGCCACTTGGACCGTATGGCAGGTAAAGGTAGGCTCTGGAAACACTTAAAATCAATGAAAAGTATCCAGTGAATGGAAGGTTATTTCACTACATAACGACGCTAGTGGGGATACCAGCATGAAAAAAACTACAAAACTGGCAGGATAGCCAATGCAGTTCTTGGAAAGTGACCTGATATCTGAACGTGAATCTTCCTCGTTGAGAAAGACGGCGTTCATCATGGCGAAGGTCCAGTGGGCGGGAAGTAGAGCTCGGAGCTGCGGGAGAGTCAGGCGGGTCACCACCACCAGCCTGCTGGACCACACCAGCAGCCGCCCCCTCAAGGACCACTCGGCGAAGGCAGCGAGGAAGGCCGGGTCGTGACTCACCACCACCACCACCGTGCACCGCGACGATTGACGCACCTGGCCAAGGAGGACACACACAAACCTCACCAAAGAGAACACACTGGCTCAGTCTGTCACAAGTACAGCAGTTGCAGACTTTTCCCCTCACATGCCAGAATACTCCACACAGTCCTCTTTTCTCAGCAATGGGGTCACCTACACGGCGAGCCAAAGGCACCAGCGGGGAAAGGCGATGCGTTGCGTTGCTATTCTGGCTGCTTCCCGTCACCTGGAACACCGCCCCGCTGCGCCGCCTCTGCCACGTCTTCCACACGGCCTGTTGAATATCAGAGTTGCAGACATTTCATACAGGTGATCCATTTATGAAGGCTGTATGTCAGCTATAGGAGCATTATTTCATAAGAGCACTACTTTTCCAAAAAACTAAAAATTATTTTTGGTCTTTTTTATTGTGCTTTCTACATACGTACCTCGTTAAGATAGGAGTCTGAATTGTCGATGAAGAGGAACATATCACAACTCGGCTTTGACATGGACTGAAGAATATCTGATAGTGATTCACCATCGCCAGCGTCAGAACCCCCACCATTGTTAACCAATGTCCTGTTCACAGCTATAAAAGAAAAAAAATGTGTAAGTACATCTCATTATATTTCATGTTGAGGAAGAACACAATATCGTCATTCGGACCTACCCTGTTGGTCTGAAAACGTGGCGATGGCGGCCACCAAGGAGATGATCAGCAGCATTTCTTGCATCGGCATCTCGAAGTCTGCCTCCCGTCACCCGAAACCCTTGCCAATGCGGCAAGAGGAGTCGATGGTAATAAATGTATTAAATAGCGGACAAAATATATAATCTAGATTAGAATCAATTCAATTCAGAAATCTATAATTTGAAAATATATCATTTGCCTATAGCTCTCATTGCCTGCCCTGCCCGTACTTCCAGCTTCAGAACTAATAATGTTGCCTTGTAATGGTTATCCGACGTACTTTTCCCAAAGGGTCCCATGGACACCGGGGGAAGCTAAGGTGACCCGGTGGTCACTTTTGGATATCGGTGATAGGGCCAGTTAAGAATGCCTGTCCACAACAAACTCTAAATGCGCTAAATATGACATTAAGAGAAAGTGCAATTCACAAGTTTATTCCTCTATGCTCTTCAATCTAAATCATAAGCATATCTTCTTTCCATCTGAATTATCATAACCATTCTAAGGAGAGGATTCACTGTGCTAAAGTAGAACGACGATATCTGAGAACCGTTGATGTTTACAGCTTTCTTCTACTTCAATAGACCTGAAGGGGAAGGAACTCACCCGCAACGGCTTCAGGATCTGGAAGCCAGTGTCTTAGCAGCCCCGATTACCTGTCTTTATATCTGACTTCAGCCTCACCTTCCCGGGAGGGTGAGCCGAGGTTAAACCTGATTGGTACGCAACGGAGGCATGCGCAGAAAGCCAAAGGTTCAGTATGCGCGGTTGCCATACATTGTTATTCCAATTTATATCGGTAGGGCTTCATTTAAATTATACATCATTCATGATTATGTGTTTGTAAAAAAATATGCTTGTTTTACAAGACTTGCAGAAAACTAAACTTAAGATGACTTCTCATCAATAGAAATCCGTGGATTTTTTGGTTGCTGTCATCCGGTGATAGACTTGATAGTAAAGTAGCCCCGACATACGACTATTGATGAAATACTTGACTGTACACATGCCTAAAGGTGCAGGCCTTATCTTGTTGAAAGAACATTATGAAAGAAATTCTTAACTTCATACAAAAAAAATACGTTCCTAAAGGTCCACTCGTGGTAGCTTCTTTCCTTCAAACAAGAGCAAGGGATGCAGGGTACGGTACAGCAAAATTACTTACTCAACCACTAAGCATGAAAGTCAGCATTTTGCAGTACATACTTGGGACGTATATTGGTCTGTTAGTCGTCTTCCGTGTGATCGCTCGGAAGAAAAATTGTCCAAGGCATGTATGTAAATATTCCATGCCATGATGTACGACCTCATAACGGAGTGCCGGCCAGGACTGACGCGGGTTACTTTGTCACCGCACACAGCAACGAAGTATTGGTAAAGAGAAACGATGAGCGAACGACAATACCTATTGAGGAAAAGAAAACATTCGACACACGACCAGACTTTCGTGCGTGTGTCTTATGTCAGTCGTTCATTTTTCCCCACTATTGAGCATTTCTCGCGTGACAAAGTTTTCAAATATTTAGCACCACTTTGCACGAGGTGAGAAACTTGGAGCTGTTAAAAGAAAGATGTGTTTTATTGCTCATAAAACTACTCTACATTATGTTATGAGGTGTCGTGGATTGTGACAGACATAATGGAAGAATATTTGTAACATTTCAACGGACTCAGATTTTAGATTTCTTTCAGATTAATTTACAAAGAAGGGGGGAAGTAGCAAAGAGAGGGAAAGGGGGGTGGTACAAGAAAGACATGGAAATACAAAAAATAATACAAATAGGTAACTGGTAGTGAGTGTTCAGATTTATATCTAGAGAAATGTTTAAAATCGAACGCTGGTAAAGTCATTTGCTTTTTGACATGGCAATAGTGGACGAGAAGGGCAGTGTTACAATGGGCAGTAGGAGTTGTGTTGATGAGGAGTGTGTACGTCAATTGTAATCTTCCACAGGGATACGCTTTAATTTCTTAACTTAGGGTATCAAAGTAATAAATTAACGTGGGACAATGGACCGTATTGGCTATACAGGCAGCACCACATGTGGCTACTCAACTCTAAGCAGAGACACGCCAGTCCTCGTCGACAAACCGATTCGGTCGGTTAGATTTCGATCGCCGATAGAGTCGGTCTGTCGGCACCTGCTACAAATCGCCTTTGGCTAAGGCCCGTGCTCCCTCGTGCAGAGGGGAGCGGTCTCTTCCCTCTTAACGGGCCGTCTTCGGACAAGGGCCCGTTCCCCTAGTGATACTAGGAGTAAATCTTTAACAACAACAACTCTAAGCTGTATTTTCCATTGAGTTCAAGTTATAAACTAGAGTGCGTCTGAGGCTGTCTCAGGAATACACGGCCATGATGCCGCCGTCGCCCCAAGCTGATGATTGCACACACTTCACTCCTACCCGATTTCAGTTTTCTCCATGTCAAATAGTAGAGTCAGGAAATCGGGTAGGAGTAAAGTGTGTGCAGGCGTTGGCTTGGAGCGATGGCGCCACCAAGGCCTTGTATCCTGGGGGCAGCCTCAGCAGCCTCATACTAAATATAATAACATAAAAAGTATTTTCTACAGTAACTTCATACAGGTAGGAATCATTGTATTAAGGAATAAGTTTCGTAACTGTGGCTTGGAGGGGCTGATAGGCTATGTACGTACGCTTGGCGGGATAGAGGGTGACGGTGCGGGTTATTGTAGAAAATACTTTTTATATGATTATATTTAGTATGCCTATGTGAAAGAGCTATGTAGGAAATAATGACGGAAAGTGTTCATTACTTTATAGATAGCCTACTATCATCGCTTTCAATGCTGCTGTTTTATTGTCTTGAAGGGCCTGTTCTCCCTTGAAAACTGGTAGAAGTAGTATTGTACTTTGTTTCTTAGGTGATGTCATTGATTGTTAAATCAGGGTGCCGTCATTCAATTAAATTACGAATATTTTTTAATCATGAAACTAGCTAGATTATCTCAATCATATATATTTGGTACGTGTCTCTGAAACAATACATGACGTCATGAACAGCCAATCGGGTGAAAGGGGGGCGGAGCTTAGCCAGTATGGGGGAGGGGCTTCTCGGTGCAAATTAGTCAAGTTAATTTGGACAGACTTATAGTACATAACTTGAGTTCTATGGAACTGGAAAGTACTGCTTTGACTGTTCACTGAGTGGCCACGTGTGGCGCTGCCTGTATAGCCAATACGGTCCATCCGCGATACTCGTAAAGCAGTAAGTATGAAGACAAAGCGAGTGGAATAAGAAGTGCACTATACAGCAAGATTTCGGAACATCATCATAAACGTAAGTGTTGTATGAAGGTGTATTTGTGTATATGTATGTTCGTAGTTTTCTTTATATATCTAAGTATCGTTTTGACCAGAAATTTGTACTAGTCTAATTCTTTTCTGTAGTCACATGCTAAATATTACGAGATTACTGCCATGATAACGATGAATAACTATGAATAAATATGAATACAATACCTATATGAATCGGACCTCGTTTTTGTATGGTATGATTCGTGTTTTCTTTATCTTCCATTGTTATATTATCATTACATTATTATTATTACATGTTATGAGCACGTTTGTAATAGAGGAAACAGTTTAATAGCTATGTCTGTAGCAGTCACCGCTCAAATTCCGTGTTCCTTCCCCTCAGTGACAAGAAAATGGGGTGCTGCAAAGAGAGACTAAGATTCTCAGTGTTTTCATGTAATGTCCATCGTCACTGTGTCTGCCAGTCTGTCTTGTCGCGTCTTCATCGTTAACTTTCCTTGTATTCGTTTACCTTTGACTGTCCGTCCACGTTCTCTTGTTGTCCACCGTTACACATTGTTCCACACATACACCAACACTTAAATGTTAACCCTACACAACACAACATTCACAAACGCAGCATACACAAACACCTATCCTATGTTGTCCTTGTCGTGATGAGCTGTAAGTTTTGTCTAAAAAAAACCCTGGCGGATATAGAACACTCACTACCACCAACATGTCTACGCAATTTGTGTCACATGGAGTATATTTAGTAATTAATTTGAAACTGGGTGAAGGATGCAAAAATCAACAGATAGATAGATATACTGAAAAGCAGATACATAAATACATTGATAAATTAATATGAAAACTGCCGAAGTAAAGGGAATATTAAGTAACATGTATTAAACGGTAATAGCTTAAAACCGAAAGGTGAAATGTACATGGATTATTTTTCAATTTGTAGATGGATTGATTGAATAGATAATATAGGTAGATTGGTATACTGTAGATAGAATGATAAACAAATATATAAATAAATCGATGAATATAAACATGAAAACTGCAAAAGTAAAAGAAATATCAAGCGATATATATATATATATATATATATATATATATATATATATATATATATATATATATATATATATATATATATATATATTTTTTTTTTTTTTTTTTTTTTATTTATTGGGGAGGCAGTGGCTGAGTATTTAGCGTGACGGCCCCGCGTTCAGGAGCTCCAGGAGGAACGCGGGTTCGAATCCTGGCCGCCGCACAGTCACCGCCGAGTGGCCTAAGACTACCCACATATTGGCCTGGAGGCCACCCATCAACCTGGGCTCTAGATAACCTCTCCAAAGAGAGGCTCAAAGATGAGTTCCGGGGGGCAGCATGAGCCAACACAAGATGGCGCCACTATAAACACTCGCCTGCGCCAGAACGGGCTGGGCCGACCATCAGGCCCCACCGGGAAGAAGCCTACCGGCGCAATAGGCCGCGACGTAAAAAAATAAATATATATATATATATATATATATATATATATATATATATATATATATATATATATATATATATATATATATATATATATATATCGCTGTACTCTCCAACTTTCTGTAAATACTCCACTCTGGACGATCCACGGCATATTCCTCCTACTCATCCCCCCTCTGACTCCTTTATGCCTGTTATTAAGAATCTTAAGAGTGACGTTTTCAATGCCTTCTCTGGCCTCAACTCTCAGAAGGCTTATGGACCTGATGGAGTGCCTCCTATTGTCCTCAAAAACTGTGCTTCTGTGCTGACACCCTGCCTGGTCAAACTCTTTCGACTCTACCTATCAACATCTACCTTTCCTTCCTGTTGGAAGTACGCCTGTGCCTAAGAAGGCTGACCGTTCGAATCCCTCAAACTACCGCCCTATAGCTTTACTTTCCTGTCTGTCTAAAGCTTTTGAATCTATCCTTAACCGGAAGATTCAAAAGCACCTTTCCACTTCTAACCTTCTATCTGATCGCCAGTATGGGTTCCGCAAGGAGTGTTCTACTGGCGATCTTCTTGCTCCCTTAACTGACTCTTGGTCATCCTCTCTTAGCCGTTTCGGTGAAACTTTCACACTTGCGCTAAACATATCGAAAGCTTTCGCCCTCTTATAGTTTCTATCCTTCTCTCTGTTCCTTTATCTCCAGTATCCATTCCGGCCGTTCTATCTCCTAAACCTATCAACAGTGGTGGTCCACAGGGCTCTGTCCTATCACCCACTCTTTTCCTGTTATTCATCAATGATCTTCTTTCCATAACAAACTGTTCTATCCACTCATACACTGATGACTCCACTCTGCATTATTCAACTTCTTTCAACAGAAGACCCTCTCAACAGGAATTACAAGACTCCAGACTAAAGGCTGCAGAACGCTTAATCTCAGACCTTGCTATCATTTCCGATTGGGGTAAAAGGAACCTTGTGTCCTTCAGTGCCTCAAAAACCCAATTTCTCCACCTATCAACTCGACACAATCTTCCAAACACCTATCCCCTATTCTTCAACAACACTCAGCTGTCACCTGCTTCAATACTAAATATCCTCGGTCTATCCTTAATCCAAAATCTTAACTGGAAACTTCATATCTCTTCTCTTACTAAATCAGTTTCCTCGAGGTTGGGCGTTCTGTATCGTGTCCACCAGTTCTTCTCCCCCGCACAGTTGCTATCCATATACAGGGGCCTTGTCCGCCCTCGTATGGAGTATTCATTTCACGTGTGAGGGGGCTCCACTCACACAGCTCTCCTGGACAAAGTGGAGTCTAAGGCTCTTCGTCTCATCAACTCTCCTCCTTTTATTGATAGTCTTCTACCTCTTAAATTCCGCCGCCATGTTGCCTCTCTTTCTATCTTCTATCGATATTTTCACGCAGACTGCTTTTCTGAACTTTCTAACTGCATGCCTCCCCCCCTCCCGCAGCCCCGCTGCACTCGACTGTCCACTCTAGCTCATCCCTATACTGTCCAAACCCCTTATGTAAGACTTAACCAGCATTTTCACTCTTTCATCCCTTAACCACTGATAAACTCTGAAACAGCCTTCCTTCGTCTGCATTTCCTTGTACCTATAACTTGACCTCTTTCAAAAAGAGTGTATCAAGACACCTCTCCACCCGAAATTGACCTCCCTTTTGGCCACTCTTTACTTTTGTCTGTTGTGGGAGCGGTGAGTAGCGGGCTTTTTGTCTACACCCTTTTTGTTGCCCTTGAGCAGTCTCTTTGTTGTAAAAATATATATATGTGTATATATATATATATATATATATATATATATATATATATATATATATATATATATATATATATATATATAAACATATATATATATATATATATATATATATATATATATATATATATATATATATATATATATATATATATATATGTATATATATATATATATATATATATATATATATATATATATATATATATATATATATATATATATATATACACACATATGGAACGGTAATAGCCTTGATGATTAGATGGTTAAATGTGCAGGTCTTAGTTTTTCTTCCTATGCTAGATATTTATTCTTCTTTATAATTATTTAGGCTCGACTTTGTTATTTTTTATTCAAGGAAATTCTTTAGTGGGAAGCATCTATACCTAGGCTTGACCAGGTCTCTTTAACATATTACTTAAGGATTTTTATTAGCGAGAAACTGTTGGGGTTGTTATTATTATTATTATTTTTATTATTATTATTATTATTATTATTATTATTATTATTATTATTATTATTATTATTATTATTATTATTATTATTATTATTATTATTATTATTATTATTATTATTATTATTAATATTAATATTATTAAACATAGTGCAATAGGTAGAGCCGAAAGAATACAGAATAATGTCATATTGTCAAAATGCCGCTCCGAAATCGTTTAATCACCATAGCATCTCCACCTTTGTCTTGACCATCATTCATTCCTGCTTTATTCATGAAAAGGTAACCACTCATCCATGAAGTGTCAGAAATGTTCATACAATACAAGCATTTCGGATTAGTTCAGAAAACGAGAATGACGTAAATGGAGTGGAAGACACGTATGGAAAAATGGAAGAGAATGGAAGAAGAATGGAAGAGAGGAAACTTTCTAACTTTTTACTTTCTTTCCTTCCATCATTTTTCTTTGCTGCAATGTCGAACGAACTATTATATATTACTAGAGTTGATCCATAACACGAAAACCTTCCCTTCCTTGGCCACCGTTCATTTTTCCCTGTGACTGATGGATAAACTTTTCGTATGGAACTTTATGAGCAGGACAAATCGCGTGGCAACAACGTAATGATAGACGGAACAAGCAGTTAGACGCCTTAGTTTACAACAAAAGTCAACTCACACCTGTTAACTCATTAGATGTTACTTTTGTCACCCCTGTGTTATCTATTTTACTTTTTGACAGAAGGGAGTGGGGTGAAGTGGGAGTGGTGTAGGGGTGTTAGGTAGGAAGTAAGAGAGGGGAGGGGAGGGGCGGTAGGAGTGAAAGACCCCATACAAGTTTTTCAGGCTGTGTTCTCTGTAATATTTATAGACCATCAAAAATGAAAAATAACCTGGGGGCAATATATAGTATCAAACTTTTTTCTTGCGTAATGATGCGGAGAAAAAGTTTGTGACTGATACTTTTATGGTGACTGGCCGACAATATCCTAAGACAGTTTTTTTATTGTATAGACAAGGTAGAGTAGCGTACGCGTCGGCACTTTTGTTTTATTTTACAGTGAAGGAAGAAGCTCAAAGGCGAAAATAAACGAGAAAAAAAGCCCGCTGATCACTCTCCTCCTATATAAGGGAGTAGTTGAATCCCGGAAAGCGGAAAGTTTATAGCTATTAGATAATGGGGTAAAATTACTCCTACTGATGCTACTGTTCAATGGGATACTAGATATAAATGGGATGATATGGTCGGTATTCCCAGACGCTTTCACCTTTAAAATAAACTATTTCCAAAGGCCGAAAAGAAGAGAGATCGTTTTTCATGAGTGTTTTTTCACGTTCATGGTACAGAAGAAGGATCGAGCTACCATCAGGGCCATTAAACCACCCATGGATATGCCCACAACGCCTACGAAAACATTGTCAAATATGTGTGCTTGGGCGCCGAAGTGTTTAAGAAAATTACCTTAAATCACCCTTACCTCAGCATCCTCAGCCTAACATCCCTCTCTCACCTCACCCCACCTGCCCCCTTGCTCTTCATCACCCCTATCACGGCACCCCACATCTAGCATCTCCCCTCTTTCATCCCCTCCCCTGCCCTCTTTCCAGTACCATACCATAGGGTAGGCGGTGGCGTAGGTGGTAGCGTACTGGGCTCACATTCACCGCGTGATGGACGACGCGGGTTCGAATCCCCACGCTACCACTCAGTGGCTTAAAACTACCCACATGCTGTCCTGAAGACCACCCATCAACCCGGACTCTAGAGGAAGCCGTCCAAGCTAATCAAGAACGAGTTCCGGGGCAGCATGAGCCAATGCAAGATGGCGCCACTATAAACACTGCTGGGCCGACCAGCCGGCCCCACCGGTATGACGCCTTGGGCCGACCACCTGGCCCCACCAGTAATATGCCAACGGGCGCATTTGGAAACAACGTAAAAAAAAAAAAAAAAAAAAAAAAAAAAACTCCACCCTGGCAGCCCTTTCATTCCAGCACCCCTCAACTCCCCACCTCCATGTTCCCCCCACACCCCACACCCTATACTACGTGACCCTCCCCAGCCCTTGTAGTTCACCTCCCTTTGCATCTTCAGTATTCAGTCTTCTTTCACCCCTACCTCCCCTCCCGTCCCCTCCCTATACCTCTTGCCTAACACCCACACACCACTTCCCCTCCAACACATTCCATTTACCTCCTCTTCTACGTCGACACCTCACCCCTTACACCCTATCTATCCCCCTTCAGTACATACTCTCCTTTCACTCCCACCATCTTCCCTCCCCTCTTCATAGTCCTTCCTACTTAATTAACATTCCCTCACCACTCCCCCACCACTCCCCTCTCTCTCTCTCTCTCTCCTCTCTCCTCCACTCTCTCTCTCTCTATCTCTCTCTCTCTCTCTCTCTCTCTCTCTCTCTCTCTCTCTCTCTCTCTCTCTCTCTCTCTCTCTCTCTCTCTCTCTCTCTCTCTCTCTCTCTCTCTCTCTCTCTCTCTCTCTCTCTCTCTCTCTCTCTCTCTCTCACATCTCCCCAAACACCTTCAATTTGATTCTTCCCCTCCCTCAGAATCCTCCTCCTCTTCCCTCTCTCCTCTCTCAGCCTCTCTAGCTACCCTCTCTCGCTCTCTCCCCACCACCACCACCACCACCACCTCCGGTTCACCCCTCCTCCCTCTCTCCCGTCTCTCCTCTCCGCCCTGCCCCACCACCACCACCACCACCTCCGGTTCACCCCCTCCTCCCTCTCTCCCCGTCCCTCCCTCTCCTGCCATTCCAGTGTCTTAAAGAGTGTCGAAGTGTGTTTTCCGTGGCGTGGTATTTAAGTGATTGACGAAAGGGTGAATTACCGAGGGAGACAAAGGCAGGAAGTTAGGCCATGGCGCACCACCCTACCTCCCACCCACCCCCACCAGCGCCTTAGCCAGCAGCCATCTCAGATGTGCTCGTTTACAAAGGATGCTCTAGGAAATATAGATGTTAGTTTTATTGCCTGAGCCAGTCATCACCTATTTTTTAGCGATATTATGAAAGCCATAACCTGAGCCATTGCATAACACTATGTAACACGATTTTTGTCTTTGACAAGCAAGTGTTATTTTCCAACTCTTTTCATTGCAAAACAATAGAAAATGTCCATTATTCCTGTCAAACTTTGCATATGTGGCTTTTAGAATAAATTTTTGCACCAAAATAGCTAAATTTCACCATTTTCACCATTTTTGGTTTGAAAACGAAATACATAAATTCGAATGACACAAAAACTTATTTTAAACCTTCTGAAAATAATTTTTAGGATTAAAAATGAACAGTTTTTCTTGATTTTCGTGAATACAACAAATCACATTCACGTATGAGCCCCCAAATGTAGTCTCCCATCATGTTTTCATTGAAGGATCCCTGATATCTCTGTTCAAAGTTCATTATATCTAGGTGGAAGCGCTCCCCTTGTTCCTCTGAATATGCTCCCATATTCTCCTTGAAGTTGTCGAGGTGAGCATCTAGGATATGGATCTTCAAGGACATTCTGCAGCCCATCTCACCATAGCTTTTCACTAAAGCTTCAACCAGTTCCATATAGTTCTCAGCTTTGGTGTTGCCAAGAAAGCCCTGTACTACAACAATGAAACACTCCCAAGCTTTTTTCTCCTTTTCTGTGAGTTTCTGTAGAAATTCTGAGCACTCCATAATTTTCCTTACTTGTGGTCCAATGAAGATACCAGCTTTCACCTTTGCCTCTGAAAGCTTAGGAAAGAAGTCTTGAAGATATTTAAAGGCAGCAGACTCCTTGTCAAGAGCTGTAACAAACTGTTTCATGAGACCCAGTTTGATGTGTAGTGGAGGAAACAGAACCTTTTGAGGATTCACCAAAGGCTCATGTTTGATATTGTGTGCTCCCACTGTAGTGTCAGTCCTTGGATGCCAGTGCTTTCTCTGGTAATATGCTGCTCTGTCTCTACTGTCCCAAAGGCAAAGAAAATAGGAATTATTGGTAAAACCTCCTTGCAGTCCCATCAAGAAAACCACCATCTTGAAGTCTCCAATAACTTCCCAGCCATACTTGTTGTAGTTCAAAGTTTCCTGTAAAAACTTTACACTGCTGTAGTCATCCTTAAGATGCACAGAATGAGCAAGAGGCAGAGATGGATACTTGTTTCCATTGTGCAGAAGTACAGCTTTCAGGCTTTTGGAGGAGCTGTCAATGAAGAGTCTCCATTCATCTGCATTGCAAGCAATTCCAATAGCATCAAACAAGCCTGATACATCATTGCAGCAGCATAGCCTGTCCTCTGCAAAGAAGCAGGATAAATGTTTGTAACGTTTTCTTTGGCTGGTCAATTGCACACAAGTAAATCCCATTCCTTCAGCCTTGAAATCAAAAGCTCACCATTTGACTTTGTCAAACCAAGATCTCTGTTGAGGTCATTGAGGTCTCTTTGGTTTGGGTAGTAAGGATTCCTCCCGACTACAACTGTATCTGTAATGTCACAGTCTTCCTCTCTGTTTAGCTCATCTTCTGACTTGCTGCTTTCTTCTGATAGTTGACTTCTTTCTGGAGGAGCTGGTACAGGACGATCAGCACTGTGTGGTACTGGTGCAACGGAAGATGGAATGTCTGGATAGAGAACAGCAGGTGCATTTTTCCCAGATCGGCGTTTGGAAGGATCCACCATGACCTTGTTAAAATTAAAAATCTTTAGAACACTTTATATTTTTTCTTTCATTGTTTTAACTTATTTGCAACATTTCAAAAGCAATTAGATAAGCAATTGAGATTTTGCAAGGGTCTTTACCTGACATGAAAACCAATAGTAACCCACACTATATTGAAATAGGGCAAAAATGTAAATGCATTTTTCTAACCACAAAAGCAAAGTTTTAGGATCAAAATAACTTTTTTTTTTCTATTTTGATTAGATGGAAATAACTGGAAAATTATGATCTGGGGCCAAGGACAAGACAAAAGTGAAATTTTGTTACATAGTGTAATTCAAAATGCATCAAAACTTTTATTAGAGAAAAAACCATCCAGCAAAACCATATGTTCCGCATGGCCAGTGTTTCCTCAAAGCATTTATTGCGTTACACAGTACGCCTGAAGGAGAATTTCTCTTGTAAAAGCGAGAGAGGCGAGGACGGCGCCCAGCAGAAGAAGCAGAAACGCTCCCTGTGTGTGGTTGATGGTGAGGACAGGGGAGCCGCCCGTCTCCTTCCCTGCCCTCGCCTCCCCCCCCTGCCGGGCCTGGCGCTCCTGTTGTCTTCGCTGACTCTTAAGTTTCGTCTCCCGCAGGATGTCAGTCAACCACTTCTCGTACAAACCGGCCTGTGAGGGAAGGACCTACCTCCATTAACAGTGCCGTGTGTACCCCTGTTGGGGGGACGGGCCACATACATCTGGTAACAATTACAACTTTCGCTGACGCGGGTGGTAAAAGTAATAATTAGTTAATGGTGTACTGAGAGTTGGCAACCTTGGAATGAAACTATACAAATAAATATAAACTTAGTCATGAAGGGTAATGATTTAATTAGCAGAAGAAAATCTACCCAAAACAATCATTTATGTCATATTTCTTAGTACTACATAGGTACATATACGTGTATGGGGGGTGGGGGTGTATGGGGGTGTGGTGTGGGATTTGTAGGTGTGGGTGTGTATGCACGCGCACAGAACACAAGTGTATATATCTACAGAAACGTGAACACTAACTCGATGAGGAGGTTTGCATGACTGATAAAGCTCGTGCAAATAACTCACTTAATAAGTAACTGATGTTTCGAAAAAGATACACAAGAACACACAAGGATAACAGATTACAAGAGCCTAGACGGTCTACACGTGGCACCTCCTGAGAATAGTGCAAACTGCAAGGTAAAGTTTTGGGTCCAAGATAAGTGAAAGCAATGATGAGGCTTCCACGGCATGCACCTCGATGATGGTCATGATCCAGCGGTCCAGCTGAGCCTTGTACGGGGCGTCGTGCGGGATGGGCCAGCCTGAGGGGCCGGGGAAGACAGACTCTCGACCCACGTACAGGCGCGTGCTGCCGTCTGCCTCCGTGAACTTGTCGAGAATTTGATAGAGAAGGAGTTTCTTTCCATCCATATAGCTGCTTCTATGGGGAAAAAAATATCATTTGTATATATAACTTTATCAATAATATGTGAAAATTCTCTATGGTATTATTGTATAAGACTACAGATATGTAGAAATGAATTTCAATTAGGAGCAGAATATACAAACGATGGAAGGAGTATTTGCAGAGGCCAGTTTTATAAGACTAACTTTGTGTTTCTTTCTTAGTAATAGGCATTTAAGAGCTGTTATCAGACCTAACCAGTGATACCACATTACGTTAAACCTCTCAACAGCGAAAATATCGCAACATTTTTTCTTCATTTGAATATAAAGTTAAGTTTTCTCATCTTATCTGAATGAGAAAAAAGATATAAAAGTATTTCTGTATTATTTCCAGACTTACTTGCCGTTCAGTACCCCTGTGAGGCCTTCCATCAGCGTGGCCCCGGGGTGCACCAGTTTGCCGAGGGCCTGGAACAGCGGCGACTCAGATCGAAGGAAGAACTGGCGGTGCGGCTCTCCATAAGCTGGTATGTTCACGCTACGAAAGTATGAAGTGTATTTAGACAGAATAGAGTTAGACACATTTCACCTCATCAGCTTCCCTCCTCTTACTGGCTATTTTCTAACTAATGAATTCCGCTGCATTGCTGCTTCCGTCTCAATACCTCATCGATATTTTCATGCTAACTCTACCTCTGAATTGCTAGTTGTATGCCTCCACCCATTACACGGCCTCGCTGTGCAAGACTTTCTACTCCAGCAGATCCCTGTGCTCTCCAGATTCCTAATGCAAGAGTTAACCAATTAGTGTCTTCAGTCTTTCATCCCCTCAGTGGTAAACTCTGGAAACGCCTTCATTTACTTATATTTCCTCCTTTCCGACTTGAATAATTTCAGTAAGGGAGTATACAGACACTTCTTCAAGAAAATCGGACCCTTCCATTTTTTTTATAGTAGAGGAAACAGTTCAAGGGAAAAAAAAAGGAAACAATAATGAAAACAAAAAAGCCCGCTACTCACTGCTTCTACAAAAGTCAAGAGGAGTGGCCGAAAGATAGGTCAATTTCGGGAGGAGAGGTGTCCTGATACCCTCCCTCCTCTTGAAAGAGTTCAAGTCGTAGGCAGGAGGATATACAGATGAAGAAAGATTGCTCCAGAGTTTACCAGCGTGAGGGATGAAAGAGTGAAAATGCTGGTTAACTCGTGCGTAAGGGATTTGGACAGTAAAGGGATGAGCTTGAGTATGTAGAAAGTCGTGTGCGGCGAGGCCGCGGGAGTGGGGGAGGCATGCAGTTAGCAAGTTCGGAAGAGCAGTCAGCGTGAAAATATCGATAGAAGATAAAAAGAGAGGCAACAAGGCGGCGGAATTTAAGAGGTAGAAGACTATCAGTAAGAGAAGGAGAGCTGATGAGATGAAAAGCCTTAGACTCCACTCTGTCCAGAAAAGCTGTGTGAATGGAGCTCCCCCCAAACGTGAGATGCATACTCCATACGAGGGCGGACAAGGCCCCTGTATATGGACAGCAACTGTGCGGGGGAGAAGAACTGGCGGAGACGATACAGAACGCCCAACCTCGAGGAAGCTGACTTAGTGAGAGAGGATGTTTAGTGTTGAAGAAGGTGACAGCTGAGTGTTGTTGAAGAATAAGGGATAGGTGTTTGGAAGATTGTGTCGAGTTAATGGGTGGAGAAATTGGGTTTTTGAGGCATTGAAGGACACAAGGTTCCTTTTACTCCAATCGGAAATGATGGTAGGGTCTGAGGTTAAGCATTCTGCAGCCTCCAGTCTGGAGTCTTGTAATTCCTGTTGAGAGGGTCTTCTGTTGAAAGAAGTTGAATAATGCAGAGTGGAGTCGTCAGCGTATGAGTGGATAGGACAGTTTATTATGGATAGAAGATCATTGATGAATAACAGGAAGAGAGTGGGTGATAGGACAGAGCCCTGTGGAACACCATTGTTGATAGGTTTAGGGGAAGAACAGTGACCGTCTACTACAGCAGAGATAGAACGGCCGGAAGGGAAACTGGAGAGAAAGGAACAGAGAGAGGGATAGAATCCGAAAGAGGGCAGTTTAGAAAGCAAAGACTTGTGCCAGACTCTATCGAAAGCTTTCGATATGTCTAGCGCAACTGATAAAGTTTCATCGAAACGGCTAAGAGAGGATGACCAAGAGTCAGTTAAGAAAGTAAGAAGATCGCCAGTAGAACGCCCCTTGCGGAACCCATACTTGCGATCAGATAAAAGGTCAGAAGTGGAAAGGTGCTTTTGAATCTTCCGGTTAAGGATTGATTCAAAAGCCTTAGATAGACAGGAGTGTAAACCTATAGGGCGGTAGTTTGAGGGATAGGAACGGTCACCCTTCTTAGGCACAGACTATATGAAAGCGTACTTCCAGCAGAAAGGAAAGGTAGATGTTGACAGGCAGAGGCGAAAGAGTTTGATCAGGGTGTCAGCACGGAAGCACAGTCTTTAAGGACAATAGGAGGCACTCCATCAGGTCCATAAGCTTTTGGAATATCCTCCTGTCATCTGCTTATGGGAACAGTATAGCGGGGATTTTCTGCTTTTATTTTGCGTTTAAACTGCCTCCTTTGCTGTTAAAAAAAATATATTTATATAAGAAAGAAAGAAAAATCAGTGAAAAGAGTTGTTTAAGGTACAAAAATCGAAGGAATACAACACTTCACTCCATATTACATGTCTACAGCGTCAACGATTTCCTGTAGCGTCTCGGGGCGGGGCGGGTACTTGGGAAGGGTGAGGGAGGCGGTCAGGTTGCCGCGGTAGGCCAGCCCGAGAATGAGGGCGAACACCAGCCAGGCGGCCACTAGTAACCTGCTGGAGGAGGTGTCGGGCAGGCGGCGAGGGAGGTTCTGGCCCAGCAGCATCCCCGTCATGTCCTGGAACACCGCTGCGACGCCAAAGCCTGTCCCTCCATGACTGTCTTGACCTGTGCTTATGATCTGTGGAGCAATCAGCGAACATTACCAAATACGTCATTATTTTTGCAAGCCAAAGCTTTATCTACAGAGTATGATAAAAACCTACCAGGCTCAAGATGAAGGGAACAATGATGAATGGAGCGACCACTGCCATCCACACTTCATTAGCCAAGGGATAGTAAAGGCTCTTCCATCGGGGCTCCAAGTCAGGTTTAGCCAAGGCAAAGGATCCATAGCCATGCTCGTAGGCGTACGTGAAGTCATATATCTCTGCCCGCACAGTTAGCATGACGTGGAATATCGGAGCGATCAAAGCTGTCCGCTCCGCTGTAAGTTGTGCTAGCTTGAAAGATAAAAAGAATAAAGCTTCAAAGAGGCGGAAGAAACAGGTGAATATTATGAATATTATAGCTAAGCCGTACTCCATCAGGGGTAAAGGAAACAATATGTAACGCCCTGCACTGTTCACAGACGCGATGACGTGCTTCAGGCCCACCACACGGGACACCTCTGAAGATGTTCCATGCGGGAGTGATCTTAGTAGCAGCGAACAAGAACTAAAATATCAATAGGAGTCGGTGGCCTTATGCTTTGATGATGGTTATTATTTAGTGCGTTTTGCAAAATATATAGACTGTAAGTTACGACTTATAATGAAAAACGAATCCAGATGAAGGAACCCGAATTCGAAGATTAAAAAAAATGCACCATACATCTTACCTCCTCCCACGATGAAGTTGGAAGTATCCGAATAGTAAAGTTGAGAGCCGAGGCCACAGCCTCCAGCAGCCGGTAGTCGCAGCCGAAATACGTGATGGTCTTGGAGCCGTTTGGGGCGCTCCGCTCCTCCTCCCCCCAGAATGGCAGGTATGGCTCGGCACTCACGTTCACTGCGGCGCCGTAAAAACTGTTGAAAAGAGTGACTACATAACAAGAAATTGCAGAAAAACGGATCACGACTGGCCGCTCCAGAAGTGGTGCAGCGAATAGCGTCCCTAACTACGAATCTGCTGCCCCGGTTTCTAATCTCGGCATGGGCAGTCGGCTTACAGTCCACCCAGCTGTTCATCCTTCCATTCAGGATGGTCCATCAATAGGTACCTGTGGAAGGTAGACTGTGGTAGCCCAGGTGTTACACCGGCCCTGTGTCGGGTTATTAATGAGTTTTCTCCCACCGCTGGTTCAAAGGGCCAAAGGGACGGAGATGAGCACCGCCGCCACGCGCACCTATAGCGTTTTCCCCCAACTTTACCTTACCTTTACTTAGAGCAATAAAAAAAAAAAGATAAGAAGGTTAATAACACGAAGTTAATGATATACAAATTACTGTTAGCAAGGCAACCAACCTGTCAAATTTGTCCGGAAAGAAGGAGGTGGGAGACAAAATCTTGAATCCCTTCTCAAGCGTCCACAAGGCGATCTGAGGCACTTGGCTGCCACCCGGACTGTAGGGCAGGTGTGCATACACGTTGTACCTGCGTAGATTATATTCTTTACCAGGACATCGACGCAGACACTTCATGGAATTACGTAGGCGTATATAGTATGCCCGTCTCTACATTAGGTAAATTGACCAGAATTGAAATACTACAGAATCACCGTTGTTTATAATTATAAGTATGTTTTACGAATAGCAACAGGAAACATTTATCCGAGCAGCTGTGCTGTATTTTGTGCTAGTATATTGAAGTATTCATATGAAAGAGAAATAATTAGATAGATAGATAGATAGATAGATAGATAAATAGATAGATAGATAGATAGGGATAGAGAAAGAATGTGCATATTGAATTTCACGGACACTCACGTGACTTGTCGAAAACCGTGAAAAACAAAGTGCTGACGTTTTCTTCAAACTTTAGCAATGGCAATACCCTCTAACTCTATAAACGACAATTTGATAATACCTGGGACACTTAAGGTCATTTTCCGCGTTAAGGAACACAGCGTTCATCATGGCGAAGGTCCAGTGGGCGGGCAGGAGTGCCTGGAGCTGCGGGAGGGCCAGGCGGGTCACCACCACCAGCCTGGTGAGCCACACCAGCAGCCGACCCCTCAGGGACCACTCGGCGAAGGCGGCGAGGAAGGCCGGGTCGTGGCTTACCACCACCACCACCACCGTGCACCACGACAACCGACGCACCTGGCCAAGGAGGACGCAGTGTGTGCCTGAGACTGACGCCAGTCTGGCCACACTGACAACGATGAGGCGTGGATGTGACACCAGTCACACCACCACCATCCCCACCACCACCAGTGCTAGAGTCCTTTTCCTCCATTTCGTCTTCACCACTACCATCATCGGTGAGAAAGCCACCAACCCTTACCACTGCCGTCATGGACGTTACATAGTACTTACGGAACTGTGTACAAATGCTTAACCTGAGGGCCCACTGTCCAGTGCCATCACCGACTCTAGCCCACCTTGCCATCACCTTATCAGTATGCTCCCGAGAACACTAGGTCCCAGGATCCCAGTTTCTGTGATATTGGCACGTGACTTCTGTAAATACTAACCCTCTGCATAGCTAGAGTAAGGTATATTGTGCCAAGACTGGGCCCATGTCTATATGACCTATAATTGTTTTGGACATTTTACAAGTGTTCCTGACTACAAAATAATCTCTTAAATTTCCATTTGAAGATACCTCTGTGTCAACTCCTGTGATGAATGGGAAGCCCTTACCTTACGCGCCAGGGGCACCAACTTAGACAGGTTGCGATTAACAGTGATGTTTCTGTTGTCCGCGTCTGTCTCAAATATCGCCAGTCCTTGCCACTGGTCCCGCGTGGCTCTCAGTTCCTGAAATGTTTTTTGTTGTTGTTGGACAGTACTTTGATGAGAGGCGATGTGTCATTACTCATTCTTATACTAGCTTATATAATGTCCCGTCATTTTCGACATTGGCATGAATGGCCATGACATACGGTGATATTAATTCATATGAAGTATAAGAAACCTCATATTATTAACTTTTAGAATTCGTGACGAGGAGGACAATCCATCGGTGATGACGATGACAGAACAAGAGCCGCCAGCTTGGCCCCGCAGCAGCTCTGTCACAGCACCACAGGCAGGAAGCGCGGCCTCCGTCACGCCTATTCGCTTGGAAAGAATAGCTTTGTAACTTGCTGCTTGGACGCACTTATGACGCAAGCTTCCTAGCTTACTACAAAAAGTGTTATTCGTATTTCATGAAATTCAAAGTTAATTACTGCTAAGCCCCAATCAAAACTTCACCTTTTATTATTGGGTGTCCAGCGACGGCCACGAGGCAGGCCAGCAGGAGCAGCATCCCGAGCATGCCGACGCGTGGCAGCCTCGGCCACCACCAATGGGAGAGGGAACAACATTCTTACTGGTCCGGGCTCCAACTACATTTATAAGGCCAATAGAGGCGTCGCCAGGTGAGGAAAACTCGTCTGCGATTGCCCAGAGCGTTTTCGGTTAATTATTGATTAGCCCATGTACTCATCGACGCTTCAGTCATGTTTCTCAAAGGTACCGCGTCAATATTTAATGACATGAATAAACATGAAGATACTTTTGCAACCATTTGCGTGAAATTCTGCGGCACTGCCTCGTCAAAAAGAAGTCAGTAAGAGTGGCCAGAGGAGGGGGCAGTTTCGGATGGAGAGGTGTCTTGATACTCCTCCTTTGAAAGAGTTCAAGTCGTAGGCAGGAGGAAAGACAGACGGAGGAAGGGTGTTAACGAGTAATATCTCTTTTCACACCACTATGACTGGAATTATTTGGAAACTTAAAACGCTTTTGCCCTTGCATGATTATTATTTATTGTAAATGAAAATACAAAATGATTCAGTGTTAACTAAGAATTCATGATAATGAATTGTTCAATATAAACAACGTGTATATTTTTACTACTTTTATCATCATTTTTATTATTATTATTATTATTATTATTATTATTATTATTATTATTATTATTATTATTATTATTATTATTATTATTATTATTATTATTATTATTATTATTATTATTATTATTATTATTATTATTATTATTATTATTATTATTATTATTATTATTATTATTATTATTATTATTATTATTATTATTATTATTATTATTATTATTATTATTATTATTATTATTATTATTATTATTATTATTATTATTATTATTATTATTATTATTATTATCATTATTATCATTATCATTATCATTATCATTATCATTATCATCATTATCATTATCATTATCATCATTATCATTATCATTATCATTATTATCATTATCATCATTATCATTATCATTATCATTATCATTATCATTATCATTATCATCATTATCATTATCATTATCATCATTATCATTATCATTATCATTATCATCATTATCATTATCATTATCATCATTATCATTATCATTATCATCATTATCATTATCATTATCATTATCATTATCATCATTATCATTATCATTATCATTATCATTATCATCATTATCATTATCATTATTATCATTATCATTATCATTATTATTATTAATATAACTAAGAATGAGTGTGAATGTGTTTGTGTGTGTGTACACGCGCGCTTGTCTGGGCTCTCGCTCAGGCGCGTCATCATCGGCCCCGCCTCTGCAGGGGAAGTGTGGTGTGTCTGAAAGGCCACCCTATTATTCTGATGCGTGTTTTTTGGTACCAATATTGACTTGGGTGCCCACTCGTCAACTGAATGCATTCTACTACATTTTAGGGAACATCTCCTCAAGTCGCCTCCCGCAACACGGAGTGTGGTACCGGCGGGAACAGGTTTTCGCATAACAGTGCCAAGTCTCCCTGACAAAGGCGAGGGTAGCAAGAGCGAGGCCCAGAATAAGGAGTATGAAGGCCCCCTGCATGTGGCTGAGGGTGAGGACCGGGGATCCCTGCTTTACTTCCCCTGCCTCCACGTCCTCTTGCTGCTCCGCTTGGCTCTGGCTCTGTCTCCGCCGAACCTTAAGTTCGGTCTTCCACACCATGTCAGTTGACCACTTGTCGTGCAGGCCGCTCTGCGGAGAGATTGGATCAGACGCAGAAAAGATCTGTTCAGTTTTTGGGTTAAAAGGGAAATAGATAAATGAAAATAGGCATACGAAGAGCCCTAGCACACACTTATGAGTTTAAATCCCGTCACTGTTCTGTTCTCAAGTTTGGATTTGTTTGTTTCTCATATAATCAACGGTTCAAGACGCGATTCTATAATTCTGCTGGTTTAATTTATACTTGTACGATGTTTGTTCAATTTAGCGAAACCTGACTCGATCACACCAGTAATAATAGTTTTAGGGAACTTTCAACTGACTGTTCATTTTCTAATAGTGCAAATAGTGTAAATGACTTTCAGTAACCGTCCTTGAAGTGTAGACTTGCCTCCACGATGGCCATGATGTTCAGGTCCAGCTGGGCCTTGTACGGGGCGTCGTGAGGGATGGGCCAGCCCGAGGGACCTGGGAAGAGGGTCTCGCGACCCACGTACAGGCGAGAGCTGCCATACACTGCAACCTGGTACTTGAGGAACCTCCTGCCGCCAAGATGGGCCTGTCTGGCGGGACAAAACGGGAGCTTTAGATATAAGCGTTAGGTAGTGCCCAACAGTTTGTAATGGAAAACCCAGTCACTCTCCGCAAATGAATAACCGATATGAGTCCACTTAGAGTGAAAGACAAATATGCCCTAGAAATATTTATGTTCTCCTACTACCGTATGCTTCTCTATGGAAAGCTAAGTGATCAAGAACATTCCCTTTCACTGACAGCCAAGACTGCAACTCACTTGCGCTTCAGTGCTCCGCGGAAGCCCTCCATTAGCTCCGGGCCCACCTCCAAGATCCTGGCGAGAGCATTGAACAACGGAGACTCTGACTCCCGATATAACTTGTGATGAGACTCTCCGTATGGAGGGATCGTCACCCTGAAAGCCGAAAAAAAAACCGAGAGGGACGTCACAAGAAGCGGCTCATTGCATGTTATGGCCAATATCACCCATCTAGACTATAATTTGTATAGTTTTAAAGCGATAGACCGAGGCTTATGAATTTTCACAGTAATAGTCAAAGCAGAATCAAAGAGTATTTCGGTAAATAATTATTTCCAAAATTATATATGTCTGGTCTCACACACACACACACACACACACACACACACACACACACACACACACACACACACACACACACACACACACACACTTTTCCGCGGCCTGCACCAGCTGGCTGAGGGTCTCGGGCCGGGACGGGTACTTGGGCAGGGTCAGCGAGGCCGTCAGGTTGCCGCTGTATGACCACGAGAATATGATCACGAACACCAGCCAGGCGGCCAGCAGGATCCGGCTCGAGAAGGCGCTTGACGGGCTATAAGAGAAGCTCTGCCCCAATATTAACCCGACCATGTTCAGCATCACGGTCCCGACGCCTCGAGTGTGTTCCCCGTGGAGGTTTTGCTGCACGTACGTCACCTTGAGGAAGAACATGATTTACAAAAAACAAAAAAAAGTTATTGCAGAATTTGATTTTCTTTATATTTAATTTTATCAACCATGATTATTTCACACTTCAGTAAACAGATTGACATTTTTATGACATTTCAAAGTTTTTTACCGCACTATATGTAAGCGGGACGAGGATCAGGGCGGCCGCCCCCGCCAGCCACACCTGGTGCGACAGGGGGTAGTACAGTCCCTGCCATTGCGGCTGCTGGCCAGGCTTGGCCATGGCGAAAGAGAAATATGAAAACTCATATGGGTAAGTGAAGTCATATACCTTTGCTCGCGTTATCATTAGGATGTGATAGACTGGACACATGTACGATTCCCGTTTTTCTACCAGCCCCGTCACCTGAGGAAGAGAATATGACTCATTAGCTTCAAGGAGTAGCTAGAATTCATATTTTGGACCCAAGAAATGTTTGGGTTGGCTCACCTCCGCCCAAGACTTGCTGGGCAAGACTCTGATGGTGAAGTTGAGCCCGTCGGCGACGGCGGCCAGCATTTGGTAGTCAGAGCCCTCGTATCTGGTGACAGGGGAGTCTACAGGAGCCTGGCTCTCCACCACGCCCCACACCGGCATGTAAGGCAGAGCCGTCACGTTCACCGCTGCACCGTAGAAACTATAAGAAGACATTACTGAAATATATCTAGTAAATGTAATTGAGGTGAACAATGGCCCCGCAATTACGTGATTAAAATGATGAAGCCCAGTTTGTGACTTTAACTCTCCTTAAAGAATACATGACCAGGGACCGAGCCGTATGAACACTAATCATTTACTTAATTTCATGTCTATTTTTTTTTTATGCTTTCAAAGAAAAGTGAAGGATACAGTAATTCAAATCACCGATGCACTCTCAAGTGCAGTGTGATACAACAGCTGTTCATCATGATGGTAGAACACGCAAATGTTTCCGAAGCAAAGTTGAAGTTATTCAGGAATCCTTTCCGTGGTGCCACATGTGTTGACTAACAGAGTCACTTTCATCACACACAAAAAAAACTTGCCTAGCAAACTTTTCTGCAAATGGCAACACGTCTGGTCCAAGGCGCACGCCTCCCCGCGGTGTCCAGGCAGCCACTTGCTCCATTCGGGCGCCACTCGGGCTGTACGGGAGGTACGTGTACCCCACACACCTGACCACCAGCACGACCCCGGGAAACTCATTAGTAGCTCATTACATTATGCTCTTTCCTGTGTATATACATCATCAACAAACATGAAGACTACATAGCCAACTGGGCTGGACGGCACGTGCTTGTACCCGCACTTGGACAGCAACGTCGCCGGGAAACTCACTATTCACTCAGCTGAGTATGTTTCTTCCTGGGTATGCTTAATTTACAGGCGCAAGGACCTTACCATTTTTGCACATTCCCATTGCCTTACTTTAAGTGAGGTGAATCGCCCTCCATGTTGAGGAACACAGCATTCATCATGGCGAAGGTCCAGTGGGTGGGCAGGAGCGCCCGGAGCTGCGGGAGGGTCAGGCGTGTCACCACCACCAGCCTGGTGGACCACACCAGCAGCCGTCCCCTCAGGGACCACTCGGCGAAGGCGGCGAGGAAGGCCGGGTCGTGACTCACCACCACCACCACCGTGCACCACGACAACTGACGCACCTGGCCAAGGAGGACGCAGTGTTTGGCAGACGCTGACACCAGTCTGGCTACACTGACAATGAAGTATGGCCAGTAATTAAGCTAACCGACCTGCCTACCTTGCGGGCCAAAAGAACCAACTGAGAAAGTTCTTGAGTCATGTTGGTCCTGTGGCGAGACGTTGTCACCTCCAGTATCACTGAGCCTCGCTTCTGCCACCAGTCGACCGTCAACTCCTGCCGAATTCACTGTGGATTTATTGTAGTCGACGACATAATGATTAAAAAAAAAAGGATTCTTAAATGTGCAATCCTTACTGTTGAAATAGTGATGAATGAGATTAAGTGCAAATCGCGGTATAAATCCACACTAAAAAGCTAAACCAAAATATTAAGCATCAAAAGTAAGCACAAGACCTGGCGTAGATCCACGGCAAAATCATCACTGTGTAAGACAAATATTCTTGCACAAGGTGAACCTGTCATTGACTTGAGGAGGGGTTCCAGAGGCACGACACCCGCTCTTCCATCGGTTAGGTCTGGAAAGCAGAAGAAAATTGTATTGGTAATTAAACTGCTTTCTCACTTTCAGCTTTGAGTTCAGAGCTCCAGGCCTCGTTCAACTTACTTTTCCTCTTCAGCAAGATGGCAGTGGTCAGGTGGCAGGCCAGGAGAAGTAACAATATCTTGGTTGCCATTGTCTTCCGCCAACACTGCTGCAATCGTTACAAGATATCGTGGGATAAGGAAAAATAAGGAAATTAACAATGGTTGAAACACCGTTTTGCGCTAACCGTAAGTTATTAGCGATATCTTTTGGAAAATGGTAAAAGGAAGTGGCGTGGCTGGAGCATCTTTACGAATATATATATATATATATATATATATATATATATATATATATATATATATATATATATATATATATATATATATATATATATATATATATATATATATAACTTCGCGTGCAAAATAAAATGTAGAACATGACTCACTGAGTTTATGGTGAAACACTTGATAGTTTAATCACATCAATAGGTGTTACAGGCCATTCTTATACAGTGGACTTTATAAAGGAGGAATATTTGCAAGAAATGTGGTTTTGCTCTTGAAACTTGTCGTGGGCACTTTCTTGGTGGTCTAGATGAGGCGGCGCCCCTTACTGTAAAAAGGAAATTGAAGTACGGCACAGCCTTCTCCGTTGTCCCGGCTGTACTGGCTTCACCTCCTTCACCGGTCTAGTTATACACGCATGTGAGGGATCCGTTTTGAAACGTATGAAGGGCCGAGCGATGACATAAATACATGTAATATGGTAATTTTGTTTCTCGTTCAGACATGGCCGTACATTGCCGTGATTGCGTCTTCAATGATTCATACCTGAGAAACATTGCAATAGAAAAATGATAATTATGTCATCGTATGTAATGTATTACATGCTTGAGCTCTTGTTTACAATAACGATTACTCCTGTGCGAGGATGAATAAGAAAGCATAATCATATTACCGAGTGATTTAATGTTTCTCATTCTCGTGAGGAGCAAATCTTTACAGTATATAATCATAAAAAACTAAATATAAGAAGAATAAAATTCGTGCTTCTTTTAAGGTAATGATATAATTCAAGTAAAACAAACAAGCATAACTCATTGATTTTGAAAGCTATACACTCTTTGGGCTCAGACTGCGTGGAGTCTGAAGGCACCGATGTTGTCTGATACTGACATCAAATGGGTTTTTTTTTTCGCCACCGGTACTTGAATTTGATGTAGGATTTTTTTAATGTGTGTTTGTGTGTATGTATGTGTGTTTACCTTTGTGTACTTACGCGCATATGTTCATGCCTACGCGTACATTATTCTGTGACATGAGTTTCTTTTACCACTAGTACATGAGCCTCCAAGGTCTTAATTGATAAAGAGTTGTTCACTGGGCAATAATTTTCTGGCGGCGAGCTCCCCGGCAAACACCAGGCCAGCTAAGGCGAGGCCCAGCATGAGCAGCATGAAGGCGCCTTGCATTTGGATAAGGCTCAACGACGAGCTACTCTCCCGTGACCGTGCTCTCGCCCCTTCTTCCTCTTGCTGCTGCAGTCGAAGGTAGCGATTCTCCACCTTCACTTGAAAGAGGATGTCGGAGGCCCACTTCTCATACAGACCGGCCTGCGGGATGTCTTGTGTTACCGAGGAAGTAAACGAAAATAGAGGTTCATTGTGTTCTAATTTATCACGTCATAGGAGATATACCAATATTAAACTTTAAATAAAGAAAAGGCCGTTGCACGCTGCTCCATATAATAGATGCCAAAGGGAAGCACAATGAACTTCAACTTAGCTAAAGAGACACTTCTTTCCTTCTTACAAGTATTTCTCCCAAACAGGCCTTCCGTAAAGAGTGTTTCCGAGCAGGCTCCAGGCCCTGAACACACCTCTATTACGGCCATGAGATGACGGTCGATAAGGGCGGTGTAGGGGGCGTCGTGGGGCAGCGGCCAGGCGGACTGTCCAGGCATGATGCTCTCCCGCCCGATGTACAGCAGCTCCCCGCCGTCTGCCCGCGTGAACCGCTTGGCAATGTTGTATTGTTGGTACCGCCGGTTATCCAGATGCGCCTGGCTGACAACACGTGATGCAATGTTGTGAATAGCCGCCACTAAAGCTAAAATACATAAATGAACAAGGATGCAAGGATAGGCATTGAAATTTGAAGGCAGTATTGATAATTACTTATGTTCAACTGCCTGTTGCTGGCCCATCGTCAAACTGGGCACGATGTCAATAAGGGATACGAGGCTCTGGAATAGCTGCGACTTCGATTTTGAAAAGAAAGTCTTGAAGTCAGTTCCATATTGCTGCATCGTTAGCCTGCGAGAAGAAAACACCAATAAGTGTGATTTTTTTAAACATAAACTAAACTAATTTTCATCTAATACTTAAATAACCTTTTCACGGCGTTGACAAGCTGTGGCAGCGTTTCTGGACGGGAAGGATACTTAGGCAGCGTCAAGGAGGCCGTCAGGTTGCCTTGATAAGCAGACACGAAAATTATCGAAACCACGATCCAGACGGCCACCAGGATGCGGGTGGAGGAAGTGCCAGACAGCCGGAGTGCGAGGCTCTGGCCCAGCAGCATCCCCGCCACGCCCTGAACCACCGCCCCATAATCTCGCTCGGAGCCTCCGCTACCAGAACGCTTGTCACTCAGCACTCCAGACACCTACGGAGTGAGTTAAAAAATATTAGTGTCTGTCGTGAGGCGTTGAAAGAGAGTAGAGGATGGCTGTTTTCAAGGTGCGAGTGAAAAGTTGTTTTCATATAGCGAGAAGAATGAAAGTTAAGTAGAGGTTTTATTCGAGGAGTGAATAAAATTTTATCATTTGTATGGTGAGGAATAGAGGTTGATCACTGACTTTCAGTGGCTAAGGTGGTGATAAGATTATAAATGCGTTGCTCACAAAAAGTAGAACACAAGGCACGAGGAGCAGAGAGAGGAGTATGGCCAACCAGACGTGCCCGGACAGCGGGTAGTAGAGGGCCTTCCACTGAGGCCGCAGACCGGGCGGCGCCATACTGAAGTCCATGGACACGTACTCGTACACGAAGGAAAAGTCGTAGCGTTCCAGGCGATGGGGCATAACGTTGAAAACCACTGGAGCCATGAAGGCCACCCGCTGTTCCACCAGGCGAGTCACCTGTTCAGAAAGAAATGCTGTATAGCAGCACTGTATCAGTGCACCTCAACTATTTTCTTTGTGTTTGTCCATAAGTTGTTGCTATGTTTACCTTTTTTTCAAAAAGTATTGAATGTTTATCACCAGCTTTGTGTATTTCTGCCATAGAAATGTGAATGTTATTCTAAATACGTATAAATAATACTAGATATGGTTCTTGGGGTGAGCCTAGGCGGCCCCTCACCTCGGACCAGGACGAGGTGGGCACCACACTGACGGTAAAGTTGAGGGCCTGGGCGATGGACGCCAGGGTGTTGTAGTCGGTGCCGGAGTACACGGTGATGTTGTTGGGCCCCGCTCGCTCCTCCCAGAATGGTGCGTAGGGCAAGGCCGTCACGTTCACGCGGGCACCGTAAAAACTACGGTAATAAGCAGAGGTTTAGCTTACCAAAATATGTTTTTTTATGTTATAAGCGTTTATTGGTTATTTTTCAAACTATTTACGATCTGTTGTTTCTTAAATACGTACGTACTTCAAAAACTTATCTTTGAAAAGTGTGCAACCCTCGGTGAGGACGAACCCACGTGAGGATGTCCAGGAGGCCACTTGTACCACCTGCGGCCCGGATGGGCTGTACGGCAGGTAGCTGAACACCTGGAAACTGGTCGTTCAATTGAAATGTGAAATAACATAAGAAAAAGATGCATTAGCATAACATCAGAAAAAAAATCATCTTTTATTTGGTCTGTTTATTTCTTTGAAACGAATTTTTTATGCACTGCAACAAATTCCAAGCCCAAAAATGAAAAACTTAAAGATACCTAGAAGAAGCGTCCTCCACGTTGAGGACGATCGCGTTCATCATGGCGAAGGTCCAGTGGGCGGGCAGGAGGGCCCGGAGCTGCGGGAGGGCCAGGCGGGTCACCACCACCAGCCTGGTAGACCACGCCAGCAGCCGGCCCCTCAAGGACCACTCGGCGAAGGCGGAGAGGAAGCCCGGGTCGTGACTCACCACCACCACCACCGTGCACCTCGACAACCGACGAACCTGACCAAGGAGGACGCAGTGTACGGCTGACGCTGACAACACTCTGGCTACATTGATGATGACGGGGCGTGGCTGTGCTGTATGAGTAACTATTTCACTATCACCATCACCAATGTAAGATGCACATACTCGCTCACCACCGCCACCTCCGTGGTGCACCATTGATGGCCTTTTGGAAAATAATTTATTTTTTGGTCAGAGGCACCTACCTGGCGAGCCAGGAACACCAGGTGAGAGAGACTTTGAGTTTCATTGAATTCTCTCTTTAATGCGTTAATGTGGAAAAATGCAGCAACACTCCAGTGCTTCCAGCCATTCTCTGACGCCTGAAAGTAGTCACTTGTCGTGATTATAAGATTTTTTATATTTTGCGTGCGATTTCCCATATACGCCATCTAATGGTTTCTTTGATTTGAAGAATATTGAGTGAAATAAG